>NC_058133.1:463932890-463946323 GCF_016433145.1 Gracilinanus agilis
ATTTTTAAAATTGTTGGAATACATTCTTTCTTTCTTTCTTTCTTTCCTTCTGTCTTAGAATCAATACCATGTATCAGCTCCAAGGTAAGAGAGTGATATGGATTAGTGGTAATGAGGGTTAAGCATCTTGCCCAGGGTCACATACTAGGAAGTATCTGAGGCCACATTTGAACCCAGGACCTTCTCATCCCTGGATCTGGCTATTAATTCACTGAATTAACTACCTGTCCCTAAGCTCTGGTCATTTCACTGTCTGTCTCCCATCCCTGAAATGCTCTTCCTCCTTGTCTCTGCCTTCTGGCTTCCCTGGCTTCCTTCAAATCCAAGTTAAAACCCTATCTTCTACAGGAAGCCCTTCTCAATCTCCAACAATGCTGGTGCCTTGCAACATATATATACACACATATATATGTATGTATATATGTATGTATATTTTCCCCCAATTTACTCCCTAAAGATCCAATTTGGTACATTATTTTTCACATTCTCTCTTCCCCATTAGATTATGAGATCATCTTTCACCTTTCTTGGTAGTTCCTGTGGTTAACAGTGCCTGGAACAGAGTAGGCACTTAATGATTGTTTGCTGACTTGACTTATGTTACAAGTCTCAGTCTGACTCTTTGCCTATTGAGTGGGAATCAGGAGAGTGTGTGGAGCATCCTATCTTTTATCCCTCACTCACACCTTTATCCTTTCTGGATCTTACAAGTTGTTTGGGTTTTTTTAACCCTTGCTTTCTGTCTTAATAACAACTCTAAGACAGAAGGGCAAGGTCTAGGCAATTGAGGTTAAGTGACTTGCCCAGAGTCACACAGCAAGGAATCATCTGAGCCCAGATTTGAACCCAGGACCTCCCAACTCCAGGTTTGGAGCTCTATCCACTGTGCCACTTAGCTACCCTTGATCTTTCAAATCTTTGATGATGTATTTTATGCCACTTGTCCCATGCAAGTTACATCACAGCCTCCTCACACCCAGTATACATCTTCCCATTGCCCTGAAGGTAATCTTTAACTGATATTTCGGTGAATGAATAAAATGGAGTGAGGTTCCTAACCTGAGCATTGCTGAATTAACTCTTGGGGTCCTAAAATAAAGTCCTCACGAGAACTGGCCAGGGAGAAGGTGGGCTATTGAAGGGCAGAAACTACTCTACATGTTGTCTCTTTGTTTTGAGTTTGGTGACGTTATAGGACCCATTTCCCATGACCTGTTAGGAGACTCAGCTCTGAATCAAGAATAAGGATAGGGGGACAGCTAGGTGGTACGATGGATAGAGCGCCAAGCCTGGAGTCAGGATGATCTGAATTCAAATCTTGCCTCAGATACTTCCTAGCAGTGTGACCCAAGGGCAAGCCACTTAACTCCATTTGTCGAGCCCTTGCCCTTTTCACTTAGAGTTGTTATTAAGATAGAAAGTAAAGGGGACAGCTGGGTAGCTCAGTGGATTGAGAGCCAGGCCTAGAGATGGGAGGTCCTAGGTTCAAATCTGACTTCAGACACTTCCTAGCTGTGTGACCCTGGGCAAGTCACTTGACCCCCATTGCCTAGCCCTTACCACTCTTCTGCCTTGGAGCCTACACACAGTATTGACTCCAAGATGGAAGGTAAGGGTTTAAAAAAAAAGATAGAAAGTAAAGTTTAAAAAAAAAGGGATAAGGAAAGGGCAAAGGGACATTTCTAAATTGGGAAAATTAAAAAAATTAGGGGAAACAATCCTCTAACTAAGGAAACCCTAAATGGGATGTGACCCAGGATTAATTTAGGTGATATAATGCCTGGGTGTCATATATGTGCTGATCAATGTCAACATATTCACATGCATCCGTGGACACATTTTTCAAACACAGAGAAGATGAAATTGCTTTTATCTTCACAAGTGTTTGCTTTATCTGATTAAAACTTTCCATTCCAGTGTGGTTTTCGTAACAGTGGAAATGGGAACAGCACTGCTGTCAAAACATATATTGTAAAAAATGTTCCTAGGAGCCTGGGATAACATGACAGCCTTTCAAATATTTGAAGACATCTCTCATATCGCCACTGTGACTTCACTTCAGCTTAAGTGGCTTAGTAATTATCTGTTAAGGCCTGGTTAAGACTAGTTATAATTGGATTTTTGTGTGGAACAGAGAGTAGAGGTTCTACCTTAAACCTATGTGATTGTTGAAATTGTCCCCAAATGGAAAATGACAAATGTCAGAGGGGCTGAGGGAAAGGGGGACACATTAATTCCCTGTTGATGGACCTGTGAATTGGTGTAGTCATTCTGCAGAGCAATATGGAACTATGTCTCAAAGGTTACTAGACTATCCATACTTTTTGATTAAGCCATTGATACCCCTACTAGGCTGATACCCCAAAGAGATCAAGGAAGGAGGAAAAGGATGGTTTTATACAAAAATATGTTTAAGAGCTCTTTTTGTAGGGGCAAAAAACTAGGGACTTAAGTCAGGGGGTTGGGGAGGTGGGATGCCCATAGATTGGGGAATGGCTAAACGAAATGTAGTATATGAATATAATGAATACTGTTGTGTCATAAGAAATGACAAAGGGGCAACTAGGTAGCACAGTGAATAGAGTGCCAGACCTGGAGTTGAGAGGACCTGGGTTCAAATCTGCCTTCAGACACTTCCTAGCTGTATGACTCTGGGCAAGCCACCTAACCCCCACCACCTAGCCCTTGTTGTTCTTCTGGCTTAGACCTTACACCATGACAGAAGATAAAGATTTTAAAACAAAATTTTAAAAAGAAATGATAATACATATATAACCCAGACTGAATTGCTTGCCAGCTCCAGGAGTAGGGAGGGAAGAAGGAAGGGAGACAATTTGGATCATATAACTTCAGAAAACTTATGTGGAAATTTGTTATTAAAGTAATAAAAAGAAATGATGAAAGGGATAGTTTTAGAGAAACTTGAAAGACTTTAGGAATTGATGCAGAGTGAAATGAACAATTTATCTAATAACACTATAAAAACTCCTGTCACATCTCTCCTAAATCTTCTCTCCTCTAGATTAAGTATCTGAAGTAATGGAAAGTGGGTCAAACTTGGGTGCTCGACTTTGAGTTATCAGATCTGAGATCTGAGATCAGCTCCCAGCTCTGCTACATCTATACCTGGAGAACCTTGGGCAAAGTCCTTCATCTGTCTAGGTCTCAGGTTCCATATCTGGGTAATAGGAGCCTGGAGTGCCCAGTCTTCACAAGATGTACAGGAGACCTACAAGAATGTTTGGTACATCTCCTTCTGGAATTTAGTGATGACATGCAATGGAGTAGCTTTGCTCCCATTTCAGCACATGGACAGATCTTTAGGACTGATTGTTATCTGCCTTCTTTGGAGTGAGGAAAGGATCTTTTGGCTACCAAATGGGGGTCCCTCCATTCCCATCATCACCAATTTCCAGAAGCAGGTTTCCCCCCAAGCCATGTGGTTCTCTTGTGAATGTTTCCAGGACTGGCCTTTCATTGACTAGTCCCCCGTTGCATCTATAAAACAGAGGAGCTGTATTAGAAATTCTTTAGGATCCTGGCTAGTTCTAGATCTCTGATCCAATGAGTAGGCTATCTGTTACAGGCTACTCAGAGGCCAATTAAGCTTAGACTTGTCTAATATGCTTATGTGAAAACCTTTCTCTTTTCTCTCAAAGATGACTGACTTTTTAGAGCTTTTGATCCACAGATGTGGCATACCAGTTACCCTGCGATGCTACTAGTGATCCAAAATATGAGCCAGGGTCTGCGTATCTATCCCTACTCCCCCTCAGAGACTTCCCTACTTTCCTCTACTCCCTCCATAGAAAGAACTTTGGTAGAAATTCCCCCTTCCTGAAATGAATATGAATTTTTTTAAAAAAAATATTTATCTTCTATGAATATCAATTTTAAGACAGAAGGGTAAGGGCTAGGCAACTGGGGTTAAGTGACTTGCCCAGGGTCACACAGCTAGGAAGTGTTTAAGGCTAGATTTGAGTCCAGGACCTCCTGACTCCAGGCTTGGTGCTGTATCCACTGTGCTACCTAGCTGCCCCAATGTATAGGAATTTAAAATTATTCTTGCCTAGTGGAGTCATAATGGAGTAACCATAAAATCAGTTGCGTTGGAGATGAAAATATTTGTATTGAGCTGAGCTGGGTTGAAGGAGATCTATGTGAACAGCATGACTGAATGTATGCAGTGGAGACCCAGATCTGGGACTCCAAGGAGGAGGGGGGATGGGGAGGGGATGAATGATGAAAGGAAATAGCGAGGCTTTAGAGAGATGAGATGTGAAAGTTGATTTCAAGGATGTGAAAATTGAGAAAGCTGCAGAAAGCTGGAGAGACGACAGCTCTATGATTTAATGCAGGTTGTAGGATAGCTGGGGCTGCCAGGAAAGGCGGACATTCATGGATTGGTGGGAAGTCAATTAGAAAAGGCTTGAAAGCCAGAGAATAGAAGATAAATGGAAACAGCTTGTTGGGGAGCTGACCAGGGACTTCTTTCTGCCCAGGAGAGAGAGAGAGAGAGAGAGAGAGAGAGAGAGAGAGAGAGAGAGAGAGAGAGACAAAGAGAGAGAGAGACACAAAGAGAGAGAGACAGAGAGACAGAGACAGAGACAGAGACAGAGACAGAGACAGAGACAGAGACAAAGAGAGAGTGGGGAGAGGGAGAGGGAGAGAGATGAGAAACCTGATAAATGTTGGACAGATTAAGGAAAAAGATAGACTCACTGAGTCAGAGTTTAGGTGGCTATCAAGAGGAACATTTCAACCTGGAACCAAAAGATAGATCCAGGGGCCAAAAGAGAGAGACCGAGTAACCTGAGGAGAAGGGATTAAAGGAGCGATCTGGCTGAATAGAAGGGACCATATCAATCATTCATCAACCAGCAACTCTCCTGAACAGTTCTCCTGTCCAACGCAACTGCTGCTGAGGGTAAGAGCGTTATAAGCATCAGCTGAGAGCCCATCCCCAAATTAAGTTGGTTTTAGCAAATTTGTATCATCAAACTGTGCCCTATACTTGGCTTCTGCCTCAAGTCCGAGAGTTCTTACCATCCAATGATTCAACAGATATTTATTTAGTGCAAAGTCTATGCAGAGAACTATGCTCTCATCTATAACAAAATAGTTTTTATGCTTTGGGTCATTAGATGGAAAGTTAGAAGGACTTAAAAAAATCCTCCTACTTTCCATCTTAGAATCAGTACTAAATATTGGTTCTAAGGCAGGAGAGTGATAAGGACTAGGCAAATGAGTTTAAGTGATATTACAGGAGCTGATATGCTGATGATGGGATGGCCCAGCATCCTCTGATGGCATGAGGACCTGAAGCTGAGTGAGAGTGGGAATCCCCAGGTGAATACCAGGTTGTGGTGGGGAACGCCAAGACCCCACAGGAGTATTTGTGACTAAACTAATACGCCCCAGGAATAAGTGATCAAATAAGAGACTGTGGGTTAGATCCCACAGTTCCTCGACTGCTTATCCTGGCTCTAAAACGGATGGATAACTCTAGTGACTGCAGTTTACCTGTAATTTGAGTAATCCCTCTTCCCTCACATACCCAAGGATATGTTGATGACTCTTTGGGTAATGATGACATCCCCCTAAGTAAGTTTAGAATTTAATTACAATAAACGTAGGGCAAGGGTAACAAGAACTGAGGGAAAGAGGTGTGAAGGAAGCCTGGCTAGAACTACTGATGATCAGGTCTGTCAATTGAAGGTAGTCCGGGTTGAGATTATCAGCTGGAGAGGTTTGTCCCCTCTGTGGCAACCTGGCCAGGCCAAGCTCCTTGGCCTGAACCAGATTGTTTGATGGTATTTATATTGCTTCTTCCTTGATGATCAATTGAATAAGATGAATAACACAACCTTACACAGAAGTTGACAGTGTGACAGTGATTAGAACTGGATGCAGGTATCCTGAGTTGATTTGTCCTACCCCAATTCCCAACCTCCCACCATAAATTCCTTCTCCAAATTGAGAGTGCTTCTTATTCAAAATTCTTCTTTTTATAGTCTGTCCAGTAACTGCCTCTCCTTTGCTGGCTCATGGCAAGCTAGGTTGGTTCCAAGTTCTAAACTACTAAATGTCACTCATCTTGCTCTCCATTTTGCCATAGCAGAAGTGATATTACAGTGACTTGCCCAGGGTCACACAGCTAGGATGTATCTGAGGTCACATTTGAACCCAGAACCTCCCATCTTTGGGCCTGGCTCTCAATCCACTGAGCTACCTAGTTGCTTTGTGCTGGAAGGACTTTTAAACATCATTCAGTCTAATGACCGTATTTTAGAAATGAGGTAGGTAAGGCAATGAATGAACTGAATGCTGGACCTGGTCTCAGGAAGACATGAGTTCAAAGTCTGCCTCTGACATTTATTAGTTGGGTGACCCCAGGAAAATCACTTAGCCTCTGCCTTACTTTCCTCATCCACAAATCAGGGACAATAATCATACCTACCTCCCAGGATTGTTATGAGGATGAAATGACATCATATTTGTAAAGTGCTTTTGAAACTTTAAAATACTTTGTAGTGTTTTAGCTGTTATTCTTTTATGAGGAAATTGAGGTCGAGGGAAGTGAATTTGTCCTAGGTCACACCAGAAATAAGTGGAGGATTTCAGCAAGTCAAATTCGAACCTTTGTCTTCTGACCAAAAAGCCCTTGATTCTGAATCAGAATACCTAGGTTTGAATCCTTGTTGTTCCTAATTACTTGTGCAACCTTCTGACACTTAATTTCCTCATCTGAAAAAGGAGGGGGTTGTATATTCAGAGTGGACTTTAGGGCCATCGGAGTCCAAGCCTTTTTTACAGATGGATAACTGACACCCAGACCAGGAAAAGGACTTACTCAGGGCTACCCTGATAACAAGTGGCAGAACTAAGATGTGAACTTCAAGGGGTCAGCTAGGTGGCTAGAGCTCTAGTTCTGAGTCAGGAAGATTCATTTTCCTGAGTTCAGATCTGGCCTCAGATACTTCCTAGCTGTGTGACCCTGGGCAAGTCAACCCCTGGGAGTTAGCCTTTACCACTTGGAACTAATATAGTATTGATTCTAAGATGGAAGGTAAGAGATTTAAAAAAAGAAAAGATTTGAGCTTAGAACCTTTGACTCCAAATGCACCATTTGTTCCACATGCTTTGTTGTTGTTCAGTTGATTTTCAGTCATGTTTAACTCTTTATGACCCCATTTGGGATTTCCTTGGCAAAGATCCTAGAGTTATTTGCCATTTCCTTCTCCAGTTCATTTTACAGATGAAGAAACTGAGTCAAACAATGTTAAGTGACTGTCCAAGTACAAACAGCAAGGAAGTGTTTGAGGCCAGATCTGAACTCAGGAAAATGAGTCTTCCTGACTCAGGACTAGAACTCCTTCCACTGTACCACTTAGTTGCCCCCTGCCCCATGTTGCCTCTCCTCTATTTTCCATGACTCCTTCCAGCTTTAAATCCTATGATTCTGCATCCCACCAATGCATTAAATGACTACCTGAAAATAAGATATGTTAGAGCAATGATATCAAACTCAAATAGATCCCTGTGGGCCACATATTGACTTAGGAAACCGTATATTTGCATTATCTATGTTTTATTGTATTTTCCTTTATTTTGTGAAAATGTTTCCCAATTACATTTTCATCTGATTTATACCATCCCCAGTGAGTGTTGTGGGTCATGTTGCCTTGCGTTTGATATCTCTTCTCTGGAGTAAGAGTAGGGGTGAGGACCATGAGTATGATCTCAAAGGTACGGTTTTTAAAGGAAAAAACATCTTTGGAAATTAAGATGGGGAAACCAGTATATCTACAATAAAAAATATCCTGAGAACCTTCTCATTGAGAGTACCATCTGGGCCCCTTTCATCTCAGAAGGTTTTCTTCTCTTCTCTTCCATCAGTGACAGAGCTTTGCCTTTCTGAAACTCAGTGACCTTTCTCTTCCTCTCTCTTGGTCTTCCATGGGACAGGTTTGAAATGATATCTCTGCCTGTTTCAAGAGTTTTCATTTCAATTCCTCATGCCCTGCCTCCAAGTCAGAGAAGCAGAAATGTGGGGTTAGAGATACAAAGACATTTGAATATCAGAATGACTCAGAGACCATCTGGGACCTGAATAGGAAGACCCAAAGCATGTGGCAATGGAAAGAGTGCTGGATTGGGGGTCAGAGGATCTGGGTCCAAACCTTCTCTCTGCCACTTGTTACTTTTATGACTTTGGGCAAGTCACTAATTTTCTCTGGGACAGTTTTCTCACCTGCAAAATCAAAGGGCTGGACTAGAATCAAGGGTTCTTCAGCTATGGTTCACAGGTACCCAAGGGACCCATGGATAGATTTCATAGGGGAAGATTCATGAATTGGATGACTTAAAAAAATTATATCTTTATTTTCATTAACCTACTACTAAAATATATTATTTCCTTCAATTTTTTAGAAACATTTTAGAAACCCCTAGAAGAGGTCCATAGGTTTTGCCAGACTTACAGAGCAGTTTTGGTGGCTGATCTTTAAAGGTCTCTTCCAACTCAAAAGACTTTATGATACCTTCTACAATAGTCCCAAGTAGTCATCTGGCAACTATTGGAAGATCTCCATGAAGGAGAACTCATTACCTCCTCAGGCAGCCCATTGCACTTTCCCAAGGAGTCATCTGGCCACTGTTGGAAGACCTCCATGAAGGAGAACTCATTACCTCCTCAGGCAGCCCATTGCACTTTCCCAAGGAGTCATCTGGTCACTGTTGAAAGACCTCCATGAAGGAGAACTCATTACCTCCTCAGGCAGCCCATTGCTCTTTGGGTCAGGTCTGGCCAAGTTTGCAACAGCCAAGTTGTTAGTTTCAAGGCCAGTTCTTTGTAATGAGAGAACCCAACAAGGAACGGATGACCAGACCCCTTTTCTTTGTTCCTTTTGTCATTAATGGTGGCCCGGAGATGCCCAAGACACTAGGATCCTCTATTTTAATCTTGCTACTCCCCCTGCCCCCTGCCAATATACCCGTAGAGATAGTAGACTCCCCTCCTAATTTCCATTGGTTCAGAATCATTAGTGAGTTAATTTTTAACCATCTCACAAATCATCTCTGAAACACATGATATGAGTGGTTATGGGCACACCTGCCAGATTGCCAACTGTGCCATTCTAATCACAAGCAATTACTTCATTGCATATCAGAATCAACAAGGTGGTCTTGGGTTGTTACTGGTCCACCAGACATCTATCGCTTCCTATTTCCCCCCACCCCTCACCCCCTACCTTTTTATAATAGATGAACCCATCTCCATCCATTCCTTCGGTCGTTTTGTTTCTCGGCTGCCTTGGAAGCACTCAGGGACTTACACTCGTACATGCAGATTTGGAAAAAAACCCTGGCAGACTACAAGTTGAGGTCATGGCCCCTGTATTCTGTGTCCAGATGCAGCCTTATGTTTCAGGGAACAGGCTCTGCCAGCTAATTAGATGGCGCTTTCCTCGCCCTGGTGTCCTGCTACATTTCCTGGCAACCTGAGAGGCAGCTGGAGACACAAGATCCCTGAAAGGAAGAGAACCTGCTTTTGGTGAGGGCAAAGAGAATGCTGGCCATATTATGCAAACCCTGCCCAGTATCAGAAAGAAACTAAGAAATGGTCCCAGGGGCAGATGGAGTATTTTATTTTAATTTAATTTAATTTAATTTTTTCTTTATTTTTTTATTTTGAATATTTTCTCCTAGTTACATATTTCATGTTCTATCCCTCTCCCCCAAGCCCCCCTGACCCCCCTTAGCTGATGCACAATTCTATTGGGTTTTACATGTATCATTGATCAAGACCTAATTCCATCAGATGGAGGATTTTAAATGGACCCTGGAAACTTCAGGTACCTGAGGTCCTTCTGGCTCTCTCACTTAAAGGGTCAGCCCTACCAGAGGCAGAGCAGGCAGCTCTCTGAGCTATGTGATTTCAGGGGCTTCCAAATGGAGAGAGTTCCTTTATTTTTCCCAAAGGCCCTTATATCTCTGCAATGGTGGGTGACCGTAGTGGACAGAGAACCCTGAAGGCAAGAAAACCTGAGTGTAAGCTGTATGATCCTGAGCAAGTCACTGGACCTCTGTTTGCCTCAGTTTCCTCATCTGTACAATGGGGAATAAAATACCACTGACTCCCCAGGATTGTTGTGAGGATCGAATGAGATAATTGCTGTAAGGCATATGGCTCATGGTAAAGTGCTTTATAAAATGTTAGCTCTGATAATGATGATATTTGAAATTTCACAATTAGTGACCATTTCATCTGATTTCCAAGTTTCTAGTCCCCTGCTGAGATGCATATATCCTTAGGAATGGAAACACTGGAAGCCTTATCTGTTGTTTTGTTTTTCTTCAATCTTGGTGACCTCATTTAAGGTTTTCTTGGTAAAGATATACTGGAGCAATCTGCCATGTCCTTCTCCGGATCATTTTACTTATAAGGAAACTGAGGCAAACAGGTCAAATGACTTGCCCAGGGTCACATAGCTAGTAATGTTTTCAAGATCAGAATTAAATTTGTGAGAAGGATTCTTCCTAATTCCAAGCCCAGTGCTTTATCCCTTAGTGGGAATAATGGTAAAATTCTCTCCTAAAAGTAATTTTCTAGAAGGATGATGGTGAAGCCAGAGTATGAGGACACTAATGGCTATATAAGATAGAAAAGGGAAAGAATTTGCATGCTCCCTTCTACCAAAAGCAAAAAATGTCATGGAATTGTGGAAGACTATCTTATTACAAGTCCAATAAGATATGGGAACCCATTTAAGGAAACATGGAACACATAGCAAGGTTGAAAAATGAAGCCACCAGATCCTACTGGGGAGACCCATTCCCCAAAAAGAAGGGTAGTCAAGAAGCCCAGAAATAGACCAGGTCTGCTGGGTTGTTACAAGGGCCCCTCCGTGGAAGAGGATAGAGAATGCAATAAGGTCTTGTGGGTTTTCATAAGGTTCTTAAATGGATCCAGCAGGCCCTGTAGGGAGGAGGAGCATATGGTGTACTTGAGGACTAGTGCTGATTCATGCCCAGAGTTGAGGGGAGGTTCCCAGGGTATTGGAAGTTATTTGATATTCAAACCTCCCAGGTTTTGAGCTTCCAGCTCTTCCTTCCTTCCTTGATCCTTCTTGCTTTATTGGGGCAGGAAGGCTACAAAAGGTAACGTGTCAACTTTCCCATTCTGCTCATTTATTTGTTCTGTGGCACTGACTTGTTTATTAATTTGTTCAGTCTGTTGATGTTCAGTCATTTCAATCACATCTAACTGTGACCCCATTTAGGGTTTTCTTTTTCTTGACAAAGATACTGGAGTGGTTTGCTATTTCCTTCTCCAGCTCATTTTACAGATGAGGAAACTGAGGCAAACAGGGTTAAGCGGCTTGCCCAGGGTCATACAGCTAGTATTTGCCATTTCCTTCTCCAGCTCATTTTACAGATGAGGAAACTGAGGCAAACAGGGTTAAGTAACTTGCCCAGGGTCATGCAGCTAGTATTTGCCATTTCCTTCTCCTTCTCCAGCTCATTTTGCTGATGAGGAATCTGAGGCAAATAGGGTTAAGTGACTTACCCAGGGTCACACAGCAAGTAAGTGTCTGAGGCCAGATTTGAACTCAGGAAGATGAATCTTCCTGACTCCAGGCCCAAAGCTCTATCCATTGCACCACCTAGCTGCACTTTGTTCTACTTATCAGCAAAAAAGAAGGTGATGGATCAACCCACTCATTAAAGACTGCAGGTGCTAACTATAGATTGGGCATGGGTTAAAGGGTCTAAATATCTAACATCTATAGTCTTGGTTATTTGATAGGTAAGTCAGAAGGGGGGTATTGCAATAGCCTTTAGAAGACCTACTTCCCAGGCTTGATGTGACCTCAGTGGTGATTTAAGGAAAAATCTTGGACCAGAGATTATAACTAGGGCTTGAGGACTGGGGCTTCATCTTAGGGCATCAAAATGTAGAGAGCAACAACAGCACTTTTAGTCCTAAAGTAGGACACTTGAGCTCAGTACCTAGTTAGTAAAAATAATTATGCAAAATAAGAAGCTACTAGGTGGCCTGCTGGTGGCCCCAGAACTTGCACAGGTCCCCCACCTGCTGCTAGTGTACCACCACTCCTGGCCATTCCCAACCTTGACTACCCTGGCAGTATTTAGTTTGAGTGTGCATTTTGTGCTGCTTGCCCCAGGAGCAAAGACTTAGGGCTCTGCCCCATACTGGCACATCCCATAAATGCACTGACTTAGCAGAGCCAGTGGCCAAATTTAATCATAGGTTCATTCTCTTTATGACTTGGTAAAGGCTTGCCTAGTCCCCTGCCTTGATTCCACTGCTTACACCAGAAATAAGCCCCTGCTCCAGAATCCTTGTTCCCCCGCTTCGCCCCATGAGTTCTAAACCCCACAGGCACTTACATGGTTTTCACATTTGTTTGCATTTTAAAGCTGTTTCTTTCCGGCCCTCTCCTCCTAGACTTCCTTATTTGGGACACTGCAGTCTTCCCAGAATGTGCTCGGCGGCGTTTTATCGGAACGAAGAAATCCCTAAAGAAGGGCAACACTATTGTGAGAAACTTGTACGGACAGAAAAAGGAGCATCATTTTCTTGGTGCTGGTGCTCAAGCATGACTATCAATTCAATTTAGAGAGTGCAGAATTGCCTTGCTGAGCAGATAGGCACCATTAATATATTTCTGCATCTGCAGATTGAATTTTATTTTTTAAGAGCTGAACAATCGGGCTGATTTTCCTTCTAGGGGACTAAAGCAGGTAAATTAGATTAAAAGAATTCTGGCTAAAGGAGCTGAAATTCTATTTAGACCTTGAAGTCAGAACTGTGAGAGGGCTGCAGCCAACATTTGTAGAGAGCTTTATAGTCTGCAAAGGACTGGATGTATGTTTCCTCATTTGACCCTTGCAATAACCCAACGTGATAGGGACTCCGCATTTTGATTCCCATGTTTCTCCAGATAAGGAAAATTAAGGTTGGAGACGTTAAAAGTCTTCACCGTGGTCACACTGCTTTTAAAGGTGAGAGATTGGATTCAAACTTGGGTCTCCACTGGTGCCAGGGCTACCAATCTCCAATGACAATAGCAATTTGATGTCTGCCCCTGTTGGTCTTCACCCAGATGCCTTCCATTTTGCTTTCTTCTACTTGTTTCTGGATTTTCTGATGGAAGTTTACTTCAGATATGGTACTACTCTCTTCTCTCCAACCTCCACCATCTTACCTAACATCTCTTTGGAATAAAGTGTGTGTAGGCACATATATCTATGCATGTATATCTTTATGGAGATAAGGGTATATATGCATGCATATAGGCACATAGAAGGTATATGTGTGTATGGGTACATATAATATATAGGTATGTATATGTGTGTATGTGTATGTATATATATATACACACACACACATATATATATATATA
>NC_058133.1:463946656-463975065 GCF_016433145.1 Gracilinanus agilis
AAGGGAGAGAGAAAAAAAAAGAGGGGGGGAGGGAGAGAGGAAAAGAGGCGGGGGGAGGGAGAGAGAAAGAAAGAGAGGGAGGCAGGGAGAGAGAAACAAAGAGGAGGGGAGAGAGAGAGAAAAAGGAGGAGAGGGAGGAGGGAGAGAAACAGAGAGAGGGAATGAGAAAAAGAGAGAGGGAGGAGGGAGAGAGAAACAAAGAGAGGGGGAAGAGAAAGAAAGAAAGAAGGGGAGGGAGAAAGAGAGGGAAAGAGAAAGAGAGAAGAGTATGTGTATCTATATAGGCATATAGGAGTATATATTTATGTGTATAGGTATATATAAGGCATATGTGTAGGTAGAGATGTGTGTATTTATATATATGAAAGAGAGGGAAGGAAGGATATATGTATATAGGTATATAGAAGGTATGTATGTATGTGCATGTACATATAGCAGGGTGTATATATATAGAGATATATCAGGATATCTCTATATACCTACATATATACACACACGTGTGTACCCTTCTAGAATTTTATTCATTGGTCTCATCCCATGAATATACAAAACATATATATGTGTATATCTATATAGTCAAACTTATTTCCTTGAGTCAGGATCTCTCACTCATTCATCTCCCTTGTCACTTATACCATGTGCATTCATGTTCAGACAATGGAATCCGTGAGTTTGCTTCCTAGCTCCTTTCTTGGGTTCTATCTCTTGTGAACTTTTGTGTGCTTCTACCATTATTCTTCCCCATTTGACTGAGAAGGGATTTTGTCTGACTTGTCTTTAATTCTCCAGCACTTAGCACAGTGCCTGGCACATAGGAGGTATTTAATGAATGTTTATTGGCTGATGGACTGATTATTCCTCTCTATGTTTATATTGCTCTGGTCAGACCACACTTGGATCATTGTGGTCTGGTCTCCATTATTTAGGAAGTTCATAAATGGAGAGTCCAGAGAAAAGTAACCACCATAGTGAAAGACCACAAGTCCACACCACATGAGGAGTTATTAAAGGAACTGGGAATGTTGAGGTTGAAGAAGAGAAGACAAGGCTCAGGAGAGGAGATGTCAGCTGTTTTCAAGTAGTAAAATGCTATTATGATATAGAAATAGGTCTTGATCAATGATACATGCAAAACCTAGTTGAATTGCTTGGTGGCTATGGGAGGGAGGAGGGAGGAGGTGAGGGGAAAGAATATGAATCATGCAACCATGTAAAACTAAAAATAAATAAATAAATAAAATTTAAAAGGCTATTTTGAGCAAGAGGAATTTTGTTGTTGTTGAGAGCAACAAGGTGGCACAGTGGACAGAGTACTGGGTCTGGAGGCAGGATGATCTGTCTTTATGAGTTCAAATCCAACTTCACGTGCTTACTAGCTATGCAACCCTATTTGCCCCAGTTTCCTCATCTGTAAAATGATCTGGAAAGGAAAATGGCAAAACACTTCAGTATCTCTGCCAAGAAAACCTCAAATGGGGGTCATGAAGAGTTAGACATAACTGAACAAAAAAAATGGAGTAGAGGGATTAGATTTGCAATATTTGGTCCTAAAAGGAAGAACTAAGAAGTGGGTAGAAGTTACAAAGAGGTAAATTTAGACTTAATGTCAAGAACAACTTCCTAATAATTAGAACTCACTAAAAATGAAAAGAACTGCCTTAGAAGGAGCTATTTTCCCCTTACTAGAAATCTTTGAGATGAGCTGAATGACCACTTGTCTTGTGTGTTATGGAAGGAATGCCTGTAGGGCATGAATTGGAACTAGAGGACTGAAGTACCTGCTTACTCTAAAATACTAGGTTTCTGGAATCCCTTTTATAATTTAGCTACTCTCTATGATATCTAACTTAATGTTGGATATGTAAGCAATTTTATTCTCTCCTTCCTTCTCAATTTAAAAACTTTTTTTAGAGTCAATACTTAGTATTGGTTCCAATGCAGAAGAGTGGTAAGGACTAGGCAGTTAGAGTTAAATGACTTGCTGGTTCCTTTCTTGGGTTTTACCTCTTGTGAACTTTTGTGTGCGTCTACCATTATTGTGGCAGGGTCACACAGCTGGGAGTTATGTGAGACCAGATTTGAAACCAGGTCCTCCCATCTCCAGCCCTGGCTCTCTACCTACCCCTACTTTAAAATCCATTTGATGAAGTTGTTGATGTTGGTAATGATATTGATGATGTTGTTGATATTGTCAATGATGATGATGATGATGATATTGATGACATTGATGGTAATGTTGATGATGATGATGTTGATGGTGTTGATGGCATTAATATCAATGCTGTTGTTGATGTTGATGTTGATGATGATGATGATGATGATTGAATTTGGAGTTGGAGGTTTTCATTCCATTTGAACCTTTCTAACCCTTACCACTGTAATGTTTAACATTTTCTTGGAGACTGTCTTCAACCTCTTTCACCCTTCCATTGTATTTGTCTTCTCCCTCTCTCTGCCCATGTGCTTCTTTATAAAATATAAAATTACCCCATTTTATTTCTTTTCCCATTTCTCTTAGTATTATCCTCTTTGTTACCCCTAGTTTATATATATGTATATATATATTTGACATTTCATCCTATACAGTTTGTCAGCGTTTCCTCCAAGTATACTTCTTCTAGCTGCCCTGATGATGATAACAATTTTAAGAGTTACCATTATCATCTTTTCTTATAGGAATACAAATTATTTGAACTTATTGTGTCCCTTAAAAAGTTGTTTATTTGTTTTTTCTCCTTTCCTAATTACCTTTTGATGATTCTCTTGAGTTTTGTGTTTGGGCATCAAATTTTCTATTTAAGTCTGGTCTTTTCTTTATGAATGATTTGAAGTCTTCTATTTTATTAAATGACCATACTTTCTCCTGCAAAGATGTAGTCAATTCTGCTGGGTAGTTGATTCTTGGTTGTAGACCCAGTTTCCTTGCTTTCCAGAATATCATATTCCATGCCTTCTAGTCCTTCAGTGTGGATGCAGCTAGATCCTATGTTATCCTAACTGTGGTTCCATGATATCTGAATAGTTTCTTCTTAGCACTTGTAGCATCTTTTCCTTGGTTTGGTAGTTCTTGAATTTGGCTATAACATTCCTGGACATTGTCAATTGGGGATTAAATGTAGGAGGTGATCTGTGGATTCTTTCAATCTCCACTTTTTCCTCTTGTTCAAGAATGTTGGGGCAGTTTTCTTGGGTAATTTCCATCATCAACATCATCAACAACACCATCATCATCAACAACATCAACATCTAACTATCCATATTTTCCTGGCCCAGGAAAGATTTTTGCTGGATGGCCTAACCTAATAGCATACTATGCAGAGTATGGAATGAGAGCCAAAAGACCTACACTCTAGACTTGAGTGCCACTGTGTGTCCTTTGGAGATAAAAAGAAAGCCTTCTTTTTCTGGCCTTTTTCCTCACTTAGGAATGAGTGAAGCTTATTTAGACTCTGTATTAAGTTAATCAACTAAATCAAGGAATAAACCAAGTGTAAACAAGAAAAATAAAAAATAAATAAATAAATAAATAAAATCCATTTGATTAGATTTGCTAGTCTCCAGGCAAATACATCCTTCTAACAAATTATTTTCTTTTCTTATCATTGTCTAAATTTCCTCCTATAATCCTCAACTGACCCTCCCTAGATAGATATCATGTATATGACTTTTATTTATGTAAATAAATATGTATATTGATATATGTGTGCTGGTGCATATATAATATATACAAATAAAATATAAATAATATATAAACATATTTTATACAAATAGAAAATGTACTATTTATATCATGTATAAATAGAAAAATATATTATAGTAAAATATAAATAATTAAAATATAAAAATATATAAGAATAATTGACAAATGTATTGTTAACAACCTTTGTTAGGTATACCCCATCCCTGGCCAAAAGTCCATCATTCCCTTATTATAAATCACTGTCTCGAAGTCCAAATCCCATTCTCAAATACCATCTTTCTCACCAGCTGTTGACCTCCCAAATCTGCCTTTCTCTTCTGAATCCTTTGCTTTTGATGAGCCTCCACCTGGCCTATAGACTGTGATAAATACAGATTCGATTTTTCAAGGCTTCGCACAGATTTATATAAATTGACATTCGGTAAATCCTCTCTTTTGTATGCCCTTCTTAATTCTGTCAACAGTTCAAGTAAAATGGTTATAAAATTCAGACCTTTTGCTTACTGGTACAACTTAGACATCAAGAAAAAAGTGGAAGAGGGGGAAACTTTCACATTAGGAAGGACCCTATATATTCTATATAAATTACAATTCAGGTGGGTAAGAGATCTGCTCAATTGCAATGAATAGAGAGCTGATTCTGGAATCAGGGAAACTCATCTCCAAGAATTCAAATCTGGCCTTGGACACTCACAAGCTGTGGACCTAGGGCAAGTCCCACACTTAACTTGGGAGCCTATTGAACACTGAGCCACTCTGGTAATGCATGCATTGACCTCATCATCTATATAGCCATCCCTGGAAAGTACACAACCAAGGTAAATGAACTTATCCACAACACTCAAAATGTCTCCATTTGCTCTTACCAGTGGTTTCACATGTGGATGGGGTGGTGCTGGATATTAGAGAACCTCTATTTGCTTGGGATTAATTGTCAGGTCAATATCTGCACAATTAACAGAGAATTATTCTGCACTTTATTGTGTCTCAGTCACAGAGGCTACATGCATTGAGTACACAATCATCTGTGAACAGAAAGTCGTACACCAACTCTCCCTCCACTTTGGTCTTGGCTTGTAGCCTTCTCAAGTTAAATAATTTACCCTCAGGGCAGTAGCTCACCTTGATGCTGTTTTCATTGTACATATACATACATACATATATTGTATTATTTCTGGGATGATACAACAAATATAGAGATAATAAATGCAAAATATGGGGAATTATGGGGGCAGCTGGGTAGCTCAGTGGAGTGAGAGTCAGGCCTAGAGACAGAAGGTCCTAGGTTCAAACCCGGCCTCAGCCACTTTCCAGCTGTGTGACCCTGGGCAAGTCACTTGACCCCCATTGCCCACCCTTACCAATCTTGCACCTATGAGACAATACACCGAAGTACAAGGGTTTAAAAAAAAAAAAAGAAAAAAGAAAAAAGAAAAAAAAATATGGGGAATTAGTATGCTACAGTGGATTCAGAGGCACTAGGGTTCAAATCTTGTCTTTGTAACCTACTAACTGGACAAATGATCTAATCTCTCTCATCTTTAGTTTTCCCGTATCTCTAAAATGAGGAAGTTAGACTAGTTGACCTCTAAGGTCCCTTTCAGTTCTAAATCTAAAGTCTAAACTGCTAAAGGATTTATATAAAATAATTCCAAGAGGGTTAAAGCCCTAATATGTTCTCATATGGGATGGAGTGTATGAATTGTACTCCTGAGAGAAATCAGGGATCCTAGGTAACGAGATATATTGGGAATATTTTCAGTCACAGAGCACTGTGGAAAATTAATATTGAATTAAGATATTTTTGTGAAATAATTTCCTTTTCAGTCCCTCCCCCAACCCCCAACCCCTCCAGAACAATTTAATTCCAAGGTCAGGCTGAAACAGTTTCTCTCCCAAGCTATCAGAATGGGTTAGAACCTTTTGTCTTAGTTATATATAAAAGGATTGAAGAAGATTAAGGGAAGCCAGCAAGCTCCAACAGCCATGTTGGACTCTGAGTGGCTGTTATAACCTTTGGAAAGTGAAAGCTTGGAGAGAAGTATTCCGAAGTGTAGATTCCACTTGATGTGGAAAAAATACTCTCAGCTCACCCCCTAATGCCAAGGAAACTGATTTTCTCACCATGATGGCTATAGCAGCAATAGCTCTCAAATAAATTGGCATTCCACAGATGACCGGATCTAGCTTTGAGCTATAGTATACAACAGATCTGAGAGTATTCCCAAATGATTGTGTGAGAATGCAGGAAGCAATCCCTTTATCCTCATGAACATAGAGTAAGAATGGTTTGTCATGGTCAGGGATGCTTAGGGCCAGTGCTGATAGAGTTCTAATTCCCATGTTCCACCAACCTCCACCCAGTTCCCAAGGGGTAGCTGGAAAGATGAGAAATGAAAGACCCAAGTCCCAGGTCTGCAGGGTCTTATATAGCCCTGGTTCTAACTGCCAGATGGCACCTGCCTACTTTGGCTCATGGTAGACCCAACATTCCAAACTGGGCAACTGACAGGATACCTTAAGGCAATATGGCAGTATTATTTTGCACATCACAGTTGGGACCTTTTGTCTTAGTTATATATAAAAGGATTGAGGAAGATTAAGGGAAGCCAGCAAGCTCTAGCAGCCATATTGGACTCTGAGTGGCTGAATGTTTTGGCTCTTGGAGGTGAAGCAAAAACACTGCCCTCTTGCGATGAAGTAATGAGGGGAGAGTTGAAGTCTTCAAGTCACCTCCTTAGTGTCTCTTTACCAGTCAGAGAAGCCTTGGGATGGCCAAGAGAGGGGATGAAGGATGAACTCATGAAGGGTATATAATGAGCTGTGAAGAAGTGCTGTCTCTCTTAGGTGTCCATTTGGATTGTGGAGGGACTCAACTGGCCAGTTTAGGATGTCTTCAGAGGTCAATTAATAAATTATTTTTAAAATTAAGAAATATTGTCTCGAGAATTTCAATAGCTACAACATTACATGAGCAA
The DNA here is from genome assembly GCF_016433145.1 of Gracilinanus agilis. Classification (NCBI taxonomy): domain Eukaryota; kingdom Metazoa; phylum Chordata; class Mammalia; order Didelphimorphia; family Didelphidae; genus Gracilinanus; species Gracilinanus agilis. The sequence continues at coordinate 463,953,335 of NC_058133.1, forward strand.
AGCAAGGTATTAGAATATCATTTATGGAAAAGGGCTGGCAGATCAATTTGACTGGACCAGAAAGTGTATGAAAGGGAAGGATGGGAATTAAATCTGGAAAGAAAAGTGGACAGCTTTTAATACCAGGGAAACTATTTTGTGTTTTATCCTAGTGGCCAACCGGAAGACACTGAGGTAGAAAAAAGAAGGTTCATGGAAGCAAGTAACTTGAAGAGGGTCCTATTCTGAATTGTGTAGAGGCAAGAATTCAACCACAAGGCCTAACTTTTGGCTCTTTGGTTCATCGACAGCCCACATTGGACCATATCATCAGAGCTATATGTAATTAGGGTGAGCCTGAGACAGTAAATTAAGTCACACCCACTTCCCGGGCATCTCACCAATCTCCCTGGGCTTGTGGCCCTGCCAGATCATGCCTCTGCAGGGCCCTGGTTGGCTGATGGCTATACCAGTGGTCACTGGAGGGAAGTGAGAGCTTCTCTAGATCCCTGAAAGATAAACTGAGGAGTGGTAAAGTGAGTTTTTATTCCATCCCCTGTATGCAAGGTGATACTCTAGCCCAAACACTCTGGTACATTCCAAGCCTTTGAGGGGCTGGCTCTGAACCAGAATTGTTGTTGTTCCAGAGTTCCTCAGACATATCTCCATTGGGAGTGAGAGGAGGAATGAGTTTTATCTTCCGAATCTCCACAGGGGTAGATTTTTCTTGCTGGTTTTTTGGTCTGATTGTATCTGTAGGGGACTAGAGAATTTTGGAGGTGGGGCCTGATTTTAAGTTTATGTGGCAGTTAATATAATTTAGTAACTACTACATGCCTGACACTTTGCTGACCATTAGTGATATAAATAAAAGCAAAAGATGGGTCCTGGCCTTAATAGTTCACAGTCTGATATAGACAAATATATGTACAAACAAGTTCTACACTGGATAGATGAGAAATAATTAAGGGAACGAAGGCACTGGAATTAAAAGAGGTTGGGGAAGGTATCTGACAGAAAATGGGATTTTAGTTGGGACTTAAAGGGAGCCAGGAAAGCTGATAGTAAAATGATTAATGGATTTGGAATTTTAAAAATTGGGGATAGGGCAGCTAGGTGGCTCTGTAGATAAAGAGTCAGGCCTTAGATATTTCTTAGCTGTGTGACCCTAGGCAAGTCTCTTAACCCCAGTTGTGTAGCCCATACTACTCTTCTGCCTTGGAACCAATGCTTAGTATCAGTTCTAAGACAGAAGATAAGGATTTTAGATCAAGAAATGGAGGCTGTTTAGGCTTGGCTAATCCAGGGATAAATTGATAGACAGATAGGCTATAATCCCACTGAGATTAGCAACTTCAACTGTAAAAGATTATTTTCCTGAACCCTAAGATAGATAAAGGATCAGGATGCCTTCTAAATACAGCAGACTTGCTCTCTGGATAACAGTTGTTCCATTGCTTGCCAGGATGAAGATTTTGCTTAGGTAATGTATGCTATTGGTTGGTATAACCCAAGTATAACTTCACATAGGCTCAAACTTAAAAAGGGAAGGGATTTATTAATTTCAGGAAAACAGAGAAAGAGGAGGTAAATTTTAGGGTTGAGGGTGAGGCAAGGTACCTAGTATCTTCAAGAAACTTGTTGGAAATACATTTCCCAAAGGGGAATGTGTTTTGACTAACTTAACTTCTATCTCCCTCACAAACTAACTTTCCTCTTAATCTAATGTTATCAAGTTTAAGACTGTGAAGATAATCTAGATTGAAGATCTATTTAAATTAAAAATTAGTTGAGATACTGCCAGTGAAGTATTTTTCCAGTGCACACAGCCTGGTATAGTCTATATGGAGCAAACTACAAAGAAACACTCTGCTCACTGAGGTCAGAGATTAACTAACAAGAAGACCAACCCTACCCTACTTCCCAGCCTCCCTTGAACCCCAAAAAAGAGTGTGTCCTTGCAAACTGGGAGTCCTGGCTTTTATAGTCACATTCTTTTTTTTTAATTTTTTAAACATTTATTAATATTCATTTTTAACATGGTTACATGATTCATGCTCCTACTTTCCCCTTCACCCCTCACTCTCCCCCCTCCCATGGCCGATGCACATTTCCACTGGTCTTAACGTGTCATTGATCAAGACCTATTTCCAAATTGTTGATAGTTGCATTGGTGTGGTAGTTTGGAGTCTACATCCCCAATCATGTTCACCTCAATCCATGCGTTCAAGCAGTTGTTTTTCTTATATGTTTCTTCTCCTGCAGTCCTTCCTCTGAATGTGGGTAGCGTTCTTTACTTTTATAGTCACATTCTTAACCGCCCCAACTGCCTCCCTCTCCTGGAGTTCTGGGGGGTCCTGTGGAATTCTGTGAGGCAGTTTCACCACACTTAAGATCATGGATGTTACAAAAGTCTACTGTAGACATTGCAACTCCAATGGGCTGGCCATGTAGTTCAAAGGCCAGATGTATGTTAAAGACTATTTTATGGAGAACTCATACAAGGCAAGTGCTCACATGGAGGAGGTCAAAAGAAGTGATATGAGGACACCCTCCAGGTCTCTCTGATGAACTCTAGTATTGATTGGGAAACATGGGAGACACTGGCACAGGACAGTCCAGTACAGCCTCTCCACATCAAAGATTTGTACTCTATGAACAAAGCAGAATTATAGTACCTCAAAAAAAAAAGATATCTTCATCCCAAATGTTCATATGGACTATTTATGCTCTACCTGTGATAGAGCCTTCTGAGCTCATATTGCTCTGGTCAACCACAGTCAGACACACTGTACATTGACTTCAACATTTGGTGATGTCATTTTGGTCCCTCTTTCAAAGACACAACCAACCAACCAAGCATGTGTATATAAATATATCTATAGAGAGAGCTTTAAGGTTTGCAAAGATATATATTACATATAGATATCTATCCATCCATCTAGCTAGTTTAAAGGTTTGCAGATAGAGAGAGAGAAAAAGAGAGAGAGAGAGATGGAGAGAGAGAGAATGAGAGATGGAGAGATAGAGATAGATAGATGGAGAGAGAGATGGATGGAGAGAGAATGAGAGATGGAGAGAGATAGAGAGAGATTTTGATATAGATATGTACATAGCTTTCAGGTTTTCAAAGCTACAGAGAGTGCTTTTTAAGGTTTGCAAAGAAATATATCTATATCTATATCTGTATCTATCTATCTATATAAAAACTAGTTTTAAGCTTTTCAAAGATAGAGTATTTTAAGGTTTGCAGATATATGTATATCTAGCTATCTTTTTAAGTTTTGCAAAGTGCTTTCTAGTGTTCTCTCATTTGAGCCTTAAATACCCCTATGAGAAAGGTACTATTTTTCCATTTTACAGATGAGGAAACTGAGGCTCAGTGAAGTTAAATGACTTGTCTGGGGATCGCACTGCCAATAAACAACTGAAGGAGGATTTAAAATCAGTTTTTCTTAACTTCAACTCTATTCTCCACTCCACTATCTAGCTTCTAAGCAGATGTTATTTCCTATTTTGCTTTGTATCCTTAGCATCCAGCAATATGCCTTGTACATGGTAAGTATTTAACAAATAATCTAATAAATAGAAATGTATTAATAATTAATAAAACATAATTAGAACATAATTTATTAATAATTAATGAATAAAACAGTTAATAAATAATTTAATAAAATTAATAAATGTTAATGGAACATAATAAAAAGATATTTCTGTCTTGCCTATAATATTGTAAGCTCCTTGAGGTCAAGAACTGTCTTGAGACTCTTTTTGTATCCTCACAGCTTAGCATATTTCCTGCCTCAAAGTAGACACTTACTGTTTATTGACTGATCCCTACAAACTCATTATGCATAAAACTGAATTTCTTAACTTTCATATTTAGTCATCAGACCTTGTCTTTATTTAAGAACATCATCCTGAGAAGGAGTCCATTGGCTTCACCAGGGTAACAAGGGGATCCATGATAAAAGACAATTCTGAAGGACTTATGATGTAGAATGCTATTCACCTCTAGAAAAAGAAATGATGGAGTCTGAATGAGATAGAAGCATAGTATTTTTCACTTTATTTTGTGTGTCTGTGTCTGTGTGTGTGTGTGTGTGCTGGTTTTTTGTTTTATATATATCTTCTTTCATAACATGACCAAAGTAGAAATATATTTTGCATGATCACATATGTATAACCTAGATCAAATAGGATCTCAAGGAAGTGTCTGAGGCCAGATTTGAACCCAGGACCTCCCATCTCTAGGCCTGGCTCTCAATCCACTGAGCCACCCAGCTGCCCCCTATCCTTCAGTCTCAAGGACAGGAGAGGGAAGGAAGAGAGAGGATTTGAATTTCAAAATTTTGGAAAACATATGTTAAAAATTGTTATTGTGTATAATTGGGGGAAATAGATAAATCAATAAACAAACATGTATTTATTTATTTATTATGTGAGACTCCTTTTCTTAGACAGTTTCCTGAGCACTGAGATTGTAAACAACTTTTTCCAGAGTCACACAGGCATTATATATCAGAAGTGAGCCTTGAACCAGGTTTTCCAGGCATTGATTATGGCTTTCTATCAGCTTCCCAACACTATCTTACTTGATAAAGTCCAAAGTCCTTGGTGTATCGTTCCAGGTCTTCTCCTGCCTGGTCCCAGCTTACCTTTACAGTTTTATCACACGGCATTATATTCCCTCGTGTGAACTCTCCTCTCCAGCCAAGCTGTTGTATTTGCTATTAATTAACTAACCTTGCATTTTCCCATTCTATATCTCTTTAAGAGTTCTCTGCTCCCAGCCTCCTATCCTGATATGCCTCTGTACCTTTCTCCACCTATCAAAATTCTCCCCTTTTCTCAAGGTCTAGTTCACCAAATATGCCTCTGCACACCTCATGCCTTTTTTAGCTCTAATGAAAATGGATTGAATCTCTAGCTGTCTGTGCCCTATGCAGTCCCCTCTATGGTTGGGACTCTGTCTGACACGTAAACACACTTTTTGGTTCCTGAACATGCTAGATGGCTGCTGTGAGGCAAAGAATACTGATTATAGAACACCATAGTCTTTCCCTGCCAATTGGCTCCGTCCTGTCCAAATCACTCATGGTCGTGTGGGGGAAGGAATGGGATATTGAGGTCTAGATCTCTGGTTCCTTAGCTCCCTCCACCTCTATGATGGCTTAGTTCCTTTATTGGGTTTGATGGAAAGTAGGGTGGTCCAGTCATGTAGCGGGTGATGAAGTGTTGAGGTCTCTGAACCCACCTTCTCAGCGACTGTTTCCCTGTCAGAGATGTCCTGGGGAGAGACGGGATGATGATGATACGGGCCAGAGGAAGGCAGTTTCTTTTGCCCCCTCTTCAGGCAGTGCCTTGCCTCTTTCTCCTCCAGCCTAGTCACTCATGCTTATGCCTCTCCAATTGGACCCTGCTTTTTGCCTTGCTCACATTATTTTACATCTGTTCTGATTGTGGAGGGAGTCCTCTGGCTAGTTAGATTTCCTTGCACTGTCTTTTAATAAACTTATTTTAAAATTTAATATATACGGCCTCCAGAGGATTTTATTCCTTACATTAATTACCTTTGTTGAATCCCCATTTACCTCCTGCCTCCTGCCATAGGTGCCCCCTAAGATGCTGTCCTGCAAATTCTCAATCAAGCAAGAATCTATTTATTTGTTTGTTTGTTTGTTTTATTTAAAGCCCTTACCTTCCTTCTTAGAATAAATACTGGGTATTGTTTCCAAGGCAGAAGATTGGTAAGGGCCAAGCAATGGGGGTTAAGTGACTTGCCCAGGGTCACACAGCTAGGAAGTGTCTGAGGCCAGATTTGAAGCTGTGACCTTCCTTCTCTGGGCCTGACTCTCAATCCACTGAGCCACCCAGCTTCCCCCCAAGCAAGAATTTATTAAGTACAGTAGAGCTCTGTATCTAAGGGGGGCTATTGGATATGGCTAAAAAAGATAAGTGAACATCTATTAACCCCATTTATATGTGCTCAATCTGCAACCCCCCTGTAGGCTCTTAGGCCTCCTCCCCTGTCTTCCACAACCCCCCACTCCCAAAGTAAAAGTGAAAACAGAAGAAATGGCTGTCAATGAGGGCAGGCTGCTGTCATGGGTAACTTCTGGTGCTTCCCATTTGACTGAGGGTAACTGAAACCACAGATAAAGGGGGACAACTGTACCTACTGTGCACCAGGACTGGGCTCTTCTCCATTTTCTCTATTCTACTCACTGTTCTCTCTCTCTTTTTTAATTTCTCTGTACTCTCTCAGGAATTTCTTCTGCTTCTATGAGTTTAATCATCTCTATGCAAATGCTCTCTAATCTAATTACTCTTCTGAACTCTAGTCCCTCCAGGTGCTGAGTATCACTTGAATATCCCAACACCATCTCAAAACCAGGTCAGAAAGGGAATATATTACCCTTCTCCCCTAAACCTGCCTCTCCTGAAAATAAACAAATAAACAGATGAATAGATCAAAGGGGCAGCTAAGTAACTCAGTGGATAGAGAGCCAGGTCCAAAGACTGGGATGTCCTGGGTTCAAATCTGGCCTAGGATACTTCCTAGCTGTGTGACCCTGGGCAAGTCACTTAATACCCATTGACTAACCCTTACAGCTCTTCTGCCTTGGAACCAATACGTAGTATTGATTCTTAGATGGAAAGTAAGGTTTTAAAAAAGATAGATAGATAGATAGATAGATAGATAGATAGATAGATAGATAGATGGACAGATGGATAGCTGGGTAGATGGATGGATTGATGGATGGTAGATAGATAGATAGATAGATAGATAGATAGATAGATAGATAGATGAGTAAATAAATAAGTAAACTCTCCCCCTGCTTCAAATATCCCTATTTGTGTTTGAGGGCAGAACCCTTTTCTCACTCACCCAAGGGTCTTGATTCTGGCCCAAATCCCAACCTTCAAATCTAATAAATTCCTTTTATATTGTTAAATCCCATCAGACTTCATTTGGGGCTTTCTTGGCCAAGATACTGGAATAGTTTGCTATCTCCTTCTACAGCTCATTTGACAGATGAGGAAACTGAGTCAAAAAGAGTTAAGTGACTTGCCAGGGGTCACACAGCCAGTATTACTGAATATCTGAGGCTAGATCTGAATGCAGGTCTTCTTGCCCCAGAGCTCTATCCACAAAGCCTCCTAGCTACCCATAATCAGTTGCTAAGTCCTGTCAATTCTACTTCAATGGTATTTCTTGCATCAGATCTTTTTTTTTTTTCTTCTATTTATAGGACCATCACCCTAATTTAGGTCTGGACTATTTTAATAGTCTCCAAATTGGTTTTCCTGCTCCCATCTCTCTTGTCTCCCACTCCTTCCTACCTTTCCAGTCTTCATTTCACTACTTTTAATTCACTTTACTGTGTCTCTAATAGAGACTTTGGTCTACTTCCAGCTCTGGGAACACTCCATCTCCTGTTTCCATGACTTTGCTTTGGTTGAACCGCACCCCTAGACTTCTGTGTCTTCTCATTTTGCCTCTTTGTTTCTCTGACTTCTTTCAATACTCAGCTAAAATTCCAACACCTTCCTCCCCACTTTCAAGTTATCTTCTATACAGAGTATCTAAGTATACTCTGTATACTTAGTTCTCTCTGTGTTGACTCTTTCATGGAAATACACTCTCCCTGAGGAAAGGAACTATGTGTGTTGTTTTTCTTGGTATCCTCCGTGTTCATTCTAGCACTTGGCATATAGTGTTTAATAAATGTTTATTGAATGACTGACAAAATCATCCTAAATCAGGTTAAGCTGGGTGGTTCAGTGGATTGAGAGTCAGGCTTAGATATGGGAGGCGCTGAGTTCAAATTTGACCTTAGACACTAGCTAGTCACTTAACCCTCATTGCCTAGCCCTTACCACTCTTCCTTAGAACTATTGCTTCTAAGTTAGAAGGTAAGGATTTAAAAAAAAATAATTCTAAAGTCATAGGTCTGGCCATATAACCCACTCTCTAAAAATTGTCAATGATTCTCTTGTTTTTTATTTACGAAACCCTTACCTTCTGTCTTTAATACTTAAGGGAGAATAGGCAATAAGGGATAGGCAATTGGGGCTAAGAGACTTGCCCAGGGTCACACAGATAGGAAGTATCTGAGGTCAGATTTGAACCCAGGACCTCCCAACTCCAGGCCTGATGCTTTATCTACTATGTTCTCTAGCTGTCCCTCTGTGGTCCTTTTTAATACCTCAAGGGGGAAAAAAATGCAAACTCAGTATAGCATTTAAAGCCCTCCATAATCTGGCTCTAATCTACCTTTTACAATATTTTATGGATCCTACATGGCAAGCAAACTGGACTATTGAAATTCCTTCTCTAATCTCCATGTTGGTGCTCCCTAATATTTTTTGTGTTGCCAATCTATCTCCAAAGCCTAGAATGCAGTTTTCCTCACCTCTGCCTTTTGGAATATTTAGCTTTCTTCAAGATCCAGCTCAGGTGCTACTGCCCATGAATGAATGAATTGATGAATGAATGACTATATCAAGTATTTATTAAACTTTATAACATTATAAACAAAGCATATATTTATTTTATATTATTTGTTATATTATATATAATTTATTATATATTATCTATAAATAAAAATGAATAAATAAACCATTATAAATAAATAATATAACATTATGAAATGTGCTAATCATCGTGTCCTGGGAATACAAGTAGAAATTCTTGATGTCAACAAATGTTAGTATTTTCTCTGAGCTCCAGTTACATTTCTTTTTTTCTTGATATTTCATTTTTTCTCCAATTATACATAAAAACAATTTTTCACATTTTAAAGAAAATTTTAGTATTGAATTCTTCAAATTACCTTTCTTTGATTTATCTTTGGGTACACGTTGAATCCCCCAATGGCATGTTAGTTCCAAAGTGAATCCTTGTTCTTTAGTTTTTGTCTTTGTATCTCCAAGTCTGGCACAATGCCTTGCTCATAATTGGAACATAAATATTTGTGAATTTAATTGAAGTAGGCTTCATGAGAAAAGACTTAGAGGGATACATGATAAATGGTCAAGTATCTGAAATGCTGTTTTATGGAAAAAAGGTTCATGTGAGTTAGCTAGGGGGCACCATAGTGCCTAAGTCAGGAAAACTGGAATCAGGAACACTCATCCCTCTGAGTTCAAATCCTACCTCAGACACCTACTGTGTGACCCTGGGCAAGTCTTTTAGCCCTATTTACCTCAGTTTCCTCATGCATAAAGTGACCTGGAGAAGGATCTCTGTCAAGAAACCCCCAAGGGGCAGCCGGGTAGCTCAGTAGATTGAGAGTCAGGCCTAGAGACAGGAGGTTGGTCCTAGGTTCAAATCCGGCCTCAGACACATCCCAACTGTGTGATCCTGGGCAAGTCACTTGAACTCCATTGCCCACCCTTACGTTCTTCTATCTAGGAGCCAATACACAGAAGTTAAGGGTTTAAAAAAAAAAAGAAAAAGAAAACCCCAAAAGGGGTCACAAAGAATTGCACATGACTGAAAAACAATTGATAACAACAAATAGGCCACATAAGAAAAGTCTTAGAGGGACACATGATAATGGTCCCCAAGTATTTGAAAGACTATCTGGAAGAAAATTTAGATTTTTTTGATTGGCCCAAGGGAACAGAATCAGGAGCAATGAATGGATGGAATTTCAAAGAGGCAAAAAGGCCTGATATCCCCCAAAACTTGCTATAATCTATCTAAAGGTGAAAATGAGTAGCCTCAGAAAGAGATGGATTTGCCTTAATTAAAGATCTTCCAGAAAAGACTTGATTTTTACCCATCAGGAATGTTTTAGAGGGGATTTGTGTTCTGGTACAGGCTGGACTAGATGTCTTCAGAGGTCCCTTCTGAGGCTGATACTCTGAGATTATCTCTCATTTGTGATTTTTATCTGATGTTTCCCCTATTAAAATCTGAGTTCCTGAAAGACTATCTTTTGCTTCTGACATAATAGGCAGAGTACTGGACCTGAAATCAGGAAGACTCATCTTACTGAGTTCAAATCCAGGCTCAAAAACTGTGTAACCTTGGGCAAGTCATTTAACCCAGCTTACCTCCATTTCCTCATTTGTAAAATAGACGGGAGAAGGAAATGGCAAACCACTCTGTTTTCTTTGTCAAGAAAACTCCAAATGGAGTCATGAAGAGTCAGATAAAACTGAAATGACTAAACAACAACAAAAATATCCGCAGTGCTTAGCACAGTACTTGTCATACAGTAAGCACTTAATATATACTTATTAACTTAAAGATTAATTTGTGAAAAATTTCCAGTCTTCTTATATTTACTCCTTTACTACATTTTAATTTTATTTACTTTTATTTTGCTGATTTGGTGGCAGGGGCTTCTTACTCTTCTTCACACAGGACCCTCCACCTTTTGGATTCATGATTTTCCCAATGCCCAGAAAGCTCTCCCTTATCATTTTGCCTCCTAAGTTTTCTGGCTTCTTTCTAGACTCAACTCAATCCCATCTTCTGCAGGAGACCTTTCTCGAGGTGTTTCCCAACTCCACTTCCTTCATATCCATGCCCCCTTTGTGGCTTTGCTCTGAGATTATCTTCCATTTAAAATGTATGTAACTAGTATATGCATAAATATTGCATGCTGTCTCTTCTATTAGAATACGAGCTCCTTGAAAGCAAGAGTTTATCTGATTTTACTTTTTTTTTTTTAGTCTCACAGGCAGTGTTGGTGAAATTTTAGCACGTGTGTCCAGCTGACATGAGGGAGCTGGCCTGTACCCCCTCTTCCCAGCATCCAAGCATGCCCCACCCCTCTGTCCAGCCATTCAGAGTAAGCACTTCCTCCATCTGTGCTCTGGGGTAATTCAGGGGGCTCATAGGCAACTTGAAGTTGCAGTTTGGGCACGTAAACTTGAAGACCTTCACCAATGCTGCTCTAGGGCTTAGCATACTCATTGAACATGGGAAAAACTTAATAAATGTTTGTGGCCTCACTGATTATCTCACTAAATTGGGAATAGAAGAGTAAAGGGAATCCATGAAGTATGCAAAGACAAGACAATTAACCTGTTTTTTGTTGGACAATGGAGAGACCAGTTTGACTGGAGTAGAAGATTCTTGTTGGAGATTAATGCTATATCCCTTCAACCACTTTTACATCAATGAAGCAATATAAAATAATTTAATTTTGAACTGGAGGAATTCCAAGTGAACTGGAATAATTCCAAGTGAACTGGAATGACCCCCAGGAATTGTTGCAGAGTGAAAGGAGCAGAACCAGGATACCCTGTGGCATAACCGAATTCGAATGTAATGGACTTCTCTACTAGCAGCAATGCACCCATCCAGGACAATTCTGAGGGACTTATGAGAAAGAAAACTATCTACATCCAGAGAAAGAACTGTGGGAGTAGAAATGCAGAAGAAAAACAACTTCTTGATCACATGGGTCATTGGGGATGTAGACTCTAAACCATCACCCTAATGCAAATATCAATAATATGGAAATAGGTCTTGATCAGTGACACATGTAAAAACCAGTGGAATTGCACGTTAGCTATGAGAGGTGGATGGGAGGAGAGGAGGGAAAGAATGCGAATCCTGTAACCATGGGAAAATGTTCTAAATTAATTAATTAATTGCAATCCCCCCCCCAAAAATCATTTAATTTGAGGTTTGTGTTTTTATTAAATACTTTGGCTTCATTGTATTCCATAACGGCCAATGGAAGGTCATTTCAGAGGACCAACAATGAAGCAAACTTCAAACAGTGGTAGATGATTCAGGAAGAAAGCAAATGTGCCCAATGTGTTAATATGTTTTTGCCCAACTGCATTTTTTTCAAGGGAGAGTTGTATGGGGAGAGAGAGATGGGGAAGGGGAAAGGATTCCTTCAGAATTGACAGCCATGTTAAAAAAAGGAAAAAAGTACAGCATACCAATAAGACACTCATTCATTCAACTATTTATTGTATTTAATGATCAATACACCTTGGTAAGGGCAGCGAGGTGACACAATGGATAGAATACTAGGTCTGGAGTGAGGTAGACTTGGGATCAAATCTAGCTTCAGACATTAACTAGCTGTGTGACCTTGGGCAAGTCACTTAACCCCAATTCCCTCAGTTTCCTCATCTGTAAAATGGCAAACCACTCCAGTATCTTTGCTGAGTAGATCCCAGATGGAGTCACTGAGAGTCAGACATGACTGAAACAACTGAACCACAACAACAATCCCTAGTTAAAACCTGAACTGGGTAGCTATTTCCGGTGGGATTTGCTAGTCAAATAAAGGGGCATACTGGTAAAGCAAGGTGTCAGGGCATGTATGGCTGGGTTAGCTGATGGTAGTTTGTATTAAATCTCCCAGTCACCTCTACACAGTGTCTCTGAAGGAAGACTTGGTCCTGCATGATTGGTGGGGGGCTGATGCAGCAGTAATGGCAATTCATTAAATGGCAGCTGAAAGAGGCAGTGATAAGTGATGATTCATGCCCCAGTCAGCAAATCAAATGGCCATTTTCTATAGTGTGGAAGCAAACTGGCTTGGAGCCTTCTTTCCTATTCTTGGGCGCCTTTCCTCTATTTGCAAGGCAAGTTATGCAGAGTCACAGGGCACAATGCATAACTCTTTGCACCCTTTGTTTCAATTCAGTGCACACTGCTGGGACTGAGCCTTTGTGAGGCCTGGAGCTAGCTCTCCACTGCTTTTTGTTTTAAACTGACTAAACTGGAACTTTTCCCCTCTTTCATTTTTCCTTGCTCTTGAATAGGTCTGTGCAGCAGATGGAAGGCATTCTGAAGGGGCACAAATTCAGCCAGTCTTTGGGGAGAAACCACATTAAGAATCACTCCTCCTCCAATCTGATAAGGGTTTCTGTTTGCCTCAAGAAAAATGGGTATCTATAATAGAAAAGGGAAAATGGACGACTAGAAGGGACAGAAGCGCCCAATACTTCACTTTTGAGATAGACTGGGGATTCTTGGATTAGCTCAATTCTCCTTTCTTTCAAGGCAGAGTGACCTTTCGTAAACTGCCTGACATTGTTGCCTGTGAGACAAGAACACTTCTTGGCACACACAGTGCCAGAATTATTGGACTGAAACAAGGGGGGAGAGAGAGAGAGAGTGAGGGGGTGTACCTCAGTGACTGGAATGAAGAGCAAAATCCAGAGGATAATTTAGAAACTGAAGGCCAGAGATACCATTAACTAAGGGTTGGGAATTTTTTTTTCCTATAGAGAATCTCATCAGAGACCTATTGGGAAAAAAAAAAAACAAAACTCTTACTTAAGAGCAAAGTAAGTAAAAGAGCAAATCAACATAGTCCATTGTTTTTTTAAGAAACAAATGAAAAATTCTACCTGTTTTAAAAATTAATTCTCCAAATGATAAATGGTCAAAAGATATGAACAGATAGTTTCTGGATGAAGAAATCAAAGTTGTATATAAAAACTTCTCTAAAGTATTCTTGACCAGAGAAATGTAAATCAAAACAACTCTGAAAATATCAGATTGGCTAAAACGGTAAAAGGGCAAAATGACAAATATTGGAGGGGATGTGGAAAAATAGGGACATTAATACACTGTAGGCAGAACTGTGCGTTTTGGAGAGCAATCTAGAATTTTGCTCAGTTATAAAACTGTGTATATCCTTTGACCCAGAAATACTTTTATTAGGTCTATTTCCTAGGGTGATCAGGGAAAAAGGAAAAGAGCTTATAGGTTCTAAAATATTTATAGCAGCTCTCTTTTCTATGGCAAAGAACTGGACATTGAAGGGATACCCATCAGTTGGGGAATGGCTAAATAAGTTGTGGCATATGATGGCCATGGAATACTATTGCACATAAGAAATGACAAACAGGTTAATTTTGAAAAAACTTAGAAAGACCTATATGAAATTGTGAGAGTGAAACAAACAGAACCAAGAGGACATTATACATAACCACAGAAATATTGCTTGAAGAATGACTTGTGCAGGTCTATTCCCAGAGAAAGAACTAATAAGTAGAAATAAGACATTGCTTTATATACACATCTGTCTTTTTGTCAAATGAGGAGAAAGGGGATGGAGTTAACTGAGTATTTTAATGTAATGAACAAACAAATTTTGGAGAGAGAAAATAAAAACAAGGAACAGAAAATTCTATTCATTAAATGCAACTGATAACAAAATAAACATTTCCTCTCTATTTTATGACCAAGGAAGTGGCAGGGTGGGGGGAAAAGGGAGAAACACAAAAAAGTAAGGAGATAAACAGAGATGCATCATTGGAATAGGCAAAGAACAGAGAAATACAGTGGAAAATATAGCGATTCTGGTTCCTAGAGAGATTAAGGTTACTAGCTCCACCTAGACCTTTTCAGTTTTGCTTGTAAAGGTTGATTTGTATGTCAACCAAGGGCATTATGGAGTTGAATAAAGATCTCACCCCAGTTGCTAAGAAAAGTCTCTGGAATTACTAGGAAGTGATAAGGTGATACAAACTAGCAACCCAGGAATACTATAGGAATTAAAAGAAATTTTAGATGGATACAATGGAAAGGACTCTAGAATAAGAATTGGAGAGTCAAAAAAACCTGCATTCAGATCCTAGACCTGCCCCTTAAGAATCAATGTAACCTTGCATAAACCACTTAACATCTTTGGGACTCAATTTCCTCATCTATAAAACAATGGGGTTGGACTAATTGGCCTCCAAGTTTCCTTAGAGCTCTAAATTGTGATGATGCTATATCCTTCCTTCTTTCCTTTCTTTCCCTAACTTCCATTTTAGAATCAATACTGTATATTGGTTCTGAGGCAGAAAAGTGGTAAGGGCTAGCCAATTGGGGTTAAGTGATTTGCCCAGGGTCACACAGCTAAAGTCACATTTGAACCTAGGTCCCTCCATCTTTAGGTCTGGCTCTCAATCCACTCAAGCCACCTACCCACCTACCTGCCCCTTGATATTTTTTATATTAATTATTAATTATATTAACAATTTATATCTGAAAGTCATGGGTACCCCTTTATTGGAGGTCTTCAAGTAGAAACTGGATGATCACTTGTTAACTATGTTACAATAGACTTTGAGTTTGTATGTTTAATGTTAGACCAGGTAGCTCTAGAGGTCCTTCTCAACTCAAATATCCCGTGATTCTACAATTCTGAATATTAGAGGAAAGAACAGTTCAAAAGATAGAGTAAAATGCTAACTCTTTGCTGGTGGCTGGCTATAGTCTGCATCACAAAAGAACTAATGATAGTCCTTGAAGTTATAAGCCAGCAAATCAGTCTCCCAGTAGGGAAGAAGTCCCTCGGTAGCCTCAGACCTCCAGATGGCAGCATAGAACAGTAACAGTTAACCAAAGAAGCTATATGATCACCAGAGAGTGGTCAGTCTTTGTGAGATAACAACATGTACCAAGCACTGTACTCCATAAACTCTGGGTATACAAAGAAAAGCAAAAAACAGTCCTGGTTCTCAAGGAGCTCAAAGTCTGATTAAGGAGACAACATATAAACCACTATGTACAAATAAGATATAGACAGGATAAACTGGGGGTAATCTCAGAGAGAAGGTGCTTAGATTAAGGAGGACTGGGAAGGATTTCTTGCAGAAGATACAACTTTAGCTGAAACTTGAAGGAAGCCAGGGAAGCTAGAAAGTGAAAATGAAAACTGAGTGAAATTTATTGAGTCAAGAGATACTTGTGTAGGAACAATAGCAAGGAGTCCAATCAAGGTATTCCTATAAGAGGATTGCAAAGGTGTGGAAGGAAGAGGGTCATCAAAAAAATCCCTTCTGAAATTCCAAAGTTCCACCCCAAAAAAGCAATAAGATGATAGCTCTAGGGCGTGATGGAAGCTCTGTAGTTTTAGAGATCTGACAAAGCATTTCTCAACCAATTACCTCTTAACATGATTTCTTAGACCATACATATTTCCAATAAGTATAAGCTTCCATACATATTCCCTGGTCGCACATAATTTTTGTGTCTCTCTTCTTCTATTGGTGGTAGGGTAACCTAAAGGAGATATTCCCTTGGATGTTTGTTGGATTTTTCTTGTCATTAATTTGTTTGACTAAATATCTTTTGTTTCGAACTAATTTATCTTCTGAATAAGCTATGGTTTTAAGTAGAGCATACCCACAAAATACTTTAAACCTGGGATAATTCTCTACAGGCCCATACATGAAAGTCCCACATGTAGAAAGAAACAAAGAGATAAAGACAAATAGACACACACAAGAGAGACAGAAGCAAACACTGATGGCTTAACATACTCATCTTTGGATGTCTCATTAAACCATCTTGGGATATTTAAGAGTCATTTTGGGGGGCAGGTAGGTGATTCAGTGAATTGAGAGCCAGGCTCAACAATGGGTGGTCCTGGGTTCAAATCTAGCCTCAGACATTTTCTAGTTGCATGACCCTGAGCAAATCACTTAACTTTCATTGCCTAACCTTTACTACTCTGTTCCCTTGAAACCAATACACAGTATTAATCCTAAGCTGAAAGGTAAGGGTTTCTAAAAAAGTCATTGTTGTTACTCTGTGGGATAAAAATTGATGACAAATGCCTCACTCAACAATGAGCATAAATACTCCACACCAATCTGTGTGAGATGCAAGTGCCTCCCTCAAAAATGAGCACTAGTGCCCCACTCATTCAAATAAACAAAATCAGTCAGAAGGTAAAAGTAAAAAGAGGCAGTTGTTTATTCTCCTTCATGAAAGAGAACACTCCAATGATGGGCTAAGAAGTGCCTACTGACTAGGCAGCAAACAGGCAATATATACACAAGGTTCCTTCCCCTATTCCTGCGGTCTATCTTCCCCCACTCACCCACCCCAGGCTTTGACCTACAAATTAAAACATCTGTGCTTCCAACCCAACTCAGGTGAAGCAACTGAGCTGCTCATTGCCCCTTCTGTCCTTCATCAGTCTCCCTCCCAAGCCAGTCCCAGAGTCCTCAACCAACAAAAAGGAACAAACTTGCTTTTGTAAGCTGAATGCTCATTCTGAGAATAGCACACTCAACTCTGTCCCACGCACTATTCAGTTGTTTCAGTTGTGTCCAATTCTTCTGGGGAGTTCTCTTGGCAAAGATCCTGGGGTATTTTGCTATTTCCTTTTTCAGTTCCTTTTACAGAGGAGGCAACCGAGACAAACAGGGTTTAAGTGACTTGTCCAGGGTCACATAGCTAATAAGTGTCCAAGGCCCTATTTGACATGAAGATGAGTCTTCCAGACTCCAGCCCCTACTTTCTATCCACTGTGTCACTTAGCTCCCAGTAAAGAGTCATTACAAACTCTTAAAGAGGGTATGAATTTTCACAATTTGGGGCACAAATGGGATTATTGTATCTTATTTCTCAAGAAGGGTAATCATATCCCAACCAGCTGGATGGAATTAAACTGAGGGCCAGCAGTTCCCCACCCTTGTTTTAGATGAATTATTCTAGGATTATTGGAGGCCAGTCATGAGGGGTGGAGTGAGGTGGGGTGGGGTGGGGAGGCGTGTTAGGCATACGCCCAAGTTTGATTAGGGATTTCTTATGGCTTCTAGGAATAGGGAAGATTCTCACTTGAGCTTATCTCCACTCCCAAATATGCGATGCATCAAATAAGTTTAGGGTAATTATAGACTGCTGGGGTAAAGCTAAGAACCAACCCTGCTCTAAATTTCAGATGGGGAGAATACATATGCAAAATAGAATGCGCTCCATTGTTACACACATTCCCTCTCTTCTGAGAGCAGGTTAATAATAAAGTAGGCAGATCTCACTATTCAGCCAAATAAGAGAATCTGAGGTACAAAATATTGAGGTTAAGAGTCCAAACCAATCATTCAAAATGTAAATGAATACCCAGAGAAAACAGAATAAATACCACCAGTAGCAATGGGAAAATGCAAAGGACTTGAATCCTGATAAGGCCAGATTATATGCAGAGGTGCCAAGATGGAGATTCTGAATCAGCCTGGCTTCAAATGCAACCAAGAAGCTGAAAGAAGCCCTGGAGACCCATCAAGGCTCTCACAGAGCCAAGCATGTCTGGAATACATAGGGCTCTTCATTGTAGAAAGAATCAGGGAGGAAGTAAATTCTCTGAAAAGGCCAATAGGGTACTGAGGAAGCTGTAGTCCCGTGGGTAGGACTGGAAAGAAGACAGTCACCTTTCGCTGGGAGCCAATGACTGGGGAGAGAGCTGGGGAGCAGGCTAGGTAGCCCCAGTCCTTTAATGATTCCAAACTAGCAACAGGGACTGACTTCTCCTGGATTAATTTAGATGACTCCAGAGCAGGTGATCCTGAGTCATTCTTTGTTATGTCTAAACTAAAAGGAAGGTGACAAAGGTCCCATGATCCTTTAGCCCTCTTACATCACTAACCTATTTGCATTACACTTTTGCCTTTAGGCAAAAAAAAAAAAATAATGCTTCTTCTCTGGGATTTACACATTACCCAGAAGCCTTTGGCTTTCTGGAATTTTTCTTGAAACCTCCAAATCCTTTGTCAATGACCTGAACATGACAATTTTTGTAAATAGTTTCTCTCCCCCAACTGCTAAACTGCAACAGGAAGGAAAAGCAGCTAAGCTTATACTAATAGCTCAAATTGATAAAAGACTAAGAATTCAAGGGGGTAGGTATTTTCTGTGCAAACATTCCTGTTATGCAGGTCATTGTCAGCATCATCTTCTCATCTTCTTCCTTCACCTCATTTTCATTATCTCATCAGGACCCTCTCTGCTCCTGGAGTTTCCCAAGATGCTTTCAGTGAGCCTACAATGAGCTTACCTCCCAATACTTTTCTTTTTCCAATTACAAATTGTATTTTATACAATTGTAATTTGTACAAATTATAATTACAAAAAGCAGTCATTTTATCTACCTGCAGGTCCAATAAGAGCTACCATCTTTTTTATTTTTTTAAACCCTTACCTTGCATCTTAGAATCAATGCTGTGGATCAGTTCCAAGGCAAAGAGTGGGTAAGGGCTATGGAATGGGGATTAAGTGACTTGCCCAGGGTCATATAGCTAGGAAGTATCTAAAGCTCGATTTGAACCTAGAACCTCCTGGTTTTCAATCCAATGAGCCACCTAGCTACTCCCATACACTTTAGTTATCAAAAAATAGTCCCATGAGGGAACCTCTGAAATATGATACTAGGAAATTAGAGATCAGAGAATTGAGTTGCCCCTAGTTACATAGTTAACAAGGGGCAGAAATACATATCCGGCAACCTCTCCATGGTGCTGTTCTGGGGTTTGAGTTTTCCACATCCTCCCTTTTGTAGTTTTGTTTTTTTAAACCCTTATCTTTCATTTTTGAATCAATACTGTATATTGGTTTCAGGGCAGAAGAATGGTAAGGGCTAGGCAAGGGGGTTAAGTGACTTGCCCAGGGTCACACAGTTAGGAAGTGTCTAAGGTCAGATTTGAACCAGGACTTCCCATCTCTAGACCTGGTTCTCAGTCCTCTGAGCCACCCAGCTGCCCCTTTAGTTCTCAATATATAGCTATACTGTTTGCTATATTTTCCCATTTCTAGTATGTGTGTTTGTATTTATTTCGATATCCTTCTGCCCTCCTCTATGAATGTACACAGGACATCCAAAAAATTGGAGCATAGTGTTAAGCTTTAATAGCTTAAAATGAAAATGAGGCTTTGGGGACACCCTATGTTTATAAAATGAACATATGTGTCATTATATGTATATGTGTATTATACAGGCAGGAGGTATATATACATATAAACATATATGCATGCTTATATATTCTACAAACATATACACATCTATGAAAGTAGGGGCAGAGATTATGCCTAGCCTTTCCTTCACCTCCTTTCTCTGAAGCAAAGTCACACATCTATTTACTATAAGTAAAAGGGTTTGCCTTCATCCATCACTGCTGCACAGGGGATCCCACCTCAATGAAAAGTCTTGCTCAATTTAGAATTCCAAGGTCTTCTCGGCACTCAGACACTTATCAAGTGGGTTTTATTATACCTTCCTTTATCAAGGTTACCCAGGTTATTTTTTAAATCAAATGAACCGAGTGAAAACATTCTACTATGTCAAGAGATTCCATTCCTGAATCCGCCACAGCCTGTAGAATAGGCGAGGAACCATGGGACTGACAATGGAAAGATTGCTATTCTACAACGAGTTGCACAAGTTAGAAGACTCTCATCATTTTACTTGTAATGGACTTATTAAAAAATGTTTTTAATATTCTCAAAATCCTTGAGAGATTTCAGAAGCTGGAAAATGTAAGATTCTCCTAAGATGTCATTTAATATCTTGGCTCTTGAATGTAAAAAGAAAATCACTCATCAGGGGAATTTTGTGTCCTGTTTGAATGTGTTTTCATTATAATAGGAGAATCTGCTCATAGAAAACCCTAAGAATAATTAAGATTGCTCTTTGGCTTATTTCTCATGTTTATTTTCCCTTGGCATTTCTATGGCGATGACACAGTGAATCCAAAAATCCTTTTCTCCAGATTTTTCTCCTTATACATAGACTTCTGAGGAAATCAGATCCAGCCAAAAAGAAGGAGCTGAGGAGTTAGAGGACAATGCCAGTGACCTTAGAGCTAGCTGGGGATAACGGCCTCCTTAGGAAATTTATGGGGCAAACATTCTCTTGGTATAATGGAAAAGCTATCACAAGGGTGAGACAAATAAAGCTTTGTCACAGAGCATTAAATTTGGTGGGTTCGTGTGGTTCTTGAAAAATTTAGAAACAACAGAGATTAGTAGCTAGTTGGCAAGAATAATTAAAATAGGAATGTAGTAGAAACTGTATTTCCTGTCCTTTGCCCCATTTTATCCTGCTTGACTCAGGTGCTGTTACTTGCCCTGGGTGCAGAGATTTTTAGGTATAGCTCTGGGCACTGGATTTTAAATAAGACGATCTAGGTGCAAATCTCTTGTCTTTGGTTGTTGAATTCCAAACTGTTCTTAAAGCCAATCCAACGAAATGTTACCCTTTCTAGAATGTTCTCCTTGATATCTTCCCAGTGAGAAAATGGTGACCTTTCTCCATTTGAATCTTAAAATAGTGCTTTGTTTACATTTTTTCTACCTACATTTCACACACACACACACACACACACACTACATTATAATCATTTGAGTATGTGATACTATTCTCCATGAGGGCAAAGGATAGTATGACACCTAAACTTTGAATCTTCCTTGGTACTACCTAGCACAATGTGGAAAATGAGGAGTAGTTGTGATTCGTATTGACCGAAACAGGACATTTGCTGAAGAAATTATTGATGTTTAAAATTATTAGACAGACTCCTGGGTTCAAATCTGGCCTCAGACACTTCCTAGCTGTATGATCCTGGGTAAGTCATTTAACTCCCATTGCCTAACTCTTATTATTCTTCTGTCTTGAAATCATTACATAGTATTGATTCCAAGACAGAAGGTATGGGTTTAAGAACAAGTATTGAAGAGACTTCATCCTCAGCTCATACAAATTGATACAATAGAGACACCCAAAAATAAAAATAATAAATCAATGATTATCACAAAAAGGGCCTTGTTATCATACATATGTGAATTCTGATGACTCACCTCCCATAGATCAGATTGGCAATGATGATATAAGACAGAAAGAGAGTACTAGAAACACTAGCAATAGCAATTAGAGAAGAAAAAGAAATTGAAGGTATCAAAATAGGCAATGAGGAGACTAAGCTATCACTCTTTGCAGATGATATGATGGTATACTTAAAAAATCCTAGAGAATCAACTAAGA
>NC_058133.1:463995040-464025542 GCF_016433145.1 Gracilinanus agilis
TCCTTCCTTCCTTCCTTCCTTCCTTCCTTCCTTCCTTCCTTCCTTCCTTTCTTCCTTCCTTCCTTCTTTCTTTCCTTTTTTCCTTCCTTCCTTCCTCCCTCCCTCCCTCCCTCCCTCCTTTTTTTCCTTTTTGCTTTTCTGAACAGTAAGGGCTAGGCAATTGGGGTTAAGTGACTTGCCCAGGGTCACACAAGTAGGCCATATCTGAGAACACATTTGAATCCAGGACCTCCCATCTCTGTGCCTGGCTCTCAGTTCCCTAACTTGCCCCAATAGATGCCTTTTCGATCAGTCCTTCATATGAGAGCCAAAGGGAAGCCATAGAAGTGTTTTCTTGAGCATGAGAACAACAGAATTCTGTAAATTTAGCATATTAGGTTTTTATTGGTTTTTTTTTTTAAAGAATATGGAAGTCTGTGTGACCCTGGGCAAGTCACTTGACCCCCATTGCCCACCCTTACCAAGCTTCCACCTATGAGACAATACACGGAAAGTACAAGGGTTAAAAAAAAAAAAAAAGAATATGGAAGTGTTCCTGTCTGTTAATACTTATCAAAATCACAGTATAAAAGAGAAATTTGGGGGCAACTGGGTATCTCAGTGGATTGAGAGCCAGATCTTGAGAGGGAGGTCCTAGGTTCAAATATGACTTCAGATACTTCCTAGCTGTGTGACCCTGGGCAAGTCACTTAACCCCTATTGCCTACCCTTACCACTCTTCTGCCTTGAAGCCAATACACAGTATTGACTCCAAGACGGAAGGTAAGGGCTTAAAAATAAACAAATAAATAAATAAATAAATAAATAAAAGAGAAATTAAAAAAAAAAAAAAAAAGAAGGGAGGGGATGTGGAGCTTTCTCTACTGAGTTCTTTTTGGGGCAGAGAGTCAGTTTGATGAACAGACTTTAAATTCAGATATTCTCTGAACCTCAGTTGAATCCAGGGCCAAATCTTCAAGGTCTGGGTTTAAAAGGTGCCAGCTTCAAACAGGCTCTTTTGCATGCGACGCCCAAGGGCCAAACAAGTCTTTGTTCCTTTGTTGATTAAACAGCCGGGCTGATTGTTGACTGAGGGGAAGCTGGGATTGTGCAGCCTCGGCTTTTGCTTGTTCAGAACAGCGACAGGCTAAGCGGGGCCATGTTCGGCTGAATACGAGGCTGCCGAGGCACACCAGGAATGGGCTCCTCCCAGGTGAGAGGAGGCTGCTCTTAACAGATTTGCTCCGGCGGCGGGGGTGCGGGGTGGGGGGGCTCTTGGAACGCGGCCCCTTCACAAACGGTTATCAGCTTCATTCCATTCAGGAGATTCTTGTCTCTTGCCAGCTCCGGCTTTTCACTGGGAACAGGAGGCTTTGAGCCCAAAGACAGCAGTCTCTCCTCCGGTGCCAAGACTAGTCTGCTGAAGCGAGTGGAAGGAGGCTTGTTAGAGAAAGCTAATTTACAGGGCAGCCCCGCTGCATAATGAGTGGGCGGGCAACGGCGCTGCGAACACACGCCGTACCCCGAACCCCCCAGCGGCTGCTGCTGTGCCCAGAAAGAGAACGGAGACAGTGCTGTGACTACCCCATCCTGAGCAGTCCATCCACATTCATAATTTATTAGGAACTGTCAGCACACACTGAGCTCGGCTGTGGGGAGGAGGTATGTAAACAAGGGACGATCTCTGCCCCCCCCCCCCCTCCCCAGATGACAACTTCGGGACCCAAGAAAAGGGAGCTGGGCAAAGGCGACCTACATTCCCTCGAGTGGGCGGAAACCAGCTCCTCTGGCGTCTAACTTGGGAGTGGGTGGGAGAGGGAAAGGGACACCGTGGATATTTGAGAATAAAAAGTTCCACTTGTAGAGAACTGAACAAGAATTCGGTGAAACATGTGATTGCAGAACCTCGACGATCTTTATATAATAGTCCTGCTATAAGTGGGATTCTCGCCATCTTGTACACTGGCACAAGAATAATCGACCTAAGAGGCAAAAACTCGCTAGTTTGGCATTCAAGGTCTCCAACATGTACCTTTCTCTGAATCATAGAATCGCAAAAGTTCTGAGCCCACCCAGCCTGAAGCACTCATGAACAAGAAAGAATCTTCTCTACATTCTGCTAAGCTCTTGGCCCACCTTTAAAAAAAAAAACAAACAACAACAACAACCAAAAAAAACCCCTTTACCTTCCATTTAGGATTAATACTATGTATTGATTCCAAGACAGTAAGGGTTAGGGCAGGGGTGGGCAAGGTATGGCATATCTGGCTCTTTTGAGGGCCAGATATGGCTCTTTCTACAGGAGCCATAATGCCAATTTTTTTTTTCAGCCGCTGTTAGAGGAGTGTGAGCAGTGTACGGCTCTCACAAAATTACATTTTAAAAAATGTGCCCGTTAATGGCTCTTGGGGTCAAAAGCTAATCCCTGGGCTAGGTAATGGGGTTAAGTGACTTGCCCAGGGTCATACAGCTAGGAAGTATCTGAGGTCAAATTTGAACCCAGTCTCTAGGTCTGACTCTCTATGCACTGAGCCATCTAGCTGCCCTTTATAAAGTGCTTTTCAGGTTTTAAAGCACTTTATAAATGCTAGCTATTAATATTGACTTCCAAGGTCACCGCTATGTTTATGAAAAGCCATGATCGCTGTTTAGACCTCTGTGTCTAAGGAAAGATACACAAAGCAGAAGAGAATGCTGAGAACTACTTTCAAATTGTTATGAATAATATTGATATAGATAGATATATTCAAAAGTATTGATAGTTTATTTAAAGGCATTTTGGTAATTAAGAAGGCCCCTTGCCTGCTAAGGTCTAATTCAAAACACCCACCATTATCTTCTGCCCACCTGCCTGCTTTGTAGGAAAGAGAGCATCCCTATCAAGTTCTCTCTATTTAAGCTTCACTTTATGTTGGCTCATGTTACCACGTAAGAAGAAAGCCTGTTGAATCATGGGAAATGTAGTTTTCAAGTCCCCTAAACATCCACAGGAAGTTTATATCATATATCTAAATATTAAAGCTTAATGAACTCCAAATTTCCAATATCACAAAATTCAACGAGCACCTACCTTCCCCATCCTCAAAGACAGCCAAAGAGAGAGCTGCTGGAGTTTGGATCCATATATTCAGATGAGAGGAAGAAGAGGATGAGAACAAAAGTTACCTCTTCTAAAGCCTACTGGGTGGGGGGCAACTTCCTGTTCATTGACCGATGCTTTTTAACAAAGATGCCCATCACAAGAACACTACACATGCCCCATGGAATAGGCCCCACAAGCTCATTCCCAAGGATGCTCCATTGGGCAGCCTTAAATTCCTCTCCCTCTTCCACCCTTTGCTGCAAATAAATTCAAGAGTTTTTGCTAGGAATAAAAGAGAAGCTCCTTTGTCTATCACTTGCCTATTGTTGCATGTTGTATATGCTTCTTCTCTAAAAAAAAAAAAAAAGGTGGGGTGGCACTTTCTTTTCTCCAATCATGAGTTATCTCTCTTGTTTGCAAGAAAATTTTAAAGGATTGCTGAAAGCAACTAGGTGGCTCAGTGGCTTGAGAGCCAGGACTAGAGATGGGAGGTCCTGGGTTCAAGTTTGGCCTCAGACACTTTCTAGCTGGGTGACCCTGGGCAAGTCACTTAACCCCAATTGCCTATCCCTCAAGACTCTTCTGCCATGGAACTGATACTTAATATTGATTCTAAGGCAGAAGGTAAAGGTTTAAAACTAAAAGGCCCTGATAATGAACAGCTTAGTCATCACATTTGTCAGTTCTTTGAATACCCAAAGTTATAGATCATCTTGGCCAGGTGACATGAACCATCAAGGGCATCTAGGTATATGTTGACTGTTTCCTTATTTATCTTGGGTAACAACTCCCTATTTATCATTTTTGTTTTATCCTTTCAGTCCAAAGATCATTGTTCTTGGCAAAGGAAACAGAAGCAAAATAAAAATTGAGCAACCCTACCTTCTCTTTCCTAAGTTATCATTGTCTCAGGCATCCTGAGTAGCATTCCTTTCCTTTCTTCAATATTCTTCTTTCTTTAATATAGTTTTTAAAATAAACCTTTTTTTTGTTGTTGTTGTTGTTGTTGATTGAAGCTTTCCAACTTCAGTTTCCTCCCCTCCCTTAAATCCTTCCTTTCTGTCTTAGAATCGATACTAAGTACATGTTCTAAGGCAGAAGAAGGGTAAGGGCTAGGCAATTCAGGTTAAGTGACTTGCCCAGAGTCACACAGCTAGGAAGTATCTGAAGCCACAATTGAACCCAAGACTTCCTGTCTCCAGTTCTGGCTCTCTATCCATTGAGCCATCCAGCCACCCTTAGCTCTGGCTTCTTCTGAAATGAAATATTCTGGACAATCCTCATAGAAGACCACGTTAGCTTGGTGGTACAGTGGATAAAGCCCTGACCCTGGACACTGTAAGATTTGAGTTCAAACCTAGCTTCAGACACTTATTAGCTGTGTGATTCTATAAAAGGCATTTAATCTTTGTCTCTATTTCTCCATCTGTCCAGTATGAATAATAATTCCACTTTCTTCCCAGCATTTTTGTAAGGATAAAATGAGAAAACATACATAAAGTGCTCTGTAAATATTGTATCCCGGCTCTCAGCACCGTGTGTGGCCCATCATAAGTGCTTAATAAGTGAAGTGTTTACTGATTATTTTCTCTCTCTCTCTCTCTCTCTCTCTCTCTCTCTCTATATATATATATATATATATATATACACACACACATACATACATAGTTATAGGAATGCGATCATATGATGCTTCTATAGTCATCCTCTCTTTCCTGTCCTTTCTTCACATATATATGCTGCACATGCCTTTTAAAATGAATTAATGGATGGGTTCCATCTTATCCTTTCAAAATTTATTCTTTTTATCCCCATTAAAATTTCTTCTCTTTATCCTTAGAGCTTCTTATTCCTCCTGGATCACCTTCCCTTGCAGAATTTTAGTCCATTTGGATCCTATCTATGTTTTCTCTTAGCCCTTTGAAATCTTCTCTCCTGAAAGAATATATGTCTCGTGTCTGGCTTCTTCATCCTTTTTTAGGATAGATTTTATTTTTTTAGAAATTAACCTTTACTTTCTCAGTAACAATTCTAAGACAGAAAGGGAAGGGTGAGGCAAATGGGATTAGGTGACTTGTCCAGGGTCACACAACTAGGAACTGTTTCAGGGCAGATTTGCATTTAAATTCTCCCAACTCCAGGCCTGGTGTTCTATCCACCGAGCCTCCTAGCCATTCCTAACATAGATTTGAAAAGGCAGTAACTACTTCAAGCCCCTCCCAAAGGTTACTATCATTTCTAAGCCAGCATGTAATTTCTCCTTGTTTCCTTCATCTTTAGAAGGACGAAATTACCCCTAAAACAGGTCAAGAAATCATTATTGCTTTGGATAGAGCAAGAGCTAAAGCAGATCAGAGATATAACCAGAAAGAACTCCAGTGGTCATCAACTCAGCATCTCCTAAGGTCTTGTTTAGTTCTAAATTTATGATCCTATTCTTCATACTGAGATTCAGAGACATTAAATGATCCACTGAGAGTTCATACAGCTGGTGTTGGAGGCATCATTTGAATCCATGTCTTCCTGATTCCAAATCCTAATCCCCTATCCCCACCATATCACACCTCAGGATTAAGCCATTGTTCTGTTCCCCAAAATCAATGAATCAATAAACATTTAGTACTTGCTATGTGCCAGGGACTGTGCCAAGTGCAAAATCCTTTTCTATTTTCTCTTGCAATCTAGATCAGAAGTTCTTAACCTAAGGTCCAGAGACTCCCATCCCCAACCTTAGATCTATGGATAGATTTTAAGAGAACCGTGAACTTCAAGAGGAAAAAGTTTTTATTTGAAGACAGTTGATTTCCTTTTAAATAAAACAGTTTATTAAATAATAAGTGTAAACAAATATTATTTAATTTTAAATTAAATATTTGATATAAATATTAAATACATCAATAAAATTTCATATTATTCCTCTTAAATATTAGCATTTCATAAAATATTATGTGATGTAATTTAACTATTTAAAAATAAAATATAAAATTTTATGTACTTTATTTTATGCACACAAAGACATTATTTTGAAGAGGGGTCTGTAGGTTTTTACCAGATTGCCAATGAGGTCCATGGCACAAAAATGCTAGTATCCACTTCATCTCTAAAAGAATCTGATGATAATATTACTTTAGTTTTTACTTTTGTTTCTTATTGTTTAGTCATTTCACTTGTGTCTGACTCTTTAAGACCTTATTTGGGGTTTTCTTGGCAAAGATACTGGATGGTTTGCCATTTCCTTCTCTGGCTCATTTTACATATGAGGAAACTGAGGCCAACAAGGTTAAGTGACTTGCCTAGGGTCACACAGCTAGGAAGTGTTTGAGTTGAGATTTGAACTCAGGAAGGGGAATCTTCCTGATTCCAAGCCCAGCACTAGTTGTCTTGGTTGTGTCACCTAGTTGTTCTTGGCTCTATTTATCTTCACTCAAATGCTCATCATTATGCTTCCTCACTCTGCTTCCCAGATTTCTCCACATGAGTGTACAATGCTACCCTTTTCATCCTCTATCTTTTACTAGCAATCTTATCTATTGCAAAGAATCCTATGTATCTTCTATTCTTTTTTAATAGAGTGAAACAAAGGCTATCCTGTATCCAAACCCATTGTTACCTTTTCAATAGAGATGGATGGTGGGAAGAATAATGAATGTGGAGTCTGGGAACCTAGGTTCAAAGTTTCTATCTCTACGTATTTGGACTTAGTCAAGTCACAATCCCTCTGGACATTAGTTCCTTGGTCTGTAAAATGAGAGTGTTGGACTAGTAGTGAGACTGGACTCATCTAACAGTTTTGCCAAATTGGAAATGAACTTGACAGGACCAAAGCTTTGTAGAAACTGCTTTAAGTTTGAACCCACTCTTCTCAAATCTGCCTGAGATGGTATAGAGGAGAGTGTGCCCCATTGTGGTGTTGGGGAACTGTGTGTACTTCTGTTATTGCTATATGACTGAAACAAATACCACTTTATAAAAGCTAATTGACGTTAACTGATTAAGTGGAAATGGGGTATGAATTACTGGCAGCTGGTAGGAGCAAGCACATCAAAATGGGAGCATGAGAGGATACCATTAGTGAAAGACTTATCTGAACCTTCAAGGGCACCCCTAAAACCCAGATGGAGAAATATAGCTAGATTTGTGCTGAAAGAAAGAGCTAAGAGTTTTATTTTACTCTTTTAGAAAAGAGCAGCCCTGCAGAGCTTTCCAGATGTATTCTCTTGACTGGCCCCTAACGCACAGCTGCACTCTTTTAATGGAATACCTTTCCTTTAAGCATGGGATATGCAGAGCTATTTATTTCTGCTTTCTTAAGCCATAGAGGACGATAAAGATAGGAAATCCTCTGAGGGGCTTCTCCTCTTTCAAGGTGTAGATAGCTTTATGGAGCAAAGCAATCTTTTCTCAGTCAGCTCTTCATGTAGCATTTTGTTTTCTCCAGTCCGCTCCTAGCATCAGAAACTTCTTACAGTCAGATCACTTCCCTGCCAACTGATCTCAGCTAAAGGAAACTACTCTTCACCTTTCTCAATGAATGGTTCTTTCCTTCTGTCACCATCTCAGCTCCTTTACCTTTTGGCTTCTATATGCATCTTTAAGTGTCGGCTTCTCCTTTTTACTTTCTTGCCTTCTCTATAACTCTCCTGTGTAGTGACCCACTCTAACTTAGATTAAGAAATCTAAAGTTCACATTTGTGTTAGATATGATGAAAATAGGCAAAAATAAGAATGTCATTATCTTATAGCCATCAGGGTTCTAGCTATCAAGGTTTCCTAGCTTCCTACCTCAAAATCCTCACAATAATCATATGTAATTTAGTTACTGGGAATAGTAACTGTCTGTGCAGGTAGACTTAACCAGACTGAGGGTAACAGACAGGTTTAAAACCTGTCTGTGGGGGGCAGCTGGGTGGCTCAGTGGATTGAGAGCCAGGCCTAGAGACAGGAGGTCCTGGGTTCAAATCTGGCCTCAGATACTTCCTAGCTGTGTGACCCTGGGCAAGTCACTTAACCCCCATGGCCTAGCCCTATAACAAATAAAATTAATATAGAAGGATATATATAAAAAAGATATTAGGGTTTAAAAAAATAAAAAATAAAATAAAATAAAACTGTCTGTGAGTTAGGATGTCTACTCCTGCAACAAAGACTTCCTCTGGCAGAAGGAGTGGATAAGAGCAATTTGTTCCAAAAGCCATAAAGGTGGAAGAAGCAGATACTGGAGCAATTAGAGCTTTGGTTAGACATCTAAGACACCAAAGTCATCCACTGCATCCTGAGCCAGTATCAGTCATCCTGATTTTGTCTTGCCACTGGATTTGGATGACTCTGGAAGAGAGGGTGAGACTGAAAACTTTGTGTAATTCTGCCTCACAAATCTAAATCACAGATAAGACATCACCCAACCAGTGATGTCATTTTGGTCCTCTTCAAGTAGGATAAATAACAACCAATCAACCAGGAAATAAGACTCTTTGACCATATTTGCCTGTAGTAGTAAGTATATATATATATGTATATATATATGCACATTCATTCATTCATTTATTTATTTGTTTAATTTCCCCCTTGAGGAACTGTTTTTTCCTGATATATATATATATATATATATTCCCCCCCCACCCTTGAGGAACTGTTTTTTTCCTGAAGTACTCTCAGTATATTTAAGAGATTGCTTTCTCTCAGATCCCCAGAACTTCCCATGTCTCTGTCCAAGTACCGAGAAGCTGCTTTTGCCAGTGTCTCACACAAATGTCATGTTCTGGCCCCTTTCAATAAACAAAATGTCTGAATAAGAAAGGGACTCACCTTACTTCTCTGGAAATTAGAAATAAGAATTTCAGGCAATGTACAAATAACATATAACCAATAATATTTAAAATATTTTATATAATCAACATGTCATATTGATTCCATACAAAATACCATTTTTTCATTCAAAACAATCAATATATATGTCCACACAATTATATCACACACAAACAACTAAATGTAACTCACATTACACTCTTATATATGCAAATATAGAAATTATATATATATAATATATAGAAATAATATACACTATCGAATTATATAGGATTACATAAAGGCATATTTTTATATGTAGAGAGACATCTTATAAACAACAGATAACTTTTCATAATAATAATGGTGTGGTGTAAAACAGAGGAAAATGTAGTTGTTTCAAGGCACATATTATGCCTATACCATTAAGGAAAGGCATTTAGCTATATAAATAATCACCCTGTGGCCAATCACAATGATGCATTATGTCTACTCATCAGCTTAATAGTTCTAACCCTTATCTTGACTTTCTAAATTTCTAGATGGTCATTAGCATCTTGTAATGGTAACTGAGCTTGTAAATGGATTGATCTGGTTATCATATGGGTCCACTCTATTCTCTCTTTATATTTAGAATATTAGGGCAAAATGGAGTTGCTTCCAAGTTAAATCATCTCCCATCAGAACTGGTATTCTTCTATGACTGAGATAATCTTGATTGAATTCTCTGATCCTTTGGGGGATAATTTCATCCTCATCAATATAATCATAATTTTCTGAGTTAACAGCTTTGTCAGTCTTTCTATAATGGGCAGATCGGCTCTTTTTCTCCAAATGTGTTTAGCTAAATGTCCATCATTATTGTGTGATGGTTCATCAGGAAGGCTGATTAACTCAATAGTTTAAGATGATTCCAGTTCATTGTATTTTATGGACCTGACCATTTCTCAAAGATTATTTTGTAAACTAGCAAGTCACTCAGTGTCTATAAAGTGGTAGAGAATAATAGTTTTGTGGGCATGTACACCAAAATTCAAATAATGACCCTATTGTCTGTCTGAAGATTTTGATACTGAATTTGGCTTTGTATAGTCCTTTGTTTCTATTGGTGTTTTTTCTGAGCAAAGCTTATCACAGAATGATAAGTCACTTTTAGCCTGTCCTTTCTCATAGACACATATTCACAATGAGATCCACCATCTTCTTTATTATCTTCAATTCCAGGCAATAGGGAAATATGGTTCTAATATGTACCTAAAGCATTCCCTTTCAGAACCATATTCTAGCCATTGGTCTTATCTCTCACCTTTATGTTCCAATTTGTCTCCTTGAATTAGGATTTCAGGTTCTCCTTGTTTGCTACACAAACCTACACCCATATAGGTATAGACATTTGAGGATATGTTTTTGTTGCTAGTTCCTTTCTCAAATTTTATGTTTTGCAAACTTCTCTATATATTTACTATTATTCTTTTTCCTACATTGAAACTACCCTCTATAGTACCTAACTTGGTATAGTGTCTGTCTAGGATATATGAAAGCAAATTTTCTCCCTCCTTCTTCCTTTTTTACTTTAAAGTTCTTTTGATTAGGCTTTGGAAAACTCCGGGAAAATACATTCTTTCTAGCCCAATCTCTCATTACTCTCAGAACAATAACAATAGTAATATTATATGATATATAAGTGGAGGGTTGACTGGTAGAGGCCTCAATGGATGCAAGCCTTTGTGTGGGACATTTTTTCTTTAAGGAAAAAAAAACCAACCAGTCTTTCTTGTTACCTCCTCCCATTTCTTCTGAACAATCTTTAAAAAGAAAAAGGAGAAAGTCATCATAACATAGCTACATAGTCCAATGAAACAAATCCCCACATTGGTCATGTTAGAAAATGTATGTTTGTTTCTGCATTTAAGTTCATCAGCTTTTTTTTTTTTTTTAATCCTTATCTTCCCATTTTAGAATCAATACTGGGTATTGGTTCTAAGGCAGAAGAGTGGTAAGGGCTAGGCAATGGGGGTCTCCAGAGACTTGTCCAGGGTCATACAATTAGGAAGTGTCTGAGGCCACATTTGAACCCAGGACCTCTCATCTCTGAGCCTGGCTAACAATCCACTGAGCCACTCAACTGCCCACTAAGTTGAGTGCCATGTTTTGTTTTTAGTCTTTTAAAGTCCTAGTTTATTGCTGCATTCATAAGAGTTCTAAAGTCCTTGAAAATTGTTCTTCAGAATGTAGCTATAATTTATTGCATAAATTGTTCTCATTCTGATCACTTTGTTCTATATCAGTTCACAAAAGTCTTCTGAGTTTTTTCTGAAACTGTTCATTTCATTACTTCTCTATTTTAATATTTTGGTGTTTTTTTTATTGATTACATGTAATAACAAATTTCTACACAAGTTTCCCTAAGTTATATGATCAAATCTATCTCCCTCCCACCCTTCTGTTCCCCCTCCTATGCTGGCAGACAATTCAATCTGGGTTATACATGTATTATCATGCAAAAAATACTTCCATATTGTTCATTTTTGTGAGTAATCATTTCATCATTTCTTATGGCACAATTATGTGCCATTATGTTCATATGCTATACTTCGTTTAGCCATTCCTCAACAGGAGGTCATCCCTTTAATATGCAATTTTTTGGCTACCATAAATATGTATATGTATACTCACCTACACACACATGTGTTTCTTTGATTTCTTCAGGATATGGGTCTAGGACTGCTATTATTGAGTTAAAGGGCATAAATATTTTAGTAATATTTTGGGCATAGATCCAAATTGCTTACTAATGTGTCTGAACTAGTTCATAGTTCCACCAACAGTATACTAGTTTTTCCACAGCCCTTCTAACATTTGTCATTTCCCCCTCTTGTCATCTTTTCCGATCTATTATATACAACTTAAAGCTTTTGCACAAACAAATGTAATGTAGTAAAAATTAGAAGGCTAATAGGCAGTTGGGGAAAAATCTTTGCAGCAAATTTCTCAGATATCCTGAAATCTTCAGAGAAACTTACTACAAATATTTTTTTCCAATTACTTATTTCTCTTCTAATTTTTTACTACATTACATTTGTTTGTGCAAAACCTTTTATGTTTTCTATCATCAGACTGCCATTTTACCTTTGGGGATCTTCTCTATCATTTGTTTAGTCACAAACTCTTCTCCTATCCACAGATCTGAAAGGTAATTTTTCCATTACTCCTCTAATTTGTTTATGATGTGATCTTTTATATCTGTCATGTATCCATTTGGAGTTTCTCTTGGTTTATGGCATGAAATGTTACAGGTCTAAACTTAATTTCCACCAGATTATTGTCTTGTTTTTCCAAAAATTGTCATCAAATACCAAATCTTTCCTCAGTAACTGGCTTCTTTAGATTTATTGAACATTATATCAACATGCAACTGTGTTTGTTTTCTTCTGTATTTTGTGCACCCAATCTATTCCAGTGATTGACCTCTTTTTTTTTTAAGTGTCAAATCATTTTAATGATTACTGTCTTGAAGTACATTTTGAGATCTGGCATCTCTATCCTTCCCACTTTTTTTCATTATTTTGCTTGACAATCTTGACCTTTTCTTTCTCTAAAACTTGGGGGATAGATCCAAGCCTTAGAGTTGCCTCAAGAGTAACCTTAAATTCAATAGTGTAAAGATTTGATCTTTCAGATAAAAGGGAAGCTCCTGAGCAGCTTGGCCTGTGACCCCCGACTTTTAAACAGGGAGGAGGAAAGAAGGATTAAAAACCAGGGCACAGGGGAGCAGAAGTCTTATACTTTGCTCACTAATATCACCATGTATTTATTTATTTTTGAAACCCCTTACCTTTCATCTTAGAATCAATGCTGTGTTGGTTCCATGGCATAAGCAGTAAGGGCTAGGCAATGGGGGTTCAGTGACTCACCCAAGGTTGCACAGCTAGGAAATGTCTGAGTCCAGATTTGAACCCAGGACCTCCCATCTCTAGCCCTGCCTCTCAATCCACTGAGCCACCCAACTGCACCCATTACCGTGTATTTACCCAATGTAGGCCAAATGGAAGGCGCCTGCCTCTCCAGAAGCCTCAAAGTGTGTTTGCCTTCCAGGGCACGAAGAGTCCAAACCACATTGTTGCCCTATGAATCTGGAGAAACCTCACGGGACATTTAGGTTTATTGGAATATCAAGGTGTTGCCCTGCTGGCAACCCCAAGTTTAGTTCCCTTCCAGGGGGACTCCAAATCAGGCAACACCAAATTTGGAAGACTTTAGTATACTAATGGAAAAGTAGTATTCTCTGGAGAAAGAAAAGTCAGTGGCTTACAGGTCACAAAAGCTACCAAGAGTACTTAATGTATTTTCTGTCTTTGTATCTTCTGAATTTTTTTGTGGGGTTTAAAAAAAAAGGCTGTCCTATACTCTATGCCATTATTGCTTTGAGTTCTTATATAGGAACTTAGAACACATTCATTGAAATTTTAAAATTTAACTATAAGCTACACTTAAAAATTTTCCCAGAGTAAACTCTCAGTAGGGGCATCATGAAGCAAAACAGGAAGAACCTTTTTAGACTTCCAGGTTGGAACTAGCCTATGTGAGCCCAGGGCTTAAGGATGGGACAATGGCAGAGGGTCATGTTATAGGTTTTATTTATGGTTATAAAGTACTTGCACTCACATACAGTATATAATTTCATTTGATCCTCATAACAGCTGTAGAGGAGTTTGAGATCTTCATCAGTGGCAGGATTAACCACAAAGATTGAACAGGGCAAATATGAGGCAAATAGCCATTTGGTGTTGTTCAGTCTTTTTTTTCAGGCATGTCCAACTCTTTGGTACCTCATTTGCAGTTTTCTTGGCAAAGATACTAGAATGATTTTCCATGGCTTTCTCCAGCTCATTTTAAAGATGAGGAAACTGAGGTAAACACAGTTAAGTGATATGCCCA
Organism: Gracilinanus agilis; assembly: GCF_016433145.1. Taxonomy (NCBI): domain Eukaryota; kingdom Metazoa; phylum Chordata; class Mammalia; order Didelphimorphia; family Didelphidae; genus Gracilinanus; species Gracilinanus agilis. Next base: position 464,008,824 of record NC_058133.1, read on the forward strand.
GAGTCACACAGCTAGTAAGTGTCTGAGCTCAGATCCAGACTTTGAACTTTGTCCACTCTACTGCCTAGCTGCCCCATGCATCATGGTATAATAGCATGACCATTAGATTTGGTTTTAGGAGTCTTGGGTTTGAGTCCTGCTGGACTCTGACACATGCTCTAGAGCCTCCAGATTTCCTCATCTGTAAAATTGTTATAATAATATTTATGCCACCTACCTTATAAAATTGTTATGAAAAGAGTATTTTGTACATTTTAGTGTGCTGATCAAATATGAATCACTATTATTTTTTATAATGTAATACCCCCAGTACATCCTTTTAACAGACATATTTCTCCAGGTTCAAGTTACTCTGTAAATCCATACCCATTCAAAACTTCAGTTCATATGCTTATTCACCAATGCCTTTACTTTATGAGGCAGCCAAAAGATGTGATTCATTTAAAGCAGTGATTCCCAAAGTGGGCGCCACCGCCCCCTGGTGGGTGCTGCAGCAATCCCCTGGATTGTGAGGCGGTGATGGCCACAAGTGCATTTGAGGGCGGTGAATAACTGTAAGGGAGCGGTGATAGTATGTGACAAGGGGCGCTAAGTAAGATTTTTTTCTGGAAAGGGGGTGGTAGGTCAAAAAAATTTGGGAACCACTGATTTAAAGCAAAGGCATTTAATTAAATAGTACAATAAATAAGGCAGCAATAAAATATACCCCTAATGTAACTAGGGCACATTCTCTCATGATGATACGTGCCATCATTGAGAAGAGTGGACTTACCCAGGTGGAGGGTGATACATAGGGAATCCACGCAGCCAAGAAGACAAATGGAAGGACAGTTCCTACCTTTGATACTACCAGGGCACAGATGTCTTAAAGGAATGTCTTTCCACTGCTCTCACTGGTACCAGGAATGCTGCCTGGACAAATTCTAGTTTGTAGAAATCTCTATTTCCTACTTCTGGTATCGGTTTTCAGTTGAGTGCTACTTCTCAACCATGAGAGGAAGAGGAGTGGATCCTTCCATTTCTCTTTTCATGTAATAAGCTTCATCTTTTAGAAAAACAGGCTCCTCACACATCCAATACATTGGTACATACATATCCTATGACACCAGATCAGATTATGGAAAGAATTTAGCTTCTTTCCTCCTCGTGGGGCAGTCTGTTATTTCATAGAATATTAGCTACAAAAAGTTTTTCCTTTGGAAAAGGGGAGTTTTGGGGGCAGCTAGGTGGCCCAGTGGATAGAGAGTCAGGCTTGAAGATAGGAAGTCCAGGGTTTAAATCTGGCCTCAGATACTTCCTAGCTGTGTGACCCTGGACAAATCACTTAACCCCTATTGCCAAGCCCTTGCCACTCTTCTGCCTTGGAACCTGTCAGTCTGACTGATGGGCTGTTGACCAAAGAGACAATGAGACCAAAGGAAGGTAATACAGCAAAGCTTTAATTCAGGAAAGAAGCAGCAAGTGGGAGTCCCATACCATTAGTGGTGGCTGAGGAGTCCCATCAGGTGGGAAAATCATGAGATCTTATAGTATTAGAGGGTTTCAGGGATAACACAACTTGGGTTGCCTCTATTGGTTGGCTCTGGGGAAGGTGAGCTACTTGGATTAACTTCACTAGATAATCCTAAAAGGGATGGGAAATCCCAGTCTCTGGGGGTCAAGGGGATAATGGAAAGTCTCAAAATTGCAGAATGTTGTTGGCAACCATTTTATTGGCTTTTTATTGCTTAGCTAGGGTTTGTTGGCTTCCCGTTGCCTAGCTCGGGTTTCTCAGTCTCCAGATTTATCAGAACCAATACACAGTATTGAGTCTAAGATGGAAGGTAAAGGTTTAAAAAATAATAATAAAGAAAAGAGGAGTCCCTACCCTCAAGCTAAAGTGTTTTTGGATCATGGAGCAGTCAGTCAGCTAAGTAGTACCCACAGGCATTGGGTCTATTTTTTAACTTCTACTTCCTTATCACCAAGAGCAAGTTCTCTGTCCCAAGTATTCATATGACTATAGTTTAAAAAGTCTTTGCCACTCCTGCTTAATGTCCTGTTGCCAAACTATGGCATCTTCAGAGACATTTTAGTAGTTTTCCTCTAACAATATGCCAAAGACTACCCGGGACTGATCCCTTGTCCTCTCTTCTCAACTTCAAGTTTCTTTTTGGTCTTCTTTATATGGTTTGCAGCTGAAAAAAAAGAAGGGGGAGATGAGGGCTTTTGTGCCCATTTAGTCATCAGTGTTTACGTATTTGTAGCCAGTAGGAGAACTTTGTCATCCATCCAGGTATCTATCTACACCTACCTTGTACACATATATTTTTAATGTAAATGTTTACAGACAAGATGACCCCAAAATGGGGACACAAAGTATGGGACATAACTGAAACAACTGAAAAAATACTAAAATTTGGGGATAGATTGGTGGCATCATGGATAGAGTGATTGACTTGAAGTCAGGAAGACTCATCTTCCCGATGTGATTCAGAACAAGTCACTTCACCCTGCTTGCCTCAGTTTCCTCATCTGTAAAATGAGTTGAAGAAGAAAAAGGCAAGCCACTTCAGTACCTTTGCCAAGAAAACCCAAATGGAGTCACAAAACATTGGATATGACTGAAACTGCTGATCAACAACAACGACAAAGTTTCAACTCTGGCCATTGATCATGAACAAGTCACTTAAATTTTCATTGCCCCAAGCAGTTTTCTAAGATTATAAATTACAGAGCAGTTGTAGATCTGCTTTAGAATGGAGAGTTTTCTCACCAGGAGTTCCCTTCACTGATGAAAATATAGGTCCAGACAAAAACACAAGCAAATAATCCCCCAACCTTCCACACACACACACATACGTACCTATATTAAAAGGAATTATATGAATTGCATTTCAATAATTCCATGATACAGCTCCAGAAATACCATTCAAAAAGCCTGGCGTGGGGGGTCATTAGCCCCAAATGCCAAATGCCCCACTGGCCTGGGTGCTAAGCATATGTGCTGATAAGCACAGCAGAGAAAGACCTCCTGGTCCTCAGCCCTCCATGGAATCCACATGCAAAGCTTCTGCCATTGTGACCCCTGTTTGGCTAAGCATCCAAAGAGTAGAGAGACCTATCTCTTGGCCACCATTCTTTGGTTGCTGCATTTTCAACAAGCCCTCCCTTTTTAAACAACCAAGATGATTCTCAACAAAGGTAATTTTCTGCTCCTTTGGCTCAACTCAATTCATCTTTCTGAATGTAATTAGTATCCCTTTAGTGTTCTTTTATGCCCAACTAATTGCACCTCGGTTCAGGAGTTAAAGCTCCTGCCTATCCATTTAGGCAAATACTGTAATATCTAATTAAAGTCCAAAAGAGGCAAGGATGCCATTATGGGGACCATAGGATTTCCTACTTACTTTCTAAAAAATTTAGCTTCTACATTAGGGAGAGGAATCTCATTTTTATTTTTATTTATTTTTTTAAACCCTCACCTTCCGTCTTGGAGTCAATACTGTATAATGGCTCCAAGGCAGAAGAGTCATAAGGGCTAAGCAATGGGGGTTATGTGACTTGCCCAGGGTCACACAGCCAGGAAATATCTGAGGCCAGATTTGAACCAAGGACCTCCCATCTCTAGGCCTGGCTCTCAATCCACTGAGCCACCCAGCTGCCCCCACTCATTTTTTTTTAAGCCCTATCTGAAAGCATCACTTTTTTTTTTTTTCTGAATGAGACCTTGGGGTAATTGGAAGCCCAGAGAGATAACTACTTCTTAGAGATGGACTTTAACCAGAAGACTTAAGATTACGTTAAGAGGAACTGAAGAACCCATTTGGAACTAGTCTAGGGGATCCTTAAGTATCAGCAGCACCTTGAAACTTGATTTTCTTTTCTTTTCTTTTTTTTCCATCTGTAAACCAATACTACTCACTTAGTAAAGTGCCATAAGGAAAGCTGCCCAGACCCACGAACTAACCTGATCTGAGAGGTCTTTTTACATGACCCAGGGCTTCTAGGAGGGTCTAAGTATAATCGAGGAGAAATAAGAACCGACATAGAGCTCAAGATTACTTAATTTTTTTTTCTTTTCTTTTTAAAAAAAATCCTTACCTTCAATCTTGGAATGAATATATAATTTGTTTCCAAGGCAGAAGACTGGTAAGGGCAAGCAATGGGGGTTAAGTGACTTGCCCAAGGTCATACCCCTAGGACATGTCTGATTTTAACACAGGACCTTCTGTCTCTGAGCATGGTTCAAGGTCATTTTAAAGGGACAAGTTGGCTCATCTGTTCAGGCCCCAATTTCCTCATCTATAAAATGACAGGGTTAGACTAGATGACTTCTGAGGTTCCAACTCCAAGACTATCATCCTGGTCACTCCGATTAACTAATTCCCTTATTCTCAGGTGAGAATCAGGGAACACAGGTAGCAAAATTGAGATTCAAACCCAAGTCCTCCTTCAACAAATCAGAATGCAAACCCCTAGCTCAATGGGGTCAAACTCGGTAAGAAACAGGGGCTACTAATCCATATAGAAGCATCCCTGTGGACCCAATTGACTTCATTTAAAATTTTATGTTATCTATTATATTTTTATTTTATTATATTTTATAATTATAATATATAATTTTAAAATTATTATAGTATTTTATAATTATATAGCAAATATAAAATATGTAATTTAATACTTTATTGTATTTTTATTAATTTTGTTAAATCTTTTCCAAATCTATTTTTTATCTGTCCCAGGCCATATGTTTAAGATACTTGATCCAGGCTGAAACCAGCTGTGGAGAGCCTTGAATGGTAGGATAAAGTATTTAAGCTTTATTTAATGGGTAGGGAAAGAGGATAGAATAGCACTGAATACTATTGAATGTCAATAAGTTATTATTATAGCTCCTTCTTTTACCGAATTCCGTGCAACATTTGTTAAGGCATAAAGTGTTTTCCTCACAACTCTATGAGTAGAGATCAAAGGAATGCCATTGGTTGAACAGAGAATGAGCAAGATTTCTTAAGCAGAGATGGTAAGGATGGACTGGACAGAGAAGAAACCAGTACCTCCCACATGAAGAAAGTACTAGCAGGGTACAATGACTGAGTGGACATGGGGAGCAAGAGAGAGAAGAATCGTAGATGACTCCATGGGGAAATAAGAATAGCTAACATTTATATAGTTAGGTAGGGGGCACAGTAGATAGAGCTTTGGACTTGGAGTTAGGAAGACCTGAGTTCAAATGTAGCCTCAGATCCTCTCACTAGCTGTGTGGCCCTGGGCAAGTCACTTCATCCTGTTTGCCTCAGTTTCTTCCACTGTAAAATGAGCTGGAAAGGAAAATGACAAACCACTCCAGAATCTTTGCCAAGTAAACCCCAAATGGAGTCATGAAGAGGGGGGCATGCCTGAACAACAACAAATATAGAGTTTATCATGTGCCAAACACTTTGCAATTATTATCTCATTTGAGCCTCATAACAACCCGGGGGAGGTAGGTGCTATTATTATCTCCTTTTTACAGATGAGGAAACTAGGGTTAAATGACTTGCCTGAGGTTACACAGCTAGTAAGTATCCACATCTCATCTGGAACTCAGGTCTTCTTGACTCCAAGACCAACAATCTATCTGCTGTCTTACCTAGTGCCTAAAAGAATATAAATCCATGACATTGGGGATTGTTTGTTTGTTTTTAATCTGGGTAACCCTGGTAATTCACTTAGGAAGGTACTAGGCACTTTTTACTGTTGTTGGTGGGTTTTTTTTTTCCTTCTCTTATTATTTACTGGCCTTGAGAATTCACTAACTTTGAGAACAAGTAGTGAGGAAGCTTTTTCTCTACCCATTCACATTGGCACCTCTTCTACAGTAGCAGGCATTTGATAAATGCTTGCTCATTGATTGATTAACAGCTTTCCTGAGTACAGCCCTGCCTCCTAGAGAACTTTGGTCATTCAGAGCAGTATGGTTTCTGAATCTAGTCTTCTAGAGATAAAGAAAATTTGAGGGGCAAACCTGGGCTTAGGGCTTCCCTCAAAAGTAGCCCCAAATTTGAGTTTGAGTTCTAGAAAAGACAAAATGAAATTTCTAGAGCAGCATGCTCTTGGAGAAAGAAAAAGGTTACCCCTAAGGCCTCCTGGCTAGAGGAACATTAATTTAGGCAGATAAATTTATGCCACGGGAAAGCAAGAAATCAGACTTTGCCTCCTTACCCTTCTTTTATTAGTGAGTTAGTTATTCAGAATGTGCACATGCAATGGGAAGAAGATGATCCAGCATTCCCAAAGAGTGTTTTCTTCCTAAGAGAAGCCCACACCATAAGGAAATCTAAGAGGAATTGTGTAGATTTCTGTGAGAGTAAAGGATTTTACCCAAATTTTGAATTGCCCTGTTGCCAAACCCAAGTTCAACTTCCTTCAAAGAGGAACTACTGCTTCATGTGTTTTCTTTCCTTTCCTTTTTTAAACCTTTACCTTCTGTGTTAAAATCAATACTAAGCATCAGTTCCAAGGAAGACAAGCAGTAAGGGCTAGGCAAGGGGTGGGGGGGTTAAGTGACTTGCCCAGGGTCACAAAACTAGGAAGTAATTGAAGTCAGATTTGAACCCAAGGATTTCCCATCATTAGACTTGACACTTTTGTGTGTTGAGTTCCTGTGAGTATTTCATGCTTTCTCTGTTTTTCTGTGGTCTGAAATAAAACTGTTCTCTAGCCAATATGCATTTGTTATGTCAAGTACTAGTACAGAAGCTGGGACCCTTTGCAAACATTCATGGAAATCTAGCTGTGAATTTTTGCAGAAATTGTCCAGATTAAAGTCTGGGTGGAGAAGATAAACTAAACAGAATAGGACCCTACTGGCTGTCTCTGAGATCAGACTCAGTATGTGTGAATCCAGGGCAGAAAGAAAAGGCTGAGTTGTACCTTACACACCAATGCCTTATAAAAATATTTACTAGGGAAGTTTTCATTTTCATTTTCATTTTTGTTTTAGATTTATTTTTTTTCATTGAATAAGAATTCTACTTCTCTCCCTCTTTCTTTCCCTCCCTTCCTCTATTAAAAACAAAAACAAAAAAAGCCCTTGTAATAAATAAATGTCAAACAAAACAAATTCCTACATTGGCCACATCCAGAAAAGATGTCTAAGTCTGAATCTGTCCTCTCTGTCCAGATACGGTTAGCATGTTTAATCATTAGATCTCTGGAATAGTGGTTGGTCACTGTGGTGAGTGAGTTCTTAAGTCTTTATCTTTCCAATATTGTTGTTATTATATAAATTGTTCTTGTTCTGTTCATGTTACTCTCCATCAATTCATGTGTGTTCCCAGATTTCTCAGAAATAATCCCCTTCAAAAAAAAAAGAAAAGAAAGAAGGAAGGAAGGAAGGAAGGAAGGAAGAAAGAAAGAAAGAAAGAAAGAAAGAAAGAAAGAAAGAAAGAAAGAAAGAAAGAAAGAAAGAATCCCCTNGAAAGAAAGAAAGAAAGAAAGAAAGAAAGAAAGAAAGAAAGAAAGAATCCCCTTCAAAAAAGGGGGGGCAGGGCAGCTGGGTAGCTCAGTGGATTGAGAACCTGGCCTAGAGATGGGAGGTCCTAGGTTCAAATCTGGCCTCAGACACTTCCCAGCTGTGTGACCCTGGGCAAGTCACTTGCCTACCCTTTGCGCGTACCCTTGGATATATATATCCAATATACAGTATTGACTCCAAGACAGAAGGTAAAGGTTTAAAAAAGAGAAAGAAAGAAAGAAAGAAAGAAAGAAAGAAAGAAAGAGAGAGAAAGAGAGAGAGAGAGAGAGAGAAAGAGAAAGAGAGAAGAAAAGGAGGAAAGGAGGAAAGAAAGAAAGGACTAATCCCCTTCATTATTTCTTCTAAAATTAAGCTTTTGATGTCTTTTTTTAATATCATCATAACTTCCCCCAGTATCCCCTCCCTCCCCGGAGAGCCATTCCACATAATAAATAGCATTTCTAAAGACAAAATGGAAAAGAGGGGGAAATCAGCATTAATGATCTATATGGAAAGTTCTTCAAAAATTTCCTTCAATTCAAATGAAGACGTTTTATTCAGTTTGTCCTCGCTGGCCTCTTCGCCTTCGTCTCTTTGGCTGTCATTCTTTTAAGCCTATAATGATAGGCTCCCCAGATTTCGTAAAAGGCAGGTTTTGGGAAAACGGGCAGCCTTTATTCAGACCAGTACTATATAATCCCCATTTTACAGATAAGAGCTTAAGGGACCTGCCTAACCCAAACCCAAGTTTTTCAGACTTCACGTCTCCCTCGACAGACTGTGGCTCTCACTCTGGGAGAGAACACAAGGTATTTGTCTTACTCCTATCGCTAGGATCAAAAGGATTTAGACCTGGAGGGGGAGCTTAGAGACGAGCTCGTCCAACCCCCTCATTTTACAGATGAGAGAGCAGGTTTTTAATGAGGCTAAAATGAGATTATATATTAGGGCTTTAACCCCCCGGGGGCTCTTCGGGGCACTGCCCAATTTGAGGCTACCCTGAGCCCAGCTGGAAGTCCCTTTCCCAGTTAATTACATTTTTATATGCCCCATAACGATTTCTGGGACCCCATTACTAGAAGATTCTTGCACCCAGCCCTATGATAGATGCATTTTAATAGCTTTAATGCACGTTGTTAGACTTGGAGGAGGGATTCAGGCGAGCGTTGAAGCTGTTCCAGCCTTGGGAGGGGGAGGGAGTAGAGAAGAGGGTCCGGGAGGCAGCAGGGACTCCAGGGAACGCCAGTCGCGCGTTCCTACCCTTTCCCTGTTGGTCAGCTCCTTCTGGTGAGGTGGGGAAATGGAGTGGGGGTGACGCGGAGGGATAGACTTGATTTCTCCCCTCCTCCCAATACAAAAAAATGTAAAATGTAAAACTGCTTCTGCATTAGCAAAGGAAAAAGTATTATGTAAATGCAAAAAAGGCATTGTTAAATGCTATGCAGCAGCAAGGCAATCATGGTTATTAATATGAACCTATTGGGCTGGATTACAGTGTGTTTATACAGCCTCTCCTCCTGCGTTCTCTCCCAGGAGGAATAGTGCCCGAGCAATCCAAAATGCACTTGCTGCTGCAGGGGACACCGTGGTACAGTGGAAAGAGCTCTAGATTTAGAATTGGAAGTCCTTCCCCTGAGGCTCACTTGCCTTCTGACCTTGAGTCACTTAATTTCCCTAGACCTCCAGGACTTGGAAAAACAGTCAAATGTGGGGGTGGGCAACTAGGTGACTCTGGGGATAGAGAGGCCCTGGGTTCAAATTTGATGTCAGATACTTCCTAGTGGTGTGATCCTGGGCAAGTCACTTAACCCCCATTGCTTGGTCCTTGGAATCAGTATATGGTATTTTAAAAAATTAAATTTTTAGTTTAATAACAAATTGCCACATACTTTCCATATTGTCTTTCTCCTCTCTCCTGGAGCTAACAAGCAATTCAATCTGGCTATACATGCATTATCTCGCAAAACACAATATATAGTATTGATTTTAAGATGGAAGATAAGGGTTAAAAAAAAAAGTCAGATGTGTTGGAAATCCAAATTAGATCTGGGAGAGGGAGTGGTATTAATAATGAAGCAAAATCCTTTTTTTTTTTTTAACCCTTACCTTTGTCTTAGAATCAATATTGTGTGTTAGTTCCAAGGCAGAAGAGTGGTAAGGGTGAGACAATGGAGGTTAAGTGACTTGCCCAGGGACATCCAGGTAGGAAGTGTCTGGGGTAAGATTTGAACCCAGGACCTCCTATCTCTGGGCTTGGCTCTCAATCCACTGAGCTACCCAGCTGCTCCCCCAAATCCCCTATTTTAAAATGTAGAGAGCCCTATGAAAAAAAGAGGTGTCCAAAACCTCAAAGATTCGACAAAATTTGCCACTAGAAAGCGAAGAAAGGAATTCTATGCAAGCTTGGCATGAAGACTGGTTCTGATTCAACACAAAGGAGGTCCAGGGCACCATCAGACTCATTACCATCGTGCAACCTGCTGCTCTCCAGAAACACAAACCAACCTAGTGTATTGATCTTGGCCAGAACTCTCACCCAACTGTCATGCCAACTGTTAGTCAAGTTCAGCAAGAGTTGGCAGTCCCTGCATGAAACCAGGGCTGGGGAAAGAGATGGGCCAGTGGGCCTCTTGCCATTCTAGGATCTAGCAGAAAAAGACCACAATGGCCACAGAAGTCTGGGAAACCTAAATCCTAGCTGACTAACCCTTGTCAACAATTCCTGGGTTAAAACATTCACCTGCTGGAGCTGAAAGTGTCCTCTGTTCCTCTCAGTGACTACAAACAGAAAGAAACTGGGTTAACCAGTCAGACTGGTTCTGAAACATGAAACTCGACCAATGCCCCACCACAGTATATCACCCATGTTGCCAGTTGCAGCCCAACAGGATTCCTTGTTCACTGAAACAGCCCAGACACACAACAGACCCATTTATCCAAATCGATTTGCTTTCTTTAAAGACCCAAAGGATTTTTTCAAAACTGCCCCCACTGGCCTTCAGTATCTTTAGGAAAGCAAACACTTTTAAGGGCAGTGCTTTATAGCAACAGAGGAAAGAGGGAAACGCCTCAAGGAAAGGCAATTGGAAAAACAGCCAATTAGCTGGTAAATCCCCATTGTCTATGAAGGGAATCTGAAAAGCTCACAGGGGAAGAGTGCGACCAGCTGCAACCCAATTAAACCCACTGGCCCAGGGGTGCCCAGGAGAATTCTTCTGATTTACCTAAACTCATCTGCTTTTCTAGGAATCTTCAGGGGCTGTGGTACAGAAACTTGGGGCTCTGGGGTGATTTCTCTCTTGTCTGGTGATGGCAACTCAGCTAAAATATGTTTGCCAGTCCAAATAAAGAATAGAAACGACCTCATTAAAATGTCTTTTCCTTTTTTTCTTCCTAGCACCTGGTTGAAAGAGGGAGGGTGGCAGGAGGATTCCACAATCCAACAATCTAAGATGGCAGTGGGCAGCATCAGAGTGAAGAGTGAGAAGGAACTTAGTCACTGCATTTGAAAGACTCTGAGACTGAAAGGACCTTCATCTGGTCATCCCAAATGTCATGGAGGTTCTTAAAGGAGCACAGACTGAATCCATGGAACTCCTAAGAGTTGTTAGTCTCAACGGGATGAGTAAAGGTGTCTCTATCCATCTCCATTATACAATCTCTTTCCCAGACTCCTTAGATGGTAGAGTTTTGCTCAACAGCACCTTCATGTCATTTGGACTTTAAAGGCATGTTTGATCAGAAGAGGGGGTGGATTGGTCATGTGTTGAGAGTGAGTGATGTTAGATTATAATAGTATTCAAATAGAAGGTCAAGGGATTCAAGGGTGAAGAAGTATTAGAAGACGTTGACAAGCTAGAGAAGTCCTAGGAATACTTATTGAAGTCAGAAGACATTCATTGATGAACTAGATAAGACCCAAGATTTATTGAAGTTAGAAGACTGACTCATGAGCTAGAGAAGTCCTAAGAAGATTTATTAAAGTCAGAAAACATTAATGAGGTCCTAGAAAGGCCACTTAGATGGTGAAAGTACTTGAGATTATTCATATGAAGAACTGAAGAATGGTTAGGGAAAATGGGGACATTTACCTTGGAAAAGAACAAAGGGAAGGGGGGGGGGGAAGAAAGTACTTTTCAAAGGCTATCACAAAGAAAAAGGAAGAGACTTGTTTGGGGTATGTATTGTACGGTGTGTGACCAATGTTTTTTGTTTTGTTTTGTTTTTTACATTTTTAAACCTTTAACTTCTGTGTATTGGCTCCTAAGTGGAAGAGTGGGCAATGGGGGTCAAGTGACTTGCCCAGGGTCACACAGCTGGGAAGTGTCTGCAGATGGATTTGAACCTAGGACCTCCTGTCTCTAGGGCTGACTCTTAATCCACTGAGCTACCCAGCTGTCCCCTGTGTATGTATGTTGTTTTTTTTAACCCTTACCTTCCATCTTGGAGTCAATACTGTGTATTGGCTCCAAGACAGAAGAATGGTAAGAGTAGGCAATGGGGGTCAAGTGACTTGCCCAGGGTCACACAGCTGAGAAGTGTCTGAAGTCAGATTTGAACCCAGGACCTCCTGTCTCTAGCCCTGGCTCTCAATCCACTGAGCTACCCAGCTGCCCCCTGTGTATGTATGTTTTGCTTGACCCCCAAAGGCAAAACTTGGGGACATGGGTTGAAGTCATTGAGGCAGATTCCTAACCATTAGAGATACTCAGAAGTGGTAGCTCATGGAGCGGTGGATTCCACTTTCCTGGAGGTTTTCAATCAAAGATCAGAGGCACAATGGTCAGGTATGCTGTATTGATGATGCTGTTCTTGGTGCAGTTTGTGTTAGATGGCTCCTGAGCTCCCTTTCAACTCTGAGATTAAATAATGCTATGAAATGACTGGCCTAGCCATAGGGTCCTATCTGGGTGGAGATGGAAATGACAATCTAATTGTTTTGAAAGACTGAAAGAACAGGCAGGGAAAGTCACCATGAGAGTGGAGAAGAGAGGAAAGAGGAAAGGAAGGAAGAATGCTAGAGCTCAGGATTCCAGAAGGGAGGACAGTTTCAGGCAATGAACCCTTTGGTTAAACAAAGGTGCTAGCCAAGGCCAAAGAGAAGTGTGGGAGAGGACCAAGGGTGGGGGAAGAAGCTGCTACAAATTATCTACTCCATGTTCCTAAAGGGAAACTGAGACTCATCTATTCTGCATGATTGTCAATTGTTTTTGATATCTGTTGTAAAATCGGTGAATTTCCAAAGAAAATCAAGAATGATATACCAAATTCTATCAGGTTATCAGGCAATAAAGTCTCTAATTAACCAAAGAACTACTAATTACACATTAAAAACAGAATATAATTATAATGTAATGTTAACCTCAACAAAGTATACATATATTTCCTATTCAATGCATACATCACACCGAATAACAATATTGAACCTGCTCCATAAACTGACTTTCCAAGTATTTCTGACTCAAAAAGGATAGAAAATTCACTTTTGCATTTTGACAATACGATGGGGAAATTTTATTTCATGTTGTGAAATCAAAACTTTTCTGAGTCAAGTAATTTTTTAAGCCCTTACCCTCTGTCTTGGAAGTAACACTAAGGATCAGTACAAGGCAGAAGAATGTAAGGGCTAGGCAACTTGGGTGAAGTGACTTGCCTAGAGTCACACAGCTAGAAAATGCCTGAGGCCAGATTTGAACCCAGGGCCTTTTGACTTCAGGTATGACTCTCTAATGAACCTCTTCACTCCTTTTTACAGTTGCTGGGGCGGGGGGGGGGTAGCAAGAAGGTTAATGCTATAAACTTTTTTATTTTCTGCTGAGGACAAGCTCAGGGCTTAACCTACCACTTTGGGTGGCAGGGGCTGGCAGAGCAGAGAAGAATAGGAGTAAGGAATTCAAAGGAGTATGAGAAAGGTTTTTCAGTAATCAGTGTGATTACTAAAATCATGGGATAGTGACAGAGAAGAGGCTGAATTAAAAGTCTGTGATCAAAGTGCCATAGAAAAGATGAAGAATCTCTAGAAGGTTGGTTGATAAACAGCATCAAAGAGGAGGACAGGGCAGTATATTAGACTATAGGAAGTTCAAGGGTGATACTGGGCAAGTAACATAACCAGTTGCCTAGCTCTTATTCCTCTTCTCTCTTAGTACTCATTCTAAGACAGAAGGTAAGAAGGCTTTTTAAGTTCTAGATTTCCTGAAGTCAGACAGACCTGGTTTCAGATCCTGATTCAGATACTTTCTAGCTATATGACTGAGAAAGTCAGAACCTCTCTCAATTTCAATTTCCTCATCTGTAAAATGAAACAGTTAGGTGGCACAGTGGATGGAGAGCTGTGCTTGTAGTTAGGAAGTCCTGAATTCAAATGTGACCTCAGATGCTTATTGCCTGTGTGACCCTGGGCAACAATATCTCAGTTTCCTCATCTGATAAATAAACTAGAGAAAGAAGTGTTAAATCACTCTAGTATCTTTACCAAACAAACAAACAAAAATCTCAAATGAGATCATGATGATTCAGACTTGAGTGAAATGTCTGAACAATAACAAAAATGGGGAGGGGGCAGTCTTTTTTCTTTAGAAAGTCAAATGTTAAACATTTTCCAGTACAACACTGCCAATAGGATCTTGAGGTCATCTTCCCTCTTTTTTTATGGATAAAGAAAACAAGACCATGAAAGGGTAAATGATTTGCCCAAGGTCACATAGTTGTTAATTAGGAAAACTGAGAATTTGAACCCAGGTCCCCTGATATCAAATCCAAAGATTTTTCCATATTACTAAATTGGTCCTCATTAGGACACCAATCTTCAGTTATGCAGGAAGTATGGTACCTAAAAGAAAGACATTCAGCATCATGGGAAATTTGCTGACTATGAATATGATTTGAAGGGCACAATAAAAATGGAAGGAAGGGGAGGAAGGGAGCAGATTGTGTTAGATTAAATAGGGATGCCTCTTTTATCATTCCATCTTTTATAGTTGGATAATCCAGGATTTGCAAAGAGCATCTTTGGTCTCCTGTGACCTCAATGTCATCCTATGCAACATTTATCTCTAGAATAGCTTTAAAAAGATCATAAAATTGTTCTTCAGTCTATTGTATATACTAAAAGGATCAAAATAAGTCAAAGTAACTCAGTCCAGAGCAAGAGGAATAAGGGAATGGCCTAAGAAAATTTGGAATACAGAAAGCAGGAAAGTAAGAAGTTGAGATCCGAGTTGGGGGAATTATAACTGATGAAGAAGGTTTGTGGCAAGTTCCATTAAAAATGATTGTGGGGGACAGCTGGGTAGCTCAGTGAATTGAGAACCAGGCCTAGAGACGGGAGGTCCTAGGTTCAAATCTGGCCTCAGACACTTGTGTGTGACCCTGGGCAAGTCACTTGACCCGCATTGCCTACCCTTACCACTCTTCTGCCTTGGAGCCAATACTCGGTATTGGCTCCAAGATGGAAGGTAAGGGTTTAAAAAAAAATGATTGTGGGGTGGAGCAGCCAGGGGGCTCCATGGATAGAGAGCCAGACCTAAAGGGAGGAGGTTCTGGGTTCAAATCTGGTCTCATACACTTCCTAGCTGTGTGACCCTAGGCAAGTCACTTAATTCCTATTGCCTAGCCCTTACCACTCTTCTGCTTTGGAACCAATATATAATATTGATTCTAAGATAGAAAGGAAGGGTTTTTTAAAATGGTTATTTGATAGTGCATGCACAGTCTAAGTCCTTTTAGATTCAGATCTCCACTTGATTTTCTGGGTGAATTCATTGCAGGATGAGTAGGGAGAACGTGAGAATGGATGCAGATGGAGATTTGAAGGTCAAAGGCATAAAATTAACAGTTAAAGGCAGAAAAGATCCCTTCAGGATAGCCAGGAAAGTAAGAGGATGTCAGTAGCCTGGCATCTAGGATCTCAAGGTAGGCATGAAAAACTGAATCCCTCAGGATCCACCTTTGTACAATTTCACTTTATGGGAGCTAGTGAGTTATATAATAGGGGAAATGGCCAAAGAAGATGGAAATCGGCAGGATTACTGGTGATTTAAAAACTAGCTCCTGTCATTCTCAAGCAGTAGGGCACAGATTTAAACATTCCGAGCAGGAGAGACTAGACAGCAGGCCCACTCTTAAGCTGTGAGGAAGCTCAGGATTAGAACTAATAGCATTAGAAGGAAGCTTGCCATTGGCTAAACAAGTATCTGTCATGTCCCTGGTTATCCCTTAAAATGTAAAACATATTTTGCTAAAGAGGCAGATGAAGCAGGAAATAGCTTTTAAAAAATTCCATATTAACTATGTTGCAAAAGAAAACACAGACCAAAAAAAAAGAAAAAGAAATACAGTTTTTAAAAAGTATGCTTTTGATCTGTATTTAGATACCATCAGTCCTTTCTCTGAAGGTGATGGATAGTATTTTTCATCCTAAATCCTTTGGAATTATCTTTGATCATTGTATTTCTGAGAATAGCTAAGTTATTCGTGGTTGATCATCCTAGTTATTACTGTTACTGTATACACTGTTCTCCTGGTTCTGCTGACTTCACTTTTTATCAGGCCATGTAAGTCTTTGCAGATTTTTCTGAAAGCATCTTGCTTGTCATTTCTTATAGCACCACGGTATTCTTTCACAAACATATACCACGACTTGTTCAGCTATTCCTCATATCCTGGGCATCTCCTCAATTTCCAAATCTTTGCCACCACAAAAATAGGAGATACAAATATTTTTGTACGTATAAGTCCTTTTCCTTCTTTGTTTGTGTTTGTGTTTTTTTTTTTTTAAACTCTTTGGGATACAGACTTAATAGTGGTATTGCTGGAACAAGGTGTATGCAGATTTTTATAGTCCTTTTGGTATAGTTCCAAATTGCTCTCTGGAATGGTTGAAGGAGATACTTTTTGGGAGTTTGAACAGAGGAGAAAGCCACTTCTGGTCATCAAGAGTTAAGTTGTGGGGCAGCTGGGTAGCTCAGTGGATTGAGAGTCAGGCCTAGAGACGGGAGGTCCTAGCTTCAAATCTGGCCTTAGACACTTCCCAGCTGTGTGACCCTGGGCAAGTCACTAGCCTACCCTTACCACTCCTCCGCCCAGGAGCCAATACATAGAAGTTAAGGGTTTAAAATTAAGAAAGAAAAAAAGAGAGAAAGAAAGAGAGAAAGAAAGAAAAAAAGAGAGAAAGAAAGAAAGAAAGAAAGAGAGAGAGAGAGAGAGAAAGAAAGAGAGAAAGAAAGAAAGAGAGAAAG
>NC_058133.1:464025860-464049253 GCF_016433145.1 Gracilinanus agilis
AAGAAAGAAAGAAAGAAAGAAAGAAAGAAAGAAAGAAAGAAAGAAAGAAAGAAAGAAAGAAAGAAAGAAAGAAGGAAAAAGAGTTGAGTTGTGAAGAAGAATAGACCCTGGCAGTCCATCTGAGTGACCTGCCCAGGAGAGAGTCTGTGCCCAGTGGGAGCAGCATAAGGATACATCTACAATGAGAAGGATGTAGGAACCCTGGAGTTGTGAAGGTATAAGTTCTTTAGGCTGTTATATTCCCTACATGTGTGCCTCTCTACTTGTATGTATCTGCTCTTCCCAAATGTTCTCTGCTACCTGCCCTTATCTTCTATGATTTCATTGATTGCTTTGATCAAGTAAGTTCTGTTCAAATCTGCCCCATCTACCCACCTTCCCACTCCCAACTATATTTAAATTTTTAAGGAGTAGTCAGAAAAGTAAAAAAGGAGACCAAGGATTAATTCACCATCATATAAACAAACCACAAATGAATTCTGGACTTTTGCAGATAAATACAAAATACTGTGCTTTCCCATCACCCAGGACTTTATAGTGTTACCTGAGAAACAAAATCTAAGAGGCTGTCCAGAAAAAAAAGAATAATAATAAATAGATCATTGGATTTGGCTGGAAGGTATCTCATGAGTGACCTTGTAAAGGGAGACAGTAGAAAACAGATTTCAGGAAGTTAAGAGAGAAATGAGTGGTGGAAAAATGGATAATGTTTATCCAGGAATTTTGTAGTAAAATAAGATGAGTGGGGAGGATCTAGAAGGAAGTGCTATTCACTTGTATGTTTTTAACTCTTACTTTCTGTCTTAGAATTAATACTGAGTATTGGTTCCAAGAGAGAAGAGTGGTAAAGGCTAGGCAATGAGAGTTAAGTGACTTGTCCAGGATCACACTAGAAAGTGTCTCTGGTCAGATTTGAACCTAGGACCTTCTATTTCTAGGCCTTGTTCTCAATCCCCTGAGCCACCCAGCTGGCCCTAGGTCCACATATGTTTGAAGACAAAAGAGAAGAAGCCACTGGGAAAGGAAAGATTCCTCCTATTAAAGAAAATCGATGTAAAAGCTAAGTTCTTCCGGAGTGATAAGGGATGGGCTCCAGAGCGTAGGTGAAGGAGTTAACTCTAGAAAGGAGAAGGAGCAAGGACAACCTTAGATAAAATTTGTCCTTATTGCTTAGACTGCAGCCTGTTCCTTCCTTGCTGATGCCCTCTTGCTACTTCCTCATTTGTCCAATGTTGTCACCATTCTCACTTATCAAAACATGCTCCAGGAAGGGCTATGAAGCTTATTCAAACTAAGGTGTAGACTAGGTAATTAATTGCTCATGGAGCTACCCCTCCCAGGGGCAATAAGAACAATGTGCATTTATACAGCATAAAACTCTGGGAATTAAGGCTTAGCAAGGCAAAGTGACTTGGACATAGACACATGGTTAGGAAATTTGGAACACGATGCATAAAACCATATCTTTTGCCTCCAAGTACGATTCTTGTTCCATTTTGCCAGCTTTCTCTCCATTTAGGTTTTACTTTAACAAGCTGATGGAACCTTAAGCTAAGGAATAAAGTCCTAACTACTGAATTTTAGGCATCAGCCTGCAGGGAGGAGCGAGTATTTGGGGGTATAAAGGCTTTCTTAAACCCTGAAATAAAACCACATAAGTCATCGCTTCCTCCACCTAGGTGCACCTAGCCCTGGAACATCTCATTAAAGTGGAAAGAAGGATTCAACAATTTGACAAATATTAATTAAGGTTCTACTCTGGGCAGAACTTTGCATTAGGTTCTGGGGCAGGTAAGATGATTAGGTCTTCAAAGAGCTCATAGCAACCAATCAACCAACCAGGAGAAAGGAAGAAAGCTCAAGACTATAATAAAAATAATACATGATAAGAGAGAAGGATAATTTTCATTTCAGACACTTAGGGTGTGAGACAGCCAGGTGGAGTTGTTCCATTGGCCTTTTTAGAAATTAGGGTGTTGAGTTAAGGAGAGAGGTTAGGGCTGGCTCATCTGAGCAGAGATCAGGGTTGAATCCATTGGAGTGGTGAGATGAGGGGGGAGAGAGAGAGGGAGAGAGAGAGAGACAGAGACAGAGAGAGACAGAGACAGAGACAGAGAGACAGAGAGAGACAGAGAGAGATAGACAGAGACAGAGGCAGAGAGAGAGACAGAGACAGAGAGACAGAGACAGAGAGAAAGAAAACATGGAACAAGTACATATATAAATAAATGCAGTTTAAATTCTTTTATCTGATCATTCTCTTTTTTTCCATCTCTCCATCTGCCCCACTCTTCCTTAACCTATTCTTCATTCTCACTGACTTCTTTACCTCAGTATATCCTTGCTGTACCTACATTCTATTTGCTTCTCAATTTTAACCTTTGGATGAACCATTTCAAATCTTCATGCAAATTCCTTGTTGCGTTGTCCTATCAATGTTCACACTTTGCTGAACTCCAGCCCCAAATTACTCCTGCCACCTGCCCCTTCAATTCATGCTTACCTACTTTTAAACAGAAATGGAAGAAATCATGAAATTGTGCTGACTTGATTCACTTCAGATTTTACTTTACAACTTTCTGCTAGATAACCTCAGCTGGGCTCTCACTTCAGCAAGGCAATCATTCCTTTTCTCTAATTGATTCCTTATCTCTTCTCAATACAGCATCAGTTTCAAATTTTTTCTTCTCACCTCAAACCTCCTGTACCATTCTTTCCTAGCACCCTCTCAATCGAAGACCCTATCTCACCAAAAACAATTAAGGTTATACCCTGAGAGAGATTTCTTATTTTCTCCCTTCTTCTCACAGTTTTCTGACCTCATCTCCCATTATCTTGTTCTTCAAGAACTTTGATGATGACGTGACACTTCTCCTTATCTGGGTAAAGCTCTCTACATGTATCCTTTTCTTAAAAACCCTTACTCTCTGTCTTTAAAATCAATACTGAGTACCAGTTCCAAGGCAGAAGAGCGGTAAGTGCTAGGCAATGGGGGTTAAGTGACTTGCTCAGGGTCACACAGCTAGGCAGTATCTGAGGCCCGATTCAAACCCCAAAACTCCTGTCTCTAGGTCTGGCTTCCTATTCACTGAGCCACTTAGCTGTCCCTCTACACGTATCCTTACTCTCAATCTTTCCCTTCTTGTTCAGCCAACTGCCCTCACACACTCTCAGTCTCTCTCTTCCCCCTCCTCTCTCTTTCTCCCTCTCTCTCCTTTCCTTTTTCTGTTTCTGTCTCTGTCTCTCTGTCTCCATTTCTATCTCTCTTTCTCTGTCTCTCTCTCATCTGTAATCTTCCCCCATGTACTGGATTATTCCCTGCTGCCTACAAACACATCCTAGTCTCTATAATCCTTACAAATATGTTGACTAGATCCTACCATGGACTAGCAGCTATTATCCTATATATCTCTTCCCCTTCTCAGCTAAACTCATTGAAAAAGCTGTTGACACTCAATGTCTCAGATTCCTCTCTTCTTAGTCTCCTCTAAACCCTCTGCAATCTAGCTTCTAGTCTCATCATTCATATAAAACAGTTCTCTCCAAAGTTATTAACGTTTTCTTAATTGCCAAACCTAATGACCTTATTTTATTATACAAATATTTTCTCCCCAAGAGAATCAGTTGTTAAATATTTTCCTCTATGTACTCTATAATCTAGTCACTGTCCTGCTTGCTGGCCCTCACATATGAGACTCCCATTTCCCATCTCTTTGCCTTTGCAGCGGTTTCCCCCTATTCCTAGAGCGCTCTCTGTCTCAATCTCAAACTCATATTCTGAAGATTCAGTTCAGGGGAAGGTAGGTAGCACAATGGAGAGAGTGCCAGATCTGGAGATGGGAGGTCCTGGGTTCAAATGTGGCTTCAGACACTTCCTATCTATGTGACTGGGCAAGTCACTTAACCACTATTGCCTAGCTCTTACCTCTCTTCTGCCTTGGAACTGATCTTTTAAGTGTCATACGCTAATACTTATTATCCTTTCTAAGACAGAAGGTAAAGGTTAAAAAAAATTTGAATGCCATCTCTTCTAGTAGGCTTTCATCAGTTCTCATAGCTGCTATTATCTTTCCCTCAAAGACTGTTTCCTATCTCCTCTTCACATAATTTGAATGTATTGACAAGACATACTTAGATGTGTTGTTTCCCCCTTTAGAATGTAAGTTTTCAAGGACAGGAATGGTTTTTCCTTTTCCTTTTCTTTGTTTCTGGTCTTTTATTTTTGTTTTTGTCGTTTAAATATATTATGTAGAGAGTTAGTTTTCCCCAATTATATGTAAAAATGTGGTTTTTCCATTATATATATATATATGTATACATATATATATACTCTAAAATAAGCAATTGTTAATCAATTGATTTTAATTAATTTAATTTCATTAAAATGTCACTCTTCCAACAGTTGAGGAATCAAAAAAGAGAACTACTCTTCTGAACCTAATTTTGACCAATAAGGAAGAAGAGGTGACTATTTCAATGGCGGGGTGGGAATAGCTAATGATCCCTTGGAAGAGGGATTAGATTTTTTTTTTTTTAACTCAGAGGGTTGCTGTAGGAGCAACAAGATTTTGTAGACAGATTTCAGTTCCATATTAAGGAAAATTTTCCTAACAATTCCAACAATCTAAAAATGGAATGAGTTAGGGCAGCTGGCTCAGTGTATTGAGATCTAGGTCTAGAAAACAGAGGTCTTGGGTTCAAATCTGGCCTCAAATACTTCTTAGCTGTGTGACCCTGGGCAAGTCATTTAACCCCAGTGGCTTAGCCCTTACCACTCTTCTGCCTTGGAACCAATACTTAGTATTGATTCTAAGGCAGAAGGTAAGGGTTTAAAACAAACAGAATGAGTTGCTTCAGGTAGCGTGTTTCTCATCCCCAGAGTCCTTTGGTGAGAGTCTAATTGATCACTTGTCAAGTATACTACAGAGGGGGATTTCTGCTCTGATACAGATTTGTCTATATGGCCTCTAAGGCTCCTTCCAACTTTTGTGCCCTTCAGTTCTGTTCCGTAGAAATTGAACTAACAAAGAATGAGAATATTCCTGAAGAACATGGATGAAATTCTACAGTATTAACCTTACCTTTACTTTTATAGAATCATAAACTTAGAGTGAAACTGCCTTCAACATGTCATATAGTTTGGCAATACAGCCAGCCTCCTTATCAGTGGCTACAATATTTTTAGTACTATAATAATCACCATTGCATATTTGGTGCACTTAAGTTTAATGGAATAGAAAATCTGAATTTTTAATCCCCCCAAATGTCAAGCCCTTATCTTCAGCTTTAAAAGGAATAGTAAGAATTATAACACTTATCCAAAGAATGACACAATAATAATGCTAGTCATTATCAAATAGAGTCAGCTCAGTAGCACAGTGGATAAAGCTCTGGGTCTGGAGTCAGGAAGTTATGAGTTCAAATCCAGCCTCAGACACTTACTAGCTGTGTGACCCTGATTAAGTCATTTAACTCTTTGCCTTAATTTCCTCATCTGTAAGATGGCTAGAGAAGGATCTAGAGAAAACCTAGAAAAAACTCCAGGATCTTTGCCAAGAAAACATCCTGGACAGTATTGGTTTGCTATAGTCTACCAGGTCATGAAGAATCACACAAGACTGAATGACAAACATTATGAAACTGCATTGCACACTAACAATAATTTATCAGACAAACAAAGGGAATGCATTCTTTCTCTGTTCTAGGACTACATTTTGTTTAATATTTTTTCTTCTTCTATCTCATTAGGGATCAGAGGATCATAGACTTGGAGCCTGAAGGGACCTTCATGATCTTCTAGTCTAGCCAACTTACTTTGAGAATGAGGAAACAGAAGAATGGACAGGCTAAGTAATTTTTCCCAAGGTCATACAATAGTATTCCCAGAACTGGAATCCAGGTCCTTTAATTCCCAAACCAGCATTCTTTCTTTTGGATCATGCTGCCATATTATCTGTTTTTGTGTACCATATAAAGTCTGAACTCCCTAACTTGGCATTCAGTGGCTTGCTCAATGTGATCAAACCTGCTTTCCTAGCTTTGTCTTATACTACTTTCTTTCAAGAATTCTACACTCCTGATAAATCAGAGTAGTTGACATTTCTCAGCATGCCTCTATTCATATCATCCTCTATACCTCAAATGTGCTGCCTCCCCCATCCCCCACCTTCATCCTTGGCTCTTGAAATCTTATCCATCCATTGAGGCTCAGCTTAAGTGTTCCCTTCTCCACAAGCCTTCCCTGATTTCCCCAGCCAGAAGGAAACTCTCCCTCTTTAAGCTCTCTTGTAGAAATCTATCTACCTCTCTCCTCTCTCTTTCTTTCTCTCTCCCTCTCTCTTTTTCTATCTATCTATCTATCTATCTATCTATCTATCTATCTATCTATCTATCTATCTATCTTTTTATCTATCCATCTGTCCATCCTGTCATCTGTCCATCCATCCACCTGTCTGTCCATCCATTTGTCCATCCATCTATCAGTCCATCCATCTATCTATCATCTATCTATCAATCTGCCTGTCTGTCTATCTGTCTATCTATACATCTATCCATCTGTCCATCCTGTCATCTGCCCATCCTTCCATCCATCAGTCTCTCTCTTTCCATCTGTCCATCCATCCATCTGTCTGTCCATCCATTTGTCCATCCATGTATCAGTGTATTTATCTATCTATCTATCTATCTATCTATCTATCTATCTATCTATCTATCTCTGTCTAATATTCCATATATATGTATACATATATGGAAATATAGAGGGTATATATCTATAGAGAAAGAGATATATCTAGAGTGATAAGGTTAGGGTATATATGCATGTATGTGTGTATATATATATGCATGAAGATATATCTGTATCTATATCTTATTTCTATAGAGAGAAAGATGGAAACAGGGAATAGCTATATCTATATACCCTGCACAGTTATATTCTGTTTCTCATAGTCATTTGTGTGTATATTTTAATTCTGACCAGATTGTAAAGTCTCTGAGGATATGGACCAAGTCTTAATCACTTTGTAACCTCCATACTTGGCATATTGACAACGAACTATTTAGAATCATAGAGTTAGAGCTAGAAGATACCTTCTGCATCATTTAGTCCAATGGTGTTAAACTCAAATAGAAAAAGATCTCCATAGGCCAGTATTAATTGAGAAAACATTATCCATGTTGCGTTATATTTTTATGTATTTTGTGAAATACTTTCAAATTATATTTTAATCTGGTTCAGACCTCATTTGAGACTGTTGCTCATCACCAGTCTGATGCCTCTGACCTAGTCCAACACACTCACTTCATAAATGAGGAAACTGATATTTATAGAGGTGAAATGAATTGCTCAAGACCAATAGTTAGGAAGAAGCAGTCAGGAATCAAAACCTAACTCTAGAAGCAGCTAGGTGACTCAGTGGATAGAGCTCTGGACCGGAATTCAAGTCTTAAACACTTACTAGCTCTGTGACCCTGACAAGTTACTTAACCTCTGCTTGACTCAGTTTCCTAATCTATAAAATGGGGGTAATAATGGCACCTACCTCCCAAGACTGTAATGAAGAACAAATAAGGTAATGATTGTAAAGTATTTAGCATAGTACCTGGCACATAGTTGGTACTATATAAATGCTCAAATCCAGCTTTAGCTACTTACCAGTTGGATGACCCTGGGCAAGTTACTTAACTTCTGCTTGCCTTGGTTTCCTCAACTGTATAATAGGTGTAATAATAGCACCTACCTTCCAGGGTGCTACACCTACAGGGTGGCTATAAAGATCAAATGAAATAATATTTGTAAAACATTGAGCACATAGTAGGGATTGCGTAAGTGGAAATTTTGTATCCTTTAGATTTCATCTCCCCGAATTCTTCCCTTGCCTCCAAATTCCCTTTTCCTTTCTGTTTATGTATGTCTTTTATGTGATTGTATATAAGTTTTTGGGTAACTCCTCTCTCGCGCTCTCTTCCACGTGGGTTGCTTGGGTGAGGGCTTTCCCTGTTTCTCTAGCCTTTTTAGTTTTCTTTTACTTCAAGTTAAATATTCATAAATCTTATTATATATCATGCTTAGTTATTGAATATTAATTTTAAAATCTACAGGATGCAATAAATGCTTGTTTCCTTTCAAATCTAGCACTTTCCACCGGGCTACGCTCTCTCTTCTTGTTAATGAATTATAACCAAAATTCAGTGCCCAGTCTCATAAAAGTGCTCTGACCACCATGATTAGATAATAATTATAACTGACATTTATATAGCACCATGTGGCAGGATGATGTAGTGGGCTGAATGCTGTGCTTTGCGTCAGGAAAATCTGGGTTCCGGTCAGACTCCTCTGTGATTTGGGGCACTGAGCTTCAGTAAAGTCTCAAGATCTTTCTAAGTCCAAGAGTGGGTGCAATTGATCTGTGCTGATGGAGAGGGATCGGCAGGTCCACCCAATGACCCATGGAAGGTTAGGTGGAGACAATAAGACGTTAAGTATTTTGCACATACCCAAAGGACCTCCATCCCAGGGGCAGTCACAGAGACAGGCATTCTGACCGTAAATCCAGTGTTCTTTCCACTGTTCCTTTCCAGGTGAGAAAAACGAAGCCTCCTCAAGGTTAAGTGACATACTCATAGTTGCACTGCTGGGCCATGTCAGAGTTTGAGCCTGAGTCTCTCCTGCCCCCGTGGTGGTCCCACTCCACACCGACCGACTCTACAAAATTTATGACCACAACAACTGTGACTTGCCAAGAGACAGCTGCTCTGACTTTTCAGCAGCATCCGGAATAGTGCGGAAGATTAAGCCACTTCCTAAGGACTAGCCTTTCCATGCTGGGAGCCAATTCTGCCAAGTAAGCCTGGGTACCTTAGCACCTGTGGTTCCAGGTGGGCTCCCTGAAAAGCAAACCTGGCTCTACCACAGAGCATTTTCTTGAATCCTCCTTCACAGGTCTAGTCATCCCTTTTTCTGTCACTTCCAGATGCATGAGCATTATCGCACAGCATTTCAGCCTATTGGCAACAACCAATTTCCCCCCTTCTTTCTTTCCTTTAAAATCATTAAATTCCAACTTTTAAAGCCATTTGCTATGAGAAGTAATTATAGACTGAATCCGGAAACCAAAAAAAAGGCCTAATTCCTTGCTGGGGTTTCTCCTATCAAAATTAAGACTCTGGGGGAAATGTTCAAATGAGGCCAAAGGCTGCAAATTGTCTTGTGATGGAGGATAAATCATCCTTTGTCATCCCAATGAAGCTCTTCCTTTCTGGCTGGCAGAATCAATAGTGATGAATAGTTGGGCTGGAACCGAACCCTGGGCTCTGGTGGCCACTCACTGTTCTCAGTTCTTGCTAGAGATTTTCACTTTCATCTGGGGAATGTTGCTTTTGTTGGTCTTTTGTGTTTTAATCTATTGATCCTATATTTAGATAATGGCCCACTGGCATGATAAATAATTGTAGTAATGGGCAAAAGGAGAGAAGAGAAAGAGAGGCTCCAGGGTTGGGTGTTTTTTGTTTAGGGTTGTGTTTTTTTTTTTTTTTTTAGAAAGCTAAGCATGTTCAATCCACCAGCCACAAAGAATGTGAGAGATGGAGGCTAGCTAAGAGCTTGCAGGCGAAGAGGCTCTGATTTCTAGGCACCCCGTGCCCCGCTGCGTGTGCCCCTCTCTCTTGTCTTTCTGCCCCAGCATGCCTGCAGTCACACCTTTCCTGCTGTGTCCTCAATCATCGGGATGCCTGCTGGGCCTTGCAGAGAAGCAGCTTTGTGGGGAGACCATACTCTATAAAATGTAATTTATGGCATTAATAGCATTTGCTGTACTGCCTCCCTTAGGTTATTACAACTGATTAGGCAGACCCTGTAATGTGATTCGATTTTTTAAAAAATGAGGATGACTTGTAAGCATTTGGCTCCCCATTTGATTAAGGTAAAACGAATTGTTCCCCTCCTCCCAGAGTCAGCCAGTTGTAGCAGAGGTCTAGGTTTTCATCCTGCCTTACCACTCTCCAAAGACACAGACACGCACAGATAGCAGAATAATGTTTCTTCTCCCTGATGAGGCTCCCTTGCCCGCTTCTTTCTGGCTCACAGTTCCAGAGGCTGATTATGGAGCAGAAACCGAAATGCAACGGGACGTTCCTTTGGGGAAATGATCGACTGGAAGTTGGAGATGACAAGGAGTGAATCCTAACTTAATTGATGCCATTAAACCAACTGGAACCCTTCGATTCACCCGACTCCCTGCTACCAGCTTCTCTCTAGGGGTGCCAGGAGAATGGGTTGACGATGAGAATATAAGATAGTCTTGCGTAGAAGGAGATACTAAAGAGAAGCACTCATGTGATACCTCTACTCACTCAGGTCGGGTAATTCCTTGAAGGATAACCCTGTAATGCTGTGTAAGGGGACATCTCAGTGGGTTGAAAGAACTCTGAGCCCCCAACGCCATGGATAGCATACACAAAGGAGATGCGACTCCATATTGGTGGAAGAATTTTGAGAGAGAAAGGAAAAGCTCAAGTGCAAGCCATTGGAATGGGAAATGGAAGATCTCCCTGGGGCCACTACACATGTGGAGAAGCCAGTCTTTTACCATGGCCCAAAATCTGCCACCCTGGAGATTTCTAATGAGAGAATTCCTGCCCTCCCCACCTCAAGAGCGAGATAGTTTTCTCCTCCAAACATCTCGTTTGTTCTTGCAGATTCCTTTTTTTACTCTAATCTACATAATTTCTCCAATTTTTATTTATTGCTTACATGGATAGAGAGGTTGACTAACCATCTGTGATAGTCTTTGTGTAACCAGACTTTGGCGAGATGAGGCTAGGCCAGTGAAAAGAAGTTAACTGTTACTTTCTCTATGAGAGTAATTAGGGAAAATGTCTTTTATTTCTGAACCCCTATCATAACCCTAGACTACAGATATTTGATGTGTGAAAGACAGATATAATTCTTGCCAGTTACTTTTCTTTGAGATAGGAAAATGGAGAGACCTTCTAACCTGGATTCCTCCTGCCCTTGCACCAACAGGCTGCTGGCACTGCCAACACAACCCTCTTCCTATTCATTACAAAGGTAGAAACTATAATCTTCCCTGGAGATGGGATGGGCCAAATTCTGGGTTAGATATCTGTCTGTGTCATTCATGAGCTTAGATGGCTGCCATGTATACACACACACACACACACACACACACACACACACACACACACTACTGACGTAGAAATAGCTTGGAACATCTGAAAGTGCTCTAGAATTGGCACCAAGGGCTGGGCTTCAAATCCTGGCCCAGCCACTTACTAGTTCTGTGACTGGACAAGCCATTTTTTCCCCCTGAGACTCAGTTTCCTTATCTGTAAAGTAAAAAGATTTGACTTGAGGACTCTAAGTTCTCTTTTGACTCTAGTTCCCATGGGAAAACTGCTTTGTGTTTGAATAATATTTAATATTCTTTCAGTAAAAAAGATGACCCCAAAAAACTCAGTTACCCTCTCTCCTCTCCATTGTAATGTAGCTTAAATTACAGTCAAAAGAAAACCCTTCAGAGTTATATATCCTTATGATCCCACATCCATTAAGGACTTTAAGGATCACAGGATCATAGTGAGAGTTGGAAGAGATCAAATGAGACCATGAGAAATTAGGTGACTTGCTCAGGGTCACACAGAGAACCAAGATCAGAACTCAGGTCCCCTTGACTCCAAGCCCAACACTCTTAACCACTGTAAAAATACATTGTCTAGGACTCTAGGACATCAAGTGTCAAAGAACTGAAATTCATTTCTTTCTTTTTGTTTTTTAACCTTTACCTTCTGTCTTAGAATTGATACAAGTATAGGTTCCAAAGCAGAATTGTAAGGGCTAGGCAAACAGGGCTAAATGACTTGCCCAGGATCACACAGCTAGGAGGTATCTGAAGCTTGATTTGATCCCAGGTTCACCTGACTCCCAGGCCTGACACTCTATCCACTGAGACTCGTAGCTGCCCTGAAAACCCAGATCTTTGAAAGCCACAAGCAGTGAGTACATTTTCCTTTATACTGCTCCGCCTCACTAATCACCAGAGAAGCAAATTCTTCCCGACGTGTAGATACAATAATCGTGTCTCTCTGTGTTCTTTACTAGCGGAGTTTTTTTCCCCCTTATTCTTTTTTTATAGGCATATTTTGCTGCATAGAGTACTCAGCAAACTGTAAAATCCCATGGAAAGGCACCTCCCCTGCAGCCTAAGCAGAATTGGCGTAGAATGTGGAGCTACATGCCTACAGCTCCTGGAAATTCAGTCTTCGGCTCCTGGGAAAATAATACTGGAACCAAATGACATATACTCAAAAACAACCCTTGAGACAAAAGCCCTTTCCCTCTTGAACAGAGAGAGAGAGAGAGAGAGAGAGAGAGAGAGAGAGAGAGAGAGAGAGAGAGAGAGAGGCTTTTGGAATTCTTCCACATGTTGCAAACATTAGTGAGCTCTGTAAACTGGTCATTAGAGCCAATTTTCAGACCAACCCTAATCCCTGGTGAGAGGCATTTCCAACAATGATGAACCTGACAGGAGTTTACTGTTTCTTTCCTTGGAAAATGCAATGCAAGAGAGAATTCTGGGAAACGAAGAGGCCAAGGGAATTCTAAAAGAACCCAAAATAAGGGAAAGACTATTCATCTTCCTCCCTCCCCCTCACATTGGATCACTTTAATTTAGTTCTCCATCAAAGGGCCTAGGTAGTATGATGATAAACAGTGCCATAATATTGAGACAGAAAGACAGGAGAGGAGGGGGAGGGAGCCTTTCATCTTTCCTGATTTCTGCAAGCATAGAAGCTATAGAAACTCAATAATGCTTCTAAATTAAGGATCTGCTACAGTACAGGTTTGGGTTTTATGTGTTATTCAGCATGCTGTCATCAGAGTGATCTATCTATCACCTGAACAACTCCTGCAGGGCACTGGGGTTAGGGACTGAAGGGGCCCAGCATGAAGTCACTCTCAGCAGTGGCTACCAAGGACAGTAGGTTACTATATAGCCACCATCATCACAATCCACTGACTTCAAGCCCTATATTCTTTTCACTTATGTATCTTTATGAAAGAAAGGAGGAAGGGGAGGAAGAAGAGGAGGAGGAAGAGGAGGAAGAGAAGGAAGAAGAGGAGGAGGAAAGGAGGAGAAAGAAGAGGAGAAGGAAGAGAAGGAGGTGGAAGAGGAGGAAGAGGAGGAGGAGGTGGAAGAGGAAATGGAAGAGGAGAAGAAAGAAAAGGAGGAGGAGGTGGAGGAGGAAGAGGAGGAGAAGGAAGAGGAAGTGAGGGAGGACGAGGAAGGAAGGAAGGAACAAAAGAAGAACATTTATTAAGTGCTCCCTATTATGTGTCTGGTACTGTGCTAGGTGCTGAGGCTACAAATACAAAATCAAAATAGTTCCTGCCCTCCAGTAGTATATATTCTAATGAAGAGAGATAACACTTTTTAGGGAATAGAAGCCAGGAAAGGGAGTTTTACTCCCAGTCACTAAGAAGTCAATGAGATTTAGAGGACTGTCCTGTGTAGGGCAGCTAGGTGGTACAGTGGACAAGAGTGCTAAACTTGGAGTCAGGAAGACTCACCATCTAAGTTCAAATCTGGCCTCGGACCCTTTGCTTGTCATCCTGAACAAGTCCTTTAACCCCCTCTTAACCCTGTTGGCTGCTGGCCTCAGTTTCCTCATCTGAAAAATGAGCTGAAGAAGGAAATGGCAAACCACTCCAATACCGCTGCCAAAAAAAACCCCAAAACCCAAATGGAATCATGAAGAGTTGACTGAACAACAGCAACCTGTGGAGAAAGGCTGGAACTTGTTTCATTCTGGCATTAGAGAACAGAACCAGGGAGGTAGACTTTGTGTCAGGGAAACTTCCTAACAATTAGAGCTTTAAAAGTAGAATGAGCTGCCTCAAGAGGTGGAGGTTTCCTCTTCCTTGAAGGTCTTCAGGTAGGGATGGGATTTCTTTCTTGTATGGATTGAACTACATGGCCAGTGAGGGCCCTTCCAACTCGCCAATTCTATGATTCTCTGTTTCAGAGATGATGAGCAGAGCCAAAGGGCTCATACCTTTCATACCTTACATACATCCCAGAAGCTTTGATGGTATAGATTTGGTGATTGTTCTCAAGCAAGAAGAAGAGGTGGAAGGGGAGGGGAGGGGAATGTTGATGGAGGATAGCTAAAAGGGGATGTGAAATATTGCCTAGGGCTAGTCAGGTATCTAGACAGCTCAGCAGGAAGACCCACTCCCATGTTGAAGGTGTTGGAATGTGGTCTCTAGAGGATGCTATTCCAAATGGGGAGAGTACAATCACAATAGAGAAGAAGGCAAGATACCTGGCAATGGAAGGCCAGTAAGTATTACATGTTGGAACTGAAATTCTAACTCCAGATCCAGCCCTCTTTTCATTAAACCACATCATTCTCAGAAATCTCACACTCAGTTCCATTTTCGAGGTCTAGGGACTTTTGTTGGGACAATAAATAAGCAATGGGACAATGAAACAACTGATAAGTGGGTCTGTTCACCATATTCTTGAACCATTGATCACACAACTTACTGGGTGCCATAGTTGTGTCCATTGAGCTACCACTGGCAGCTACTAACTGCCTCTCTTCTAGGGCTGACCTGGGTTAAAATAGGACAGGGGAAGGGTTACTCCAGCATAAGTACAAGATCATGGATGGGGGCAGGTAGACAGCACAGTGGATAGAGCATCAGGTCTGGAGTCTGAAGGGCCTGAGTTTAAATCTGGCTTCAGACACTTCCTAGTTGTGTAACCCTGGATGAGTCACTTAACTCTTGTTTGCCTAGCCCTTGCAAGTCTTGTTTTAGAACTTATTCTAAGGTAAGGGTTTTTAAAAAAAAAAAAAAGGTCATATAGAGATGGTATAAGAAAACAACAAATACCATCTAAAGCAGTGGTTCCCAAACTTTTTTGGCCTACCGCACCCTTTCCAGAAAAAATATTACTTAGCGCCCTGGAAATTAATTTTTTTTAAATTTTAATAGCAATTAATAGGAAAGATAAATACACCTGTGGCCATCACCGCTTCCCTGGATCGCTGCAGCATCCACCAGGGGGCTGATTCTAAACCAGCCCCCTTGTTTTACAGTTGAGCAAATTGAAGCCCAAGTAAATGACTTGCCCAGGCAGTTAGCCTCAAAAGTGGGATTTGAACCCAGAGACTCTGGCTCCAGAGACAGCCTTCATCCACAGTATAAAACTAACAAAGAAACGAAGTAAAGAATATGCATTTAGCATTATAGCCTAGATCTGGCAAGGCCTGAGGACCTCAGTTTTACCCATGTTGACCTGTTTCTCCTTTGCCCTTCCTTGAAATCTGCCTGTGAATTCCAAACATCTAGAATGACCTTGGACTGTGCCCTAAATTCCAAGTTCTTCATGGACTGTTTGCCTCATTTCTTCCAGATGAACCCTGACTAACCCTGCTAATAATTAGCCAGGCTTGGGCTCTTCTCTACCCCTCTGGGCACCGGTCCAGCTCCAGCCCCACCCTGTGGGTGGGGATAATAATAGCCAACATTTCTATTGGCCTCTAAGACTGGCAAAGTCCTTATCTCATTTGATCCTCACAACAGCTCCAATGCAGTAGCTACTGGAGCCATTCTTCTCGTCCTCTTTCTGATCTCCTGAAACTTTAAATGATTTGCCCATGATCCTACAGCTAGTGTCAGCTGGCTAGTCAATAAACATCGATTAATGCTACCTTTGTGCCAGCCACTGTGCTAAGCTCTGGGAGTATAAACAAGGCCAAAAAAAAAAACCCCACAAAAAAAAGGCCTTTATTAGAGAAAGAATTCGACCCTAGGTCTTTCCCAGCTCCGGGTCATGCACGCTTTCCATCACATTACACTTGTCTTTCTTGGATCACTCTTGGAGTTGGTAGATTTCCAGCGTTGAATGAGAATAGAGATGGAATAGACATTTATTTATTAAGTGCCTGTTCTGTGTTAGGCACCATGTAAAGAAAGTATTTTATATAAATTATCTGATACAGCTATTAAGTGTCTAATGCTGGATTTGAACTCAGGTGTCCCTGACTCCAGGCTCAGCATTCTATCCACTGGATGACTTAGCTGACTCTAGAACCAAAATCATGGCTGATAACAAATATGGTGCCAGGGGAAGCAGTGGGATAATATTATCAGAAGTCATCTATGGAGGGGGCAGGTAGATGGCTCAGTGGATTGAGAGCCAGACTTAGAGCAGGAGGTCCTGGATTCAAATCTGGTCTTGGACACTTCTTAACTATGTGACCCTGGGCAAGTCATTTAACCTCCACTGCCTAGCCCTTACTGCTCTTCTGCCTTGGAGCCATGCCACAGTTTTGATTCTAAGATGGAAGGTGAGGGTTTTGTTGTTGTTTTCTTATACTATTAAAAATATGAACACTTCCCTGGCTTCATGTGTTCCCTAGATAGTTGTCCCTCCACATCGGACCTTGCTACGTCCACTCTTCTCACTGATGACATGACTCATCATGCATGTATCACCGATGGTACATGCCACCTGTCTGCCTCAGTGAACAAACCCATGTATGAATGAAATGGGTGGATTCAAAATATGGTGGGGAAACTCCCATTCTCCAATGTTGGGGATGATAGAAATAACGGAGAGGGGACTCCTTTTGGGGTCTAGGAAAGACTAGATGGTGTCTGGGGTCCTTTCAAACCCTAAAATTCTTTGGTTCAGTGCTAGTAGAGGACTTCAGAGGAGTAGTAGAAGGGAGAAGAGTCTCATTTAATGAGGAAAATGCCTGAAGGAGGTGAGGAGAGAAGTACCTAGATATACATTTGTTTTTGAAGGGTCTCCCATCATCTAACTCACACTTCTTTGTGTCTTTTTTTTTTTTTTTTTTAAACCCTCACCTTCTGTCTTAGAATCAATACAATGTGTTGGTTCCAAGGCAGAAGAATGGGAAGGACTGGGCAATGGGGGTTAGGTGACTTACCCAGGGTCATACAGTCAAAAAGTGTATGAGAACAGATTTGAACCAAGGACCTCCCATCTCTAGGTCTGGCTCTCAATCTGCCAAGCCATCCAGCTGCCTCCTTTTTGTTGTCTTTTAAACGAGGAGTTGAGACAATGACATGTGATCAACCACTCTTTCAAAATAGATTCTTTCAAATTAAGATACCCAGATTTTACCTTTTATGAATAAGACCATATCAAGGATGCCTTGTTCATTGTTCTGGGAAACGATATCTATAATGTGGAGAACTCTCTCTAGACTTTTAGCTATTGTCCTCATTGTCTCATTGTCCTCTCCTGAGGCAGGCAGCTAGGCAGCCCAGTGGAAAGAATGCCAATTCTGGAGTCAGGAGGACCTGAGTTCCAATTTTGAAATTAGAATTTTGTATCCTTGGACTTCATTTCCCAGAATTCCTTTCTTTTTGTCCCCAGGTTAGGTGCTTAAGTTGTGGAGATAAAAGTTTCTGTAACTCCAAGCTCGCTCTCTCTTCTCCTGCTTTTTACAGTCCAGGGAAACTGCTCTTTACTGATGGTTTTTCTTTTCCTCTACTTCAAGTGATTATTAATAAATCTTATAAAATATAATACTTGGAGTATTGGATGTTAATTTTTAATCTTACAAAATTATCAGTAACTCTCACATAGAAATAGTTTCTTACATATTCTCTTGGGGACATATTCCTTAGGAAAGAAAGAAAAACATTTGCTTTATCCAAAGGAAAATATTGGCACTGTATGACTTATTCATTCAACTTCTGTGTGATTGAATAGAATCAAAAGTTTATTTTTGTGGTTTTTAAGTTCGTGGTAAGAAAAAATGACTCAGAGATTAGAGCATCAGGCCTGAAGTCAAGAAAACTCATCTTCCTGAATTCAAATCTGGCCTTAGATGCTTACTAGCTATGTGACTCCAGACAAGTCACTTTACCTTGTGTGCCTCAGTTTTCCTCAACTGTAAAAGGAAATGGCAAACTATTTCATCATCTTTGCCAAGAAAACCCCAAATGGGGTCACAGAGTCACACACAATTGAAACGACTGAACAACAGGGTATCCCAAAAGTCCTAGTTTTAAAACTTAGCAGCTTTAATAGCTTAAACTTAAATAGTGTAAAACTATTAAATTAAAAGGTTGGACTAGGTCACCTTGGAGATCCCCTCTAGGTCTTGACCTATGAGCTTATGACTATATATCAAGGATTCTAATAACGGAAATGAGCTAAAAACTAAATACCCATTAGTCCTAAGTTTATCCCCTTAAAAAAAGATCATGTTTTCAAATAGTTTTCATTCTTGGGAATTGAATATCATAATATCTATTATAAGACAATTAAAATGCAAAGACAGCTGCAATGGAGTCTGGGATTAAAAGAAAAAATTTAAGGATTTTTTTTTTTCCATTTAGATTCTGACTTAAGTCTTCCCCTGAAGCAGTCATGACTGAGGTTGGTGCCTCCTGCTTTGGAGTGCTTTGAATAGTGAAAATAGACTTTTTTTGTTCTAAATGAAAGCTTGCAAAAGAGAAGACAAGAGTCACAATGTATAGGTGTGGTTGGAAAAAACAAACACAAACAAACAAAAACCTTAGGTGCCTTGGAAATTTCTAGCTAAGATATCCCCTCCTGCAGGAGTTGGGAAAGGAAGAAAAGAGGATGAGAATAGCTTTCTAAGTAGTATCTAGATGGAAGCACCAGAATTTTTTTCCAGGGAGGGCATTTTAGGGGGGCTGGAGGTTGGTGGCTGATTAACACCTGAATTTAGTGGATAGAGTGCAAGGCTTAGAGTCAGGAGGATTTGAGTTCAAATCCAGTCTCAGATACCTACTAGCTATGTGACTCTGGGCATGTCATTTAACCTTGTTTGCCTCAGTTTCCTCAGCTGTAAAATGAGCTGGAAAAGACAATGGCTAACCGCTCCATGTCTTTGCCAAGAAAATGCCAAATGGGGTCCAACTCAAGAAGAATTAGAAACAATCAAACAAGAAAAATTAGTACCCTCTCTGGGTATGTTCCTCTGCTGCTCAGCCCTGCCTCCAGGCAAGGTTATAGGGTTCCCTTCTCACTTCATCTCCCCCTGGAATTTCCCCGCCCTCTCTCTCTCCACCACTCTCTGACATCCACTTCTCCAGTCCATGAAAGAAACCTCCCATTATGTGAAGTGTTCCACATCCTTAGTCCTTGACGGGAATGAAAGTCTTCTTCTCCCTCACTCTTATTGTTTTCCTCCACCACTATTTCCCTGGGATAGATTTTTAGTAGAACAAACTTGTGGCATTCTAGGGTCATTCTTCCCCCTGGACATCACCTTCTCTGATCCCTATCTTCCCCACAGCACAAAAATGACTAGTTAGGGCATTGATAGCCAAGGTAAACTCAGCAGCACTAAGAACCTCCAGAAGATTGCTTCAGGTAGATGGGGCCAAAGAAGCCCAAGTCTTCTCTCTCAGCCTCCAAAGGGGCTTTTTGTCCAATTATATTGCACTTAAGAGATCTTCCTGTGAGCCCCTGAGATTGTCCTATAGAAGATAAACCTTATTACCTGTTCTCTGTCCTAATACATTTCCTGAGACTACTGAGAACAGGCTCTAATCCTTTCAGAAAGAGTTGGGGAGTGCAGGGGCTAGAGAACTGGGCATGGAATGAGGAAGACCTAAGTTCAAATTTGGACTCTCAGGTTCCTCAACTGTAAAAGGAGGATGATAACAGCATCTACTTCGTAGGCTTGTTACGAGGGTCAAACAAGCTGTTTTTTATGGGTTTAGCACAGAGTCTGGCACATAGTAGAGACACTTATCCCCTCTTCTTAGGAAGGAGATTATGCATAGCTGATGTCAAGAGAAATGAACTGGAGAAATTAGCGTGAAGGTGAAAAAGCTTTCCAACCTTTATTTGCCCTACCTTATAATTTGTGGGCAATATAATTTGCTAAATTTAATTTCACCCCTTTTTTACTCCTTAAAAGGGGAGCCAAACAGTGGGTATTTATGATATTCTTTTCATCTTCAAAACACTTGGCAGTATGAACTAATTAAGCCTCCCAACACCCTTGATTAGCTTCCCTTTACAGATGTGGGAAAAAGAGGCATGGAAGTCATGTGATGTGCCCTTGGCCATTGAAGGAGTTGATGTTTAAAGATAGGATTGGAACTCAAGACTTCTTGTCTCCAACTTTGACCCATAAAACCAACAGAGGCGTCTCCTTCCTTAATGCCTTAAAAGGAGGGATTTGATTTGGAGAATGTCATTCCTAAGATTCTTTCCATAATAGTACATTCTCAAAAACACTTTCAATCTCTCAAGTAGCCTAAAAATGACTTACCTTTTTGTTGTTCACTCTACTGGGCATCACGCCACAAGGGCACTCACTTTTTAAAACAAAGGAGTTATTGCAAAAGTGAACGAGATACCCAATTCTCATTGTTTTACTCAGCTGCTTTGTGTCTATTCTTAGACATAAAGCCAACTCAGGAATCCGAGGTAAGACTGCTTTTTCTGGCATCCTCCAAAGATCGCTTCTCTCCATATGCCCAGATGGAAAGCAAAGCAGTTCTTGGGAATAAGAAAGAGGTCAGCAATCACGGTTTCCACATAGTCTGGAGAAACTCATTGTCGATTTTAGTTCCAAGGCAATTTCCAAGTCTTGTGGGTTTGTGTGTGTTTTAAGGTTGGAGGAATCATTCTAAAGGTGAATCTGGTGAAGCAGCTACTCCAGATATGCTAAAGTCTTCTTCTTGTCAGATTCTAGACTGTGACCATTCCATATGGCAAGTGAAGCAGCAAGAACACCTCTCAGTGATGGATGGACCCCATAGCTTGAATGACAATGGTTATTGCAGCAACGAAAAAGTGACATGGAACATCTCAAAGTGGAAATGTGACAGCAGGCTGAAATATGAGCAGTTCCCAAATCCATACCTCCAGCCCTGCTGGAATGCTTTCCAGGTCCATCTTACTCACTGCCTTTTGGGTATTTTCCACTTGGATATCATCTCAATCTCATATGATCACAGGTTTAAAGATGGAAGGGAAATTAGAGGCCATTAAGTCCAATTCCATTTTGCAGATTAGGATCTCGGGGGCTAAGAAGTTAGATTATTTGTTGGGTATTCCCATAAATAGTAAGCGAATGAAGTAGGATTCAAACATAGGGCCGTAGGTCACATCAGTCCAGTGTGCTATCTACTATAATAGAAGTTAAACCAAATTGGATGAATCTAAAAGCATTTATTTATTAAACCCTTTGGAGTTTATATTCAATATATTTATATTTATAATATTATTTATTATCATCTATTAATTATTAATATTATATATTAAGAATAAATACATAATGAATATATATTAAATATATGTTAAATACTTTGGAGGAAAAGAGATTGGACAACACTTTGAAAAAACGTTTAATTGATAGTTTTTGTTTTTACATTTCTGCCTTTCTCAATGCATCCCTCCCTATTTTCTCTTCCAAAAAAAAAATTTCCTCATAACAAAAAATTAAAAGAAAAAACACAACATGCAAGATAGTCTCTGCTCAAAGGAATTGTATTCTAATGGGAGAAGACAACCCAGAAAGGGAAGCCATTAGGGAGGCAGATAGGTGGCAAGGTGAATAGAATACTGAGAATTAGGAAAATTCATCTTCCTGAGTTCAACTCTGGCCTCAGATACTTACTGGCTGTGTGACCTGGGTGAGTCATTTAACCCAGTTGGCCTCAGTTTCCTCATCTGTCAAATGAACTAGAGAAGGAAATGGCAAACTACTCCAGTATCTTTGCTAAGAAATCACAGATGGGGTCATGAAGAGTCAGATACAACTGAATAACAACAACATAAGGAATGGTACAGTGACAGGGTTTGGAATACCAGGAAGTGACATGGTGACCCGGAGGCCTATCATAGCCTTAGTTAATTAATTTTTTAAAACTTACTTTCCATCTTAAAATCAATACTATGTATTGGTTCCAAGGCAGAAGAGTGCTAAGAGCTAGGCAATGGGGGTTAAGTGACTTGTCCAGGGTCACACAACTGGGAAGTGTCTGAGACCATATTTGAAGCCAGAACCTTTCATCTCTAGACTTGGCTCTCAATCCACTTAGCCACCTAACCATCCCCCCCCAAATCAAAAAGATTTAGTGTTAGCCATTCAAGCTACCAAGGGGATACTTTATAGTTAGACAAAATAATAAAATTTATAGGGAAGAAAAAAAGGTCTAGAATCTCAAGGGAAATGATTGGTGTTGGGGGCAGGGGGAGAGAGACAATAAGAGTGAGGGAAAAGAAGACTTTCAGACCTGTCAAGAACTATGGATGTGGAACACTTCACATAATGCCAGATTTTTTTTCATGTGTTGGTTGATATTTTTTAAAAAGCCTTACCTTCT
This sequence comes from Gracilinanus agilis, assembly GCF_016433145.1. NCBI lineage: Eukaryota > Metazoa > Chordata > Mammalia > Didelphimorphia > Didelphidae > Gracilinanus > Gracilinanus agilis. The sequence goes on from NC_058133.1 coordinate 464,048,242, forward strand.
ATTTTAAAATCAATATTGTGAATTGGATTCCAAGACAGAAGAATAATAAAGGTTAGGCAATTGGGATTAAGTGACTTGCCCAGGGTCACACATCTAAGAAGTGTCTGAGGCCAGATTTGAAGCCAGGACCCCTCTTCTCCAGTTCTGGCTCTCTATCTGCTGTGCCAACTAGCTGCCCCATGTGTTGGTTAATTTTGCAGAACTGTTTTTTTTTCTTTTAATTTTTTGTTATTTTTTTAAAGGGAAAATGGGGAGAGATGTATTGAGAAAAGTAGAAATGTAAAAACAAAAGCTATCAATAAATTTTTTTTAATGTTGTCCAATCTCCTCTTTTCCTTCAAGTTAGTTCTGTATTCAATAATACACTAGCATTACGCTTCTTATATCTCTTCCTATCTTCCCCAACAGTGTGTAAGCTCTTCATAGTCAGGGATGGTCTTATGTGTTTTATTCCCTTCAGGGCTTTTCCCATAAAAAATACATTGATTGCTTGATTGATAAAATCTCATATGAAATTCTCCCTTTTTCAGAAACCTAGGCAAAGAGAAGACAATCTATAACTGGGCTCCTATTGAGATGATAACTGCACAAAAATGCATCCTGAATATCCCCAGGCAACACTGGTGTCACGGCCTACTTGGCACATACACTCAGTCAGCTATGACAAATGTCATGGGCTGAGCAGCATGTGAATGATGAAGCCCCGGAAGTTCACTTTTCCAACGTGACATTGATGTATGACCTGGGTAAATGTCTCACAAAGCTTGTAATATTTCCCTCAAAGACACTGAAAATTATGGATTTCAAGTCCAATAAATGTTGATTTCACATGAATTTTTAATGAGAGAACTGGAGTTTGGCGTATTTGTTTTTTAATCTATTCAAATATGTCCCCTGCGAAACAAATCATAACCTGTTCCATATGCATTAGTGTTTTCTGATCTTTTATAAATAACACTCTAAATTAACCCTAGGAAAACAGGTGTGTGATAAAGACAGAACGTGTGATGGG
>NC_058133.1:464051909-464078346 GCF_016433145.1 Gracilinanus agilis
AAGAGATGAGGGCAAGAAAAGAGAAAGGGAGAGAGAGGAGAAGGGGGAGAAATGGAAGGACAAGTAAGAAGAAAAGAAAAGAAAAAGGAGAAAGAGAATAAGAGAAGAGGGGAGAAAAAAGAGAGGAGGAGAGAGAAGGGGAAGGAGAGAGAAAGAGAAAAGAGGGAGAGATGAGGGAGAAAGAAAGAGAATAATAGAGAAGGGGAAGAAAAAGATCTTAAGGAGATATAATAAGAGAGAGGAAGGAGAAGGAAAGAGGGAAGGGGAGACAGAAGGGGAGGAAAAAAGAGAAAAGGGGAAGAAATGGAGGGAGAAGGAATAAGAGAGAGGAGGGGAAGAAAAAGTTGTTGAGATAAAAAGAGAAAGGGGAAAAGTGAGAGAGGAGAGAGGGAGAGGGTGAAAGAGAAAAGAGGGAGGGGGAGAAAGAGAGAGTTAATTCAATACATCAGATACTTAATTAAGGGGTAAGGACCTACTATGTACAAGGCAGGCAGTGTGCCAAATCCTGAAGATACAAAGACAAAAATTAGTCCAATACCCTCAAGGAGTTTATGTTCTTCTAGAGAGGGGCAGAGAGAGGAAATTGGACAGAAAGAGATGTGGGAATTAGAGAGCAACTCATTTCCCCCCAATCCAGTCATACAGAGAGAACCAGGTCTTCTCAGCTTCAGTCAGCAAATTTGAGTGATGTCCTGGGACCTAAAATTTCAAATATTAGTGGACACGTTTCTGTAGTACAGCACAAAGTCATTAATTTCTTTGGCATTTCACCACTTCATGGCTGCTGAGCATTCCCAGTATGTTCAGGTTAATAGAAAAGTGCAAACCCAGGAAGTTTTATGCCTGCATAACTCTAGTTAAAAATACAGTCTTAGGCAGTATTTATAAAAGGGGGAAGATTGCGTCTGTGCTGGTCCAACAAGCGGTATTAAAGAGATGAGAAGGTACTGTTCTCTTTTTAATTGCCTTTCTCTGCTCCTGGATTCTAATCACTGGAACAATTTCACCTTCAAGGGCACACTTCTAGCTGTGATGTAAATGGCACCAATATACAATGTGTACCCACGGCACTATTCAGGGTGAAGCAGAGAGGAAAAAGTGACTTCAAGCGTGAGAACTGGTGTGCTGTGGTTGGGTTTTTCCCCCCTGAAATATTAAATACCTTTCAGTGCTCAGTAAGCTTCCCCTCCTGACTTTCCAACATCCAGAAACATAGGCTGTTACCATTAGAGGGAACTTTAGAGACTATTCACACGATCAGAGGTTTTAGAACCAGATGGATCATTAGACAGAATCTAGTTTGACTCCCGGCCACCCCAACTCCCAATAATTTTGCAGATTCAATTCCACAAATATTAAACAGCAACTCTGTGTAAGGTACTATAGTAGATGCTGGGGACACAAAGACAAAGAGGGAATTGTCCCTTTCCTCAAGATGCTTATATTCTTTTTTTTTTTTTTTTTTAACCCTTCACTTCTGTGTATTGGCTTCTTGGTGGAAGAGTGGTAAGGGTGGGCAATGGAGGTTGCCCAGGGTCGCACAGCTGGGAAGTGTCTGAGGTCAGATTTGAACCTAGGACCTCCCGTCTCTAGGTCTGGCTCTCAATCCATTGAGCTACCCAGCTGCCCCCCAAGATGCTTACATTCTAACATAAGGATGAAGTCTCTATGGCCACTCCAATTGGAGGGAAGATCCAGAATTTTTGAAGATCCACGCTTAATCAATCCCTAGAACCCTAAGGAGAGTAGTAGTGGTTTCCCTCCAGGGGCTTGGCTTGACAATGCAAATGGGAATTGGGCAGAAGAGTCCAGAAAGAAACTCCATAAGTATGAACAAAATCTGGGTGGCTCAGTGGATTGACAGCCAGGCCTAGAAATGGGAGGTGTTGGGTTCAAATTTGACCTCAGACATTTCCTAGCTGGGTGACCCTGGGCAAGTCATTTAACCCCCATTGCCTGGTCCTTACCACTTTTCTGCCTTTGAAGCAATATACAGTATTATTTCCAAGAAGGAAGGTAAGGGTTTAAAAATAAATAAATACCAAATTATTTGGGAGGGGGGAAGACATTAGCATCTGGGGGAGGAGAGCTGGAATGAGAAAAGGCCTCTGATAAGAGGTAGGAGCCCTTGAGCTGGGATTTTGAGGAGTCTAAAGATTTTTTAAGAGGAGGAGATTAGTTGGGAGTATACATTCCAGGCATGGCAGATGGCTTATGCAAAGGTACAGGGATGATCAGAGGTGACATTTATATAGTGCTTTAATGCTTATAAAGTATGCAGTTAAGCAAATACAAAGTAATATTAAAAAGGAGAGGGCATTAATAGCTGTAGGGATTAAGAAAGGGAATCCAGTCTCACAGGTGAAGCGATTTGCTCCCGGTCACAAGGCTATTGAGTGGGATTTGAACCCTGATATTCTTCTGATTCTAAATTATGTACTTAATCAACACTGTTTCCTATTGCCTCCAACCCTCTTGTTTTATAGAAAGAAAATTTAATGGGAGCCTCCATTCCCAGTCGTTATATACAATGTTAAATAATGGTCCCAATGTTAGATACAAATTTGGTTTAAAGCTCTCACCCAAGTGAAATCTCTTCCTCTCCCCACACCCTTCTCCAAGGGCTACATATTTAGCCTTTTTTAACAAAAAAGCACACAACAGAACAAATTCTACCTAGTTAGATATTTAGTCTTTTTATTTTATTTTTTAAAGCCTTACCTTCCATCTTAGAATCAATACTCTGTATCAGTTCTAAGACAGAAGAACAGTAAGGGCTAGGCAATGGAGGTTAAGTGACTTGCCCAGGGTAACATACCTAGGAAGTGTCTGAGGCCAGATTTGAACCCACGATTTCCCATCTTTAGATCTGGCTCTCAATCTACTAAGCCACCTAGCTCCCTTCCTGATATTTAGTCTGAAGAAATGTAACCCTAAGGGTTACTACATTAGGCTTGTAGTCTGATGAGACAGATTTAAAAGGCTCAAGTTCATAGTTGTCTTCAGTCCTTGGAAGAATAGTTATGAGACATATGAATGTCTTGTATGTATGACCCCAGTGAACAATATCCCTTAGGGATGCTGCACGAGGAAGGGTCCTATGTTCTCGTTTCTGAAACATCTCTCCCAAAGAGAAATGGGGGTTTGCCATGGGTGGGTGGGATGGGAGTATCTTGTCTGCAGAAGTCTTGATGTCAAATAAGGATGAGCGTGCCCCTTTGAAAAAAGGCAGGGATGTCACCCAGTCATCCCCACCCGCCACCACACACATATATTCACACATGTACATAATCACCACAACCTCTGAATACTGGTAAGTGCTTTGAGATCATAGAAAAGAGATCAGGGCCCTCAGCCTCTGCATCCTGAGGCTCTGCCTTTCTTACCTCTGTGTTCATTCCCTCTAAATTCTTCCTTTTGTCCTTTATGCCAGAAAACCCAATAAAAGGAGGAGGTGGTGATGAAGTCATTTTTGAGCTGGGGTTGGAGACCATGACAGGAAAGAACAGGAGTCTCACCCCTATCCCATCTCCCCAACCCCATGCAAATAAATGACCTGATCTCTGCCGTGCAAAATAAATAAATAAATAAATGGAAATCCCAGTTTGGGTTCTCAGTCATGCTCAGAAAGGTAGGTCTCAGATATATCCGGCACCCTCATGCTTCAAGCAAAAGAACACAAAGGGAGTGGCTAGGTGACTCAGTGGATTGAGAATCAAGCCTAGAGACAGGAGGTCCTGGGTTCAAATCTGAACTCAGACAATTCCTAGCCGTGTGACCCTGGGCAAGTCATTTAACTCCCCAATGCCTAGCCCTTACTTCTGTCTTGAAACCACTATAGAGGGCTGATTCCAAGATGGAAAATGAGGGTTTTTTTTTTTAAAGAACACAAAGAAATGCTAGGGATGGATAGGGATGGGTCAACTAGGGATGGATAGGGATGGGTCAACTGCTGGTGTATATGAGAAATAAGATCTGATCTATGAGAAGCCATCCTTAACAGAATTAAAGGATGCAAGTTAGCAATGGATGCCAGTGAGAAATAAAGGGGAAAGGGATGAGGTCCCCTAGTTTTTTCATATTTAAGGGTTTTTTTCCTTCTTATTTTAGAGTCCCAACAGCTTTTGTCCCTAGAAGTCTCCTTTTGAAGCAGCGGTTATAGATAGATATAGATGGATATGTATGTATTTTTAATAACCCTTATTTTCTATTCTAATAACAATTTAAGGACAGAAGGACAAGGGCTAGGCAAATAGGGTTAAATGACTTGCCCAGGGTCACACAGCTAGGAAGTATCCAAGGAGGAGGCAGATTCAAACCCAAGACCTGACTCCAGCTTAGTGCTCTATCCACTGTGCCCCCCTAACTGCCCCATAAAAGATATTACCAGGGCTGCTTCTTCTGTCCTCAGCCACTTCAAGTATCAAGGAAGCCGCATCACACCCATCCTCTCTGTGTATCCTCTCACCCAGCTCTGTAGAGGTCCTCAAACTTCAGATTGCTGCAGGGGGAAACTCCAGCCTTTAATCCTAATCTCTAGTTAGCTTCCTTTCTTCCCACAGTAGGAAGAAATATAACTCCCGGATCTTTAGCAATTTAAGTCCTCTTAAAAGAGGCCAGTCAAACCTTGCCAAAAGACCAGAAATGGGAACGTTGATTGAAACAGGGCCAATTTCGACATTGATTTACCTTCCCAACCTTTTAATTTATCTTTTATTTCCCCCCACCCCCAACCCCCAGGTTCTTCTCAAACCTCCAAACTCTCTCTCTCCTCTTTCCAGATAAGGTTCTCGAGCATCTCCAACTACAAGTTCCCAACACTGACATTTTCGGTATAACCTTCAAAGTTAAGGTATACTTTAAACATTAAGGTTTACAAAGTGCTTTACAAATATTATCTCATTTAATCCTCATGACCACCCTGGGAGGAAGGTGCTATTATTATCCTCATTTTATAGACTAGGAAATTGAGACAGATAGAGATTAAATGAGTCTCCCCAGGGGTTCAGGCAGGTTTTGAACTTAAGTCTTCCTGACTATGGGTCTAGCATTTTATTTAGATGCTTCACTGAGGGAATCTTAGGACCACAGAAAGTCAGAGTTGCAAGGGACTTTGGGAACTATCTAGTAATGCCTCTACTTTGAGAAGAATCCCTTCCACATCATCCCTGGCTGGTCTTTCATTCAAGATCTCCAATGTGGGTTAAGCCACCATGTCCAAGCCTCTAGCTGAAGACAACCCATTCCACTTTTGGATAACTCTGGTAGGAAATTTTCCTTACATTTGTCCGAGATCCTCCTCTTTGGACCTTCTATCCAAAGTCTGCCCCCTAATTCTGCCCTCCGGAGCCAAGCAGGAGTAGAATCCTTCCTCTTCGAGGCCAAACTGTAAGTATTTGAAGAAAATTAACACGCTTCCTTTCAGTCTTTTCTTTTCTAAGCTAAACACCCTTTGTTCCCTTGGCCTAGAGGAAGCTAGGTGGCTCAGTGAATAGAGCACTGGACCTGGAACTATGAAGAATGAAGACCTAAGATTAAATCCAGCTTCAGTCACTTACTCTATATTTGACTCTGGGCAAGTCACTTAACCCTTCTTTCTGCCTCAGTCTCTTCATGTGTAAAATGGGGATAAGACGAGTACCTACCTTCTAGGTTAATGTTTGTAAAACACTTTACAAACCTTAAAACCTCATATAAAGGCTAGTTATATTTTCTCAATCAGTTTTAGTATGGCATGATCTAGAGGCCATTGAATATGGTGCCCTTCATTTAGATGCTCTTCCATTTCTCATTGGCCTACCTACCTAAATTTTAACTATATATATATAATAAATTATTATATAAATAAAACCTACCTACCTACCTACCTAAAATTCAGCACTCTAAATTGAACATACTCCAGATGAAGTTTGACTAGGGCAGAGGACAATAGGACTATTACCTCCCTAATCCTGGACACGATTTCTCTTTTAATGTAGTCTAGATTGGCATTAGCTTTTGGGGTACTCTATCATACTGTTGAGTCAGGTGGTATATAGTCCACCAAGACATTGGTTTCCAAAGTCTTAAAAAAAAGAAAGAGATACATGGCTCCTCCATCACCTACTTGGTTATATATATATATATTCATTCGTTTGTTCGTTCGTTCGTTCATTTGTTTGTTTGTTTGTTTGTTTGTTTGTTTGTTTAAATCCTTACCTTCCATCTTGGAGTCAATACTGTGTATTGGCTCCAAGGCAGAAGATTGGTAAGGGTAGGCAATGGGGGTCAAGTGACTTGCCCAGGGTCACACAGCTGGGAAGTGTCTGAGGTCAAATTTGAACCTAGGACCTCCTGTCTCTAGGCTTGGCTCTCAATCCACTGAGCTACCCAGCTGCACCCTACTTGGTTATTTTTAACCCAAGAATAGTCATTTACATTTATCCTTACTGATTTCTTTCTTATTTGATTTAGTCCATTGTTCTAATTTACCTATGTTAAAATCTATATTATCAAATTTTCTATATAATTAAATATCTGACATGTATAAATGTCTGTATAATCTAATTATCAAGATTACTTTGGAGCCAGGTTTGGTTGGGCCAACCAAACTGTTGGGATTATATGCCAATTGAGTTTGGAAAGAAAAATCTGATCTCCAGAAATGTATCCATTTCTGAAATTTTTTTTTTTTTTTTTTAAACCCTTGTACTTTGGTGTATTGTCTCATAGGTGGAAGAGTGGTAAGGGTGGGCAATGGGGGTCAAGTGACTTGCCCAGGGTCACACAGTTGGGAAGTGGCTGAGGCCCGGTTTGAACCTAGGACCTCCCGTCTCTAGGCCTGACTCTCACTCCACTGAGCTACCCAGCTGCCCCCACATTTCTGAAATTTTTAAAAAAGTTAATTTGTTTCTAAATAAAAGTTCTTTTTGAACTTCTCTTAACTTTGCCTCAAATAAAATAAGAGAGATGCATTTATCCACGTTTTAGGTAAGGCAAGTCTCCTAAAGACCAATGGTCAAAGTATTGGACCATCCCAGAGAAGAGAATGTGCCAGTGGAGTTGGGGGAAGTATTCCTGTTGGGTTGAGGGCTGAGAGTGGGAAACAGAGCAAGGGTCAGTGGGAGAAAATGATGTTTTCCCCTCTGGATCATTCTCTTACTCTCTTCATAGAGGGATCTTTTTCGTTCATTCATATGGGAAGAGTATTCACCTTCAACTCACCAATTCTGTAATTGTCACCTTCCTCTTAAACATTTATGACAAATCCTTGTTGGTGTGCCCTTCTCAAAGTTTTGGGGCTATTTTGACACTACTAACATCTGGCCTCAGCACATACTCCTCAGTGGCTCCCTATTGCCAACATAAACTATTGCATATACTCATAAAATATAAATGACTGTACTGTTTGCAGTTTTAAGCCCTTCACAGTCTAGTTCCAATTTACCATTCCAGGTTGATTACACATTACTCCTCTCCACACACTTTACATTTTGGGCCAAATGGCTTTCTTAGGCTTTTATTTTTGTGTCCTTTCACAAGGCTGTCTTCCTAGAAAGTTCTCCTTCCTCATTTCTGCCTCTTAGAATTGCTACTTCATTCAAGGTTTGGTTCATGGGACCTTTCCTATTCTCTCTGTAGATGATATTCTTTCTACCCCCCACCCCCGAATTACTTTGCACCCATAATCTACATAATTTCTATTTACTTATGTGTGCATTTGAGGAAGCTAGGTGGCACAGTGAACAGACCTCTGGACCCAGAGTTAGGAAGACCTAAGTTCAAATCCAGCCTTGGACACTTGCAAGCAATGAGATCTTGGGCAAGTCATTTAGCTTTCTCAACCCCAGTTGCTTCGCCTGTTACTGGGTGAGTGATAATAGCACTTACCTCCCAGAACTGTGAACAGAAAATGAAATAATATTTGTAAAATGCTCTCCAAACCTTAAAGTTCTATATCATCATCATCATCGTTACTGTCATCATTATTGGTTGTTCCCCGTAGTAGAGTGTAAACCCCTTGAAGGCAGGGACAGTTTTATTTTTGTCTTTATCTCCTCAGCACTCAGCAGTGCCTGCTATAGAATAAATATTTTGTTCCAGGACCAGCTCATATGTCCTGGAGTTTGAGGGAAGGCTTTGGAGTTTAGGTGTGTCTCCAAGATAGACTCTATTCCCCAGGGATCCTGCACAACACGACCCTCTTTCTCTATCCTTCTTCGTATTTTTCCTTGATGACAAGATGACAAGCCAGCTATAGACAGCTGTGTTTTGTTTTGTTTTTAATTGGCAGTTGTTGTTTAATTCTGAGATTATATTATTATATTATCTGAGATATAGTAATTCTGAGAGGCAATATGTTAAAATGTAAAGAGTCTTTCATCTGGATACAGAAGCCCTGGGTTCAAGTCTTGAATTGACTACTTGATGCTTCTACTTTTGTCATTATTCACTTGTGTCATACTCTTGGTGATGCCACTTGTATTTCTCTTGGCAGAGAGTGGAGTGCTTTGTCCTTTCTTTCTCCAGTTTATGTGACAGATGAGGAAATGGAGGTCATTGGGTTAAATGACTTATCCAGGGCTACAATCACCATCAGTCATCATCATCATAAATAACTAGCATTTATAGAGCACCTTAAAGTTTGCAGAGCATTTTATATATGTTAACCCATTTGAGCCTCCCAACAACCCTGTGAAATGAGTGCCATTATTATTCCTTTTTTATAGCTGAAGAAACTGAAGCACAGAAAGGTAAAGGGACTTGCCCAAGATCACATAACTAAGAAAATGTCTGAGGCAGAATTCAGACTCTGGCTTTTTTGACTCAACTCCTGTGCTCTATTCACTGATAGTGATGGTGATGGTGGTGGTGATAGTAGTAAGTTACTAAGAGAGAAAGTAAGAATTTTTTTAAATGGGGAAGTCAGATTCCAGTTCTAAATTTCTGCTCTCTAGTAGTACTTTGGAAATGTCAGTAGTAGCAGTGGTAGCTAGGTGGCCCAGTGGATAGAGTGCTGGGTCTGGAGTCAGGAAGACTCATCTTCCTGAGTTCCAATAAGGTCTCAGACACTAGTTCCATACCCTGATGCAGTGGATATAGCCTTGGACTAGGAATCAGAAAACTTATCTTCCTGAGTTTGAATCTGGCTTCATATACTTACTAGCTGTGTGACCTGGGCGAGTCATTTTACTCTGTTTGCCTCAGTTTCCTCATCTGTTGAGTGAATTGGTGAAGTAAATGGCAAATCCCTCTATTATCTTTGTCAGGAAAACCCCAAATGGGGTCACAAGAAATCAGACACAACCAAAATGACTGAACAAGTCACTTAGCTCTGTTTGCCTCAGTTTTCTCATCTGTAAAATGAGCTAGAGAAAGAAGGAAATGGCTAAATAGCTCTCTTACCTCTGCCAAGAAAACCCCAAAGCATTGGACACAACTGAACAACAGAACAAATAAGGAAACTGAATCTCGGGTTAAATGACTGGCCCATGGTTAGAGTAAATATTCAAAGTTGGAGATGGGACACATGCTAGATCTTGCCTAATACCAAGTCTTGTGCTCTTTGATTCTACAGATATTTCATTTCCTCACTTGTAAAATGGTGATAATAAGACTTGTGAAGCAATGGGATTTAATGGATTGAGGCTTCATTTTAGAGCCAAGGTGACGTGGGTTGAGGGTTTGACTCTGATTCATATTAGTCGTATGATCAGGAATAATTCCCTTAAAAGCTCTGTGCCTCTCTAAAAATATAATTTAGAAATGAGTTGCCAATCTTCATCAATGGAGGGCCTTTCCACATTGGGAGTTCTTCACACTAAGGAGAAAACAGAGGTCTGAACAAAAATATTAAGGATCTACCATGCTTATCCATTGTTGAGAGGCTAAAGAATGCTGGATAAATCTGAACTATTCCCATCTTTGCTCTGAAGAGATTCATTTTATTAGTTTCTTCTCTTCACCGAGTCCTTTAAACTCCCACACCAACATTTCTCCCTTCCCAATTACCTACTTATTAATAGATGATATTGGCTGAATTCCTCTTCAGTGTCCTCCAGACTTGCCCACTTGGCTGCATCCATTTTCCCTAATTTACATACACAAAAATGCTGAAAATGCATATGTGATTGTGCCTGTTAATTGGGGCTGGGGGGAGGCATGAGAGGGATTTTTGCTGTGACTCGAGGTTCGCTCCAGGAGAAGCGAATCACTGAGAATGAGGGGGTGGCCTTTGTGCTAAAAAAAAAAAAAAAAAAATCCACTCTGGTGTCCAGCAATTCTCCCTTTCCCTGTATGAAAGGTCCCGGCGCTGGACTTCTGACAGCCTCCACTTCCCATCCCTCTCTCTTCCCCCACTTCAGTTCTTCTCTATCTGAAATAATCTAGAATATTAATGGATTTCCCAGGTTTGTTGCAAATGAATCTGACTCCCTTATCAAGCTGGAAAATGTGTTGTTGGATCTTGCCTAAGCTGGCATCACAGGAGAGGTAACAGAAAGCTGCCTCAGTGTCTGTAAAATTTAATCTAACTTAAACATCTATATCTTTTCTTTAACTGAAAAATGAGATTTAGCTGAGAAGGTTTTAGGGCAAACCCATTACCAGGAAGAAAATCTGTCAGAGATTTATAGGTACCGAGCAGGCCTCTAAACCTCTTACAGAACTGCGGGAGCCCCAGGAGTGCTCCTCATGTATTACAACATTACCCAGAAGGAAAACGGCGTCTCCATGTAGGCGATTCTGGTCACAAAGGTGGAGATGGGTGAGCTTTAGGGATGACATCATTTCTTGTCTTTGCTGTTCTTTATGTTCATGCAAAACATTTCCACACGGACTGGCCATGTTGTGAGAGAATACTCGTGCAAAACCAGAACCCCAAAATCAAAACACAGAGGCGAAAAAGAATATGCTTCGCTGGGCATTGGAGCTCCATAGGTTCTTCCTCTGGAGAGGGCGAGCATTTTTCATCGTGAGTCCTTCAGAATCGTCTGGGATCTTTGTTTTGCTATGAATAGCTAAGATGACATCATTTCTAATCCATGTTAACAGGGAGGTGGTGCATTTTGCAGATGAGGAAACTAAGGTTCAGAGAAGTTAGGTAACCTGGCCAAAGTCCTTGTTTTTGTTTTCGTCGGGAACTGTGATTTCATCTGGAGAGAGCATTGCCCAAGTGGAAACACACAGTTGGGCAATGCCTGGGGGCTCTGAGAGCTTAGAGTATGCCAGAGGTAGCATTTGAACCCAGATCTTCTTGACTTCAAAACCAGTCCTCTAGCCATCTGGAGCTAGCCTCAGTCAGTGATACAGCTATTAATAGGTAAGATTTATATATTTTATTTTTTTAACCCTTCCTTCTGTCTTAGTATCAATTCTAAGACAGAAGAGTGGCAAGGGCTGGGCAATCAGGATTAAGTGACTTGCCCAGGGTCACACAGCCAGGAAGTATCTGAGATCATATTTGAATGACTCTCTATCCACATTCCCCCTCACCCCCAATTTTAATTTAATTTTATTAATTTAAAAAAATTTTAATTTATTAGTTCATCCCTATTTTAATTTTATTAAATTAATTTATTTAGTTAATTTTAATTTATTAGTTCATCCCTATGGCCAAGGGTCCAAGCTCTCCTTTCACAAGTCTTTCCTTCCTTTACTTCCCTGACTTTCTATCCTCTGTGCCACCCAGCTCTGCCCCTAACCACAGGAAAGTTCTCTGACTTTAAGTCAGATCAAGAAGGAGGCAGAGCCCAGTAATATTGCTTTCCTGTGGTTGTGCATTTAATATATTTAAATAATAATTATTTATTCAAACCTGTGATCATATTGGTATAAGAAACTTTCAGTGAGGTAATGAAACTCCGTCTAACTATTCAGGTGAATAACTGCTCAGCAATGTATAGTTTCGGCCACCTGGGCCATGGAGAGGTTAGTGACTTGGCACAGGTCACACAGGCAGTACGTGTCAGAGGAAGGACTTGGACTCAGCTCTCCAAGGTCAGCGCTCTATCACTATGCACACTGCCAATCTCTTGGTTTAAATTACATGCGATGGGGCACCTAGGTGGCACAGCGGATAGAGCACCAAGCCTGGACTTGGGAGGATCTGGATTCAAATTTGACCTCAGATATTTCTTAGTTCTATGGCCCTGGGAAAGTTTCTTAACTCTGTTCATCTAGCCCTTTGTTGTTATTAAGTCAGAAAGTAAGGGTTTAAAAAATAAAAGAACTCTAATTCCTGCCTTCATTTAGGAGTCCTAACAAAGAAATAGGTAGGTTTCTCTTCTTTCCACTTAATAAGGAAGATTTGCTGCCTTTTTGTAATAACATACAATTCTCAGAGCTTTCTCTAGCCTAGGCTAGATAGCGACAAGACCTATAATTTGATTTGTGTGGGGTCTTTGAAGTGAGAAAATTCCCTCTCCCAATGCAAGTCAGTGCCTCTAGAGCCAACTTATAGTCTTAGAAATTTGCCTAGAGCCCTGGGAGGTAAAGGGACTTGTCCAAGACCACATGGCCAGAATATATCAGAAGATATTTGAACCTGAACTTGACTGGCTCTCCATCGACTATGCCACACCATGTCAAAGTGATTATTCCTGCTTCTTAAGGAGTTCGTGTTGCTGTGGGCACCAGGTGACTGCCACCTGGGGCATGGCAATCCTGCCTTCCCTTGATTGTTCATTTAATATATTAAAAAAAAAACACACAACCATTATTGATCCAGACTTGTGAGTTTATTGGCACAGAGACCTGCCACCTGGTCCCTACAGCAACATGGTACCCCAGGCTTTGGGAATCTGGGCCAAGGAATAAGAAGTAACTCTGCCAGCTGTTTCTTTTTTTCTTTTTCAATGCCCCAAAACTCATCTATATCCAGCCCCTTTCACAGTGAGGCAGCAACTTGGTGGAGGGGGAAAAACTGCTGGGCCAGGAGTCGAGGCCTAAATTTGAATCCTATCTCCTGTGTTTACTAATTAAGAGCAGGAGAACACGGATGAGGCGCATAACCTCTCTGTCTCGGCTTTCCTTGCCTATAAAACAAGGATAATAATAGTACTTAATTCCCAGGGATACTGTACCACTCGACTGGAACGTTGGAAAATGACTTACGCAGGGTTCAAATCTGATCTCAGATTCTTCCTAGATATGTGACTCTCGGCACATCATTTACCCGCCTCTGCCTAGCCCTTGCCTTTGTGTCATAGACTTACTACTAAGACAGAAAGTAAGGGTTCTACATATACATATAATATATAAATTATATATAAACATACACAGATAAGCACATGTTATATGTATACATGTATGCATATGTTTATATTTATATATATTGCTATGTATTTTATATTTATGTGCATAAATATATTTAAATATAGAAGTCAGCACACATATTGCTCTCCTGGTTCTGCTTCAATTGTTGTAATAATACAATTAATATAGGTCTTCCTATGTATCACTGAATTCCTCACATTAGATCTTTCTCGAGGAAGCTCAATGGCACAGTATATAGAGTTCTGGTCCTGGAGTCAAGAAGATTCATCTTTGTAATTTCCAATCCAGCCTCAGACACTAGCTATGTGACCTAGGGCTAGTCATTTAACCCTCTTTGCCTCAGTTCCTCATCTATAAAATGAGCAGGAGAAGGAAATGGCGAACTACTCCAGCATCTTTGCCAAGAAAACTCCAAATGGGGCCACAAAGAGTTGGACACAACTGAAAAACAACTGAATAACAACAATAAGGCACAATTATATTCCTTATGTTTGTAGACCATAATTTGTTCAGCCATTCCCCAACCGAATGGCACCTGACTTAGATCCAATTTTTTCTTGCTATTTATTTGAACCAGATTTCACCCTTCCCTTCCCTTCCCTTCTCTCTTCCGTCCCTTCTCTCTTCCCTTCTCTCTTTCTTTCCCTTCTCTCTTCCCTTCTCTCTTCCTTCCCTTCTCTCTTCCCTTCCCTCCTCTTTTCCCTTCCCTTGTCTTTTCCTTTCCCTTCTCTCTTCCCTTCTCTTTCCCCTTCCCTTCCATTTCTTTCCCTTCTTCCCTTCCCTTCCCCTATTGGGGGCCCAAAGGAAGACCCTCAACTTTCTAGTTTGACCTTGGAATAGCAGCTTTCGGGCTGCTTCTCCCGGAGGGGTCCCTGGCCCCTACATAACTACCAGCTTCTTAGCAGAGCAGGTGGGAGGAGAGGGATAAACTGCCACAGTCTTTGGAGCCTGAGAACTGCTTTGGCATTTGTCATTCATCCATGGCTCTGTTTGTTAGCTCCCAGCTGAGTTCTGGGAGCTCTTCCCAGACAAATAGCTCCAACCTCCAGCCCATTGTTTGATGCAACTCTCACAAGAGATAAGAGTCAAACCTGTTTCTCCTTTTTGCCCAGCTCCAGGGCAGCGTCTCTTGTGCTTCCAGGGGCCGTAGCTGCTGAGCCCAGCAGGTTTTGGCTGGAAGGTATAAATATTCTTCTGTTTATGCCAGCACCTTCACACCCACTGGCATAATTGAACTCCAGTGATTTACAAGAGCTGTGCTTCAATGCCTTTTAATAATGGAGTCATTTCCATAGCAGCCTATCCAATAATACCAGTAGGTAGGGATGATGATGAGAACATGATGGGGAATGAGAAAACCTTGGAACGAAGTCAATTTTATGATAAACTTTTATAAAGCCTCCTAGTAATGTATCCAAAATTCAGCTTCTGGGCTTCTTGGCTGGGAGATTTATTTTTTTTTCCCATCTCTATAAGTATAGTCTCCATGCTTTAATCCGCCTTTTCTTCCACAATCCTTAAGCACTTTCTTGATCAATTAAACTAAAAAAGTTTGCGGTATACAGATTTCCTGCCATTATCTGGTCTTTTCCTCAGCCTAGCTGAGACTGGACGGTAGCCCACTTGCACACATAAGATAACTTCTTACATCTGCGCCTAAAGCAGGCTTGCTTTGGATGAGAGAAGCGGGAAATGTGAACTTGAGCCTATTTTGAAGAAACGTGAGTGTATTAGATGGTGATGCATGATTGGCATAGTACATATATCTGCATATGTAAAACATAATAACTCTGAGAACCGTATTTCCTAGTGGTAAAAGGTATCTTCTTTGTGACTGATTTCCCAGCTCCTAAGAATCTTAAAAAAAAAACCAAAACCCTGTAATCTTCCATCTTATTCATTCATTCATTCATTTATTTGGTCATTTATTCGGTCATTTATTTATTTATTTATTCATGCATTCATCTATTTATTTATTTAGCTGTTTATTTATTTATTTGTTTGTTTGTTTGTTTTTTAAATCTTTACCTTCCATCTTAGAATCAATACTGTGTATTGGTTCCAAGGCAGAAGATTGGTAAGGGCTAGGCAATGGAGGTTAAGTGACTTGCCCCAGGTCACACAGCTGGGAAGTGGCTGAGGCCGGGTTTGAACCTAGGACCTCCTGTCTCTAGACCTGGCTCTCAATCCACTGAGCCACCCAGCTGCCCCCTTGAGATATATTAATTCTGAGAGGTAATATGTTACAACGTAAAGAGCCTTTAATTTGGATGCAGACCTCCTGTCTCTAGGCCTGGCTCTCAATCCACTGAGCCACCCAGGTGCCCTCTGTCTTTCATTTTAGAATCGATATTGTATATTTTTTTCCAAGGCAATAAAGCAGTAAGGGTTAGGCAATGGGGCTTAAGTAACTTGCCCAGGATCACACAGCTAGGAAGTGTCTGAGGCCAGATTTGAAGCCAGCACTTCCCATCTTCAGGACTGGTTCTCAATCCACTGAACCAAGTAACTATTTCGTTCTGAAAGTCTTTAGAAACAATATAGGAGGGGCAGCTAGGTGACTCAGTGGATAGAAAGCCAGTCTCAGAGATGGGAAGTCCTGGGTTCAAACTTGACTGTAGACAATTCCTAGCTGTATGACCCTGGGTAAGGCACTTAACCCCAGTTACTTGGTCCTTACCAATGCTTCTGCTTTGAAACTGATATGTAGTATCGATTCCAAGACAGAAAGTAAGGATTAAAAAAAAAAAAAAGGAAATGATATATGAGAGCTTATCTTCCATATGGTTATATGCAAAAGACTTGAAATTAAAAGTATACAAAGTAGGTCACTGAAAGAAAGTTTCTTTTCTGAACTCACAATTTAAGATGTTTTTTTAATCCTCTGTGCTTTTACTTGTTTCTCCTTTGGGAAAGTGCTTGTGTTACCTGTCTCAGTACCCTGGATCTCAGCTTCTGCTTTCAGACTTTATTCAGATCACGTTGGAATTTTATAAAAGAAAAGACGGGCTACATATAAATTATTGAATTGCTTTAGAGAGTTCGGATTTCTGTTGTTTAGCTTAGTTAACAGAGTATAGATTCAAAAGTGCCTTTAAAATTTGAATCGAAGTTTTATGTTTTTGATATATATTCAGTTCAGTCAACTGAGCTCTTATTAAGTAGTTGATACAGGTAAGGCAGGAGAGGCAGGTGTCTCAGTGGATAGAGTTCTAGGCCTGGAATCAGGAAGATTCACCTTCTTGGGTTCAAATTTGGCTTTAGATATTTACTAGCTATGTAACCCTGGGCAAATCATTCAACCCCGTTGGCCTCAGTTTCCTCATCTGTCAAATGAGCTGGAGAAGGAAATGGCAAAGCACTCCTGTATCTTTGCCAAGAAAACCCCAAATGGAATCACTAAGAGCCAGACAGAACTGAAACAATGATTCAACAGCAATGACAGGCAAGGCACTGTGCTAGGTTTGGGGAATGCAAAGGCAAAACAAGAGACAAAGACGGAAGGATAGTCCCAGTACTCATTTATCTCCTTACAAATGAGGCCATTGTGTGGTCAGATAAGAAAGGGACAAAGAACAGCCATGGTAGAAGATTTTTTCCCTAACCTTCTGTCTTAGAATCAGTACTTTGTATTGGTTCCAAGAAAGAAATTTGGGAAGGGCTAGGCAATGGGGGTTAAGTGACTTGCCTTGGGTCACACAGCTACGAGGTGCCTGAGGTCAAATTTGAACCCAGGACCTCTCATCTCTAGGCCTGGCTCTCAATCCACTGAGCCACCCAGCTGCCTCCATGGTAAATTAAACAAGCATGCAATTACACCATGAATGCCATGATTTTGATTTAATGATGGTAAATTAAAATGTCTGGATTTCAGATCTCCAAATCGAGTTTTTTATTTCCTAGGCATAGTATCAGTGAATTTCCCCTTAGCTCCAATTACAGATCACCAATTGCCCACTCAATATTTTGAACTGGAGAATTCCAAAGCCATCTCAAACTCACCATATCCAAAACTGAACTCTTCTGAACTTCTTTAATTCTGTCACAGGTACAACCAAGCTTCTGGTCACCCAGGTCTACCACAGAAGTGGATTCCCCAATTCTTCATGCTTCCTCAGCCCACAAATCCAATCAGGCACCAAATCTTGTCAATCTCACATTTAAAATCCGGGTTTATCTCCTATTCATTGAAGGAGCCTGAGATCCATTTGAAGCCTTTCTCCATCTCTAAGTGAAAACAAAACAAAACAAAAAACAAAACAAAACAAAAACAAAAACAAAAACAAAAACAAAAACAAGGCCAAGGAGACTACTGGGGCTTTCAGAGCTAAATTAGCTAGTTTCCTCTCTTTGTCCCTGAATATTCTTTACATTCTTCCCCTGGTTTACTTTTGGACATTTCCCAATTTGGGGTAGAAAAAATGAAGATCCTTTGCTTGAGTAGAGTAAAATTTCATCTGTTACTCTGATTTTTATTTAATAAGCATTCATTAAGCACCTACTATGTGCCAGAAACTGTGCTAAGTTCTGGGGATAAAATGGAAAGCAGTACCAGATGACAATCTTATCTGACCTTAATAGGCTCTCTCCCCTACCTCGTTGAAGTCCTTCCTGGGACAATGTTCAGCTGGAGAACATCCAGAGCTACTGAAAGGCCTTAAGCAGGAGCGTACTGGTAAAAGTTTAACAATTGGCTCTCTGGGAGGAAAGGGGAGGAAATGTACTCTTAATGCATTTTTTTTGGTTTTGTTTTTTACATTTTTAAACCCTTAACTTCTGTGTATTGTCTCATAGGTGGAAGAGTGGTAAGGGTGGGCAATGGGGGACATGTGACTTGCCCAGGGTCACACAGCTGGGAAGTGTCTGAGGCCGGATTTGAACCTGGGTCCTCCCGACTCTAGCCCTGACTCTCAATCCACTGAGCTACCTAGCTGCCCCATTCTTAATGCATTTTTAAAGAAAACTCTTACCTTCTGTCTTAGAATTAATACTAAGTATTGGTTGTAAGGCTAAAGAGTAGTAAGGGATAGGTAATTGGGGTTAAGTGACTTGCCCAGGGTCACACTACTAGGAAATGTCTCAGGTCACATTTGAATTCAAGACCTTCTGACTCCAGGCCTGGTGCTCTATCCACTGTGCCACATAGCTGCCCCTCATAACACACTTTAAAGTTTAATCTACATTATTAATATTTTCCTACCACTTTATTAAATCTATAAACTATTAAAAAATCTACCCCTGCTTTGTAAGATTTGCTGATTTCTAAGGCATAAATGCTCACTTTGAAAATTTAACAATCAGAGCTCAGGTTCAAGCTGACTCTAGTACAGCCCTGGATTTGAGTCTTTGACTTTTGAGAAGAGGTTCAAGGCGCTGAGGATTCTTAGCCTTTAAAAGAAAATTCTCAAGGAAAAAAAAAACTCTTCAAGAACCATAAGTGAACTTACAGGCCATATAGTCTAGCCTCCTCATTTTACAGACAAGGAAACTAAGCCCCAGCAAGGGCAAGTGACTTTCCAAGCATTACACATTGAGTAAGTGGTAGAATCAAACCCAGGCCATCCTGACTGCAAGCCTTGTACTCTAACCACTGTATCATATTTCCTCTCTAATATGACTGCCTAGTACAGTGGAAAGAGCACTAGATTTTTTAACTCATAGGGTCTGGATTCAAATCCTGCCCTTTCCATTTACTACCTGTGTGACTTTAGAAAAGATCATCTTGCTGAGCCTCAATTTCCTCATCTGTAAAATGAAAGGGTTGGACTTAGTGACTTCTTAAGTCCCTTCTAGTTCTAGATCTAGGATCCTCTAGTCCTCCTCCTTTGTCTGAAGTTCCCACCAAAGGCAGTCACTCTTTGAAGTTTAACAACTAAGGAAGACATGCTCTTTGTAAGTCCTTGATTAAAATGCACAGGTGAGGTATGTACCACCCTACCTGTGTAGCTTGGGGATTTCGTTTTCTTATTTCATGCCTGTTTGTTACCTAATAGGGTTGGCTGAGGTGAGAACCTTCTCGGGGGTGCACTGGAGAGATCTTGAATTGGCTCAGAGAATGTAGTTAAATCTTCATTTGTGAGCATCTCCACCTCGGAAACCAGTAACTGTTATAAATAGAGGCTCGATTTGTTGTCTTATGGATTTTCTAGATTTCAGAACATGTTAACAGTGTAGATTAAACTTGAAAATGTGTCCTGTGTACGTTCTTCCTCTTATTCCTTGAAACTCCTTGTTTCTCCTACCTCTCTCCATCCCCAGGAGTTGTTAAATATTCACCAGCACAGCCTTAGAGTCTTCTCTTCTACACCTCTGTTCCTTAAGAGATCTCTAGGTTTACAAAGATTATCTGATTTATCAGGAACTGCTGATGAATGGGGGAAGGACTTTGTTAGACCTATCCCACAAAGCAGTTGGGGTCAATCTCAAGATGTTTAGCAATTATGCAATTTCTGTGCAAGGGGTGGGAAGGGATTATCACAGAATCATAGAATTTTAGAGGCAGAAAGAACCTTAGAGATCATCCAATCATTCTATTTCCTCTAAAATTAAAGAGAAATTCTTCTGTTTGGCTTTTAAAGCCCTCCCCAGATATTATTGGGGATGTAGACACTAAACAATAACTCTAGTCCAACTATCAATAATAAGGAATTAGGTCTTGATCAATGATACATGTAAAACCCAGTGGAATTGTGGGTCGGCTAAGGGGGGTTAGTGGGGTTTAGGGGAGAGGGAAAGAACATGAAATATGTAACTAGGGGAAAATATTCAAAATAAAAACTTAAAAAAAAAAATAAAGCCCTCCCCAGTCTGGTCCCAGCCTACCTTTCCAGGCTAATTGTACCTTCACATTTTCTATGGTGAGGACATCTGGTCTCCTAGACTTTCCCATACATATGGCTCCACTGCTTGTCTCCGTGGCTTTGCACAGCTGTCTCTCCTTCCCCCCACCTACTAACCTCCACCTGTTAGGCCAAATACTATCTCCTACTTGGGACACATCCCGGTTCCCTCTGGTTGCTAATGACATCACCAATATTACTGTGTATCCATTTTGTATTGCCACAGTTATTTGTATGTGATTTCTACCTCCCACCTTCCAGTAGATTGTGATCTTCTTGAGGGTAAGAATTGTTTCATTTTTGTCTTTGTATCCCTACTACCTACCATAGTGCCTGTCACAAGAAGCACAATCTTGAGTTGGTTCAGAGAATAGAGTTAAATCTTCATTTGTGAATATCTCCATCTCAGAAATTGGTAACTATTATAAAAAGAGGCTTGATTTGTCATCATCATAATTTAGCCGAATCCCTAAATTTTCAAGAAAGGAAGAAAAGAAATGAGCAGTAATTAAATACCTACTATGTGCTAATAATAAGAATAAGTAACATTTTTTTAAATTAAAAAAAATTTTTTAACCCTTACCTTCTGTCTTGGAGTCAATACTCTGTATTGGTTCCAAGGCAGAAGAGTGGGAAGGGCTAGGCAATGGGGGTCAAATGACTTGCCCAGGGTCATGCAGTTAGGAAGTGTCTGAGGTCAGATTTAAATCCAGAACCTCCTGTCCCCAGGCATGGCACTCTATTCACTGTACCATCTAGCTGCTCCTTCCTCTCACTATTTTTTTTAACCCTTACATTCCATCTTAAACTCAATACTGTGTGTTGGTTCCATGGCAGAGGAGCAGTAGTAAGGGCTAGGCAATGAGGGTTAAGTGACTTGCCCAGGATCACACAGCTAGAAGAGGCCAGATTTGAACCTTGAACCTCCTATTTCAAGGCCTGAAGTTTTATTCACTGTGCTGCTTGGCTGCCCCTGATACTCACTATTTACATGACTTTGGGTAAATCATTTCCCAGCCTCAACTGCAATTTCCTTATCTTGTAATAGAAATGGGTTGGACTAAATGAGCTTTAAACCTCTGAGCCTGTGAGGTACATTTCAGGCAGATGGGAGAAGAGAAATTCTGTTCCTGATAAGCTCAGATCTAGGAGGGGCTGGTTCCCCCAGCAATAGGGGTGTCTCCAGAGGGAGGAGGGAAAATGCAACCGAAATCCATCTTGGCTGGCTTCCCAGCTCTGGCAATCCTGTTTGTGAGCCCTTGAAAAATGAAGTAAAACAAAACCAAGTACAATAACAACAACAAAAAAGCCCTCGACTCCATAAATGCCTAGACAAGCAAGCACAGAAATACCACGCAGCCTCTTCTAGGGGTTTTGTACTCAGCCACGCAGTGGGACAAAGTCAATGAAGAAGGAAGCACAAAAGTAATCAAAGATAAGAGAAATTCTCCAAGAGCACAAAAAGCTCAGGGCTTGGGGAGGATGGGGCTGCTCGAAGCCTGTAAGAGTGGCAACTTAGATAAGACTCCAGGGCTGAGAATGAAATGAAGATTGTTGAGCGAGGAGCCCCAACAAATCAGAAGCAAAACATTTGAAGGCCTGTATAAAAGGGGGCAGACGCAAACAAGAAAGGAAGAAGAGTTCCCAAAGAGGCCAGGAGGAATAATTTAGTCATACAAGAAGCACGCTCTGTGGGAAACGCAAATGAATTTTCTGCTCCTGATGGCAGTCGGAGAATTGATAGGGTGGGATTTTTCCCATAAGTCCTGCCGGGCAGCTGTAGGTGAGAGCCCTTGGCAGAGGCATCATCTTATCCATCCCACTTATCTGCCATCTTCCCCTTTTTGTTTAAGGCTGGACCTGAGAGGCCACTGGTAGAAAAATCTTAAAGTGAGGAAATTCTGTCCTTTAGTGCAGAGAAAAACTGTTCTGCAACTTCTCTCTCAGCAATTTCTGGAGCACTAAGAGGTCAAATGATTTGTTCGAGGATGCACAGACAGTTTGATTCAAAAGTGGGACCTGAACCTAAGTCTTCTTGACTCCTGCCCATCATTCTATGAATCAACCGACAAGCATTTTATTGAGTCTATTCTATGGGAGCAGATAGATGGCTCAGTGGATTGATAGCTAGGCTCTTAATGAAATGGGAAGTCTTGGATTAAAATCTGACCTCAGACACTTCCTAGCTGTGTGATCCTGGGCAAGTCACTTAACTTCAATTGTCTAGAATTCTTCTGCCTTAGAACCAATACACAGTATTGATTCTAAGAGACAATGTAAGATTTTTTTTTTTTGATTGAGCAGTGGTGGCTTCAGTAGAGGCAAGTCATTGTCAGAAAATGTTTCTTAAGCACCTACTATGTTTCAATCAGTGTTCTAAGCACTAAGGATAGAAGAATGGGTTATGATAGACCCTACCCTTGAGGAATTCATGCTCTTAAAGGGGAGCCAGCACACTTAAAAAGAAGCTGAGGGGCAACTAGGTGACTCGGTCGATAAAAGAAATCCTGGATTCAAATCTAACCTTAGACCCTTCCTAGCTGTGTGACCCTGGGCAAGTCACTTAATCCCCATTGTCTAGTCCTTTTTCTTTTTCTTTTTTTTTAATATTTCTCTTTTTATTTTTATTTTTATCCTTTTTTTTAATTTAGAAAACTTTTCCATGGTAACATGATTCATGATTCCCCCCTCCCCGTCTCTTTCCTCCCCCCTTCCGAAGCTGACAAGCAATTCCACTGCTAGCCCTTATTCTTCTTCTGCCTTAGACCAATATGCAGTATTGATTGTAAGATTGAAGATAAGGATTTTTCTAAGCCTAGTATGTACCAGGCATAATGGGGGTCACAAAGACAAAACGATGAATCTACTTTCAAGAGGGCAGCTCACATTATAGGCTTGCAAGATGGAAAGTGGAGTCTTGGGAACCACTCAAAGACCTATTTGCATGGAGCATAGAATATGAGAAAAGAAATAATCTGAATAAGGTCAGAAAGGTAAGCTGCAACAGATCATGCAGGACTGTGAGGGGTCGGTATTTTAGCCTTGATGTACTAGGGAGCTTCAGAAGATTTTTGAGGAGGGAAGTATCACAATCAGACCTGCATCTGAGGAAAATAAGTTTGGCAGTTGTTTAAAGGATAAACCCAAGAAGTATGAGACTAGAAGCCAGGAGAACAATTAAGAGGCACACAAATCAGAAAGCTCTCTCAATTAAATTGTTCTCAATTAACAAGTATGTATTTTCTCCCCTTCCCGCCTCCCTGACCCCAACTGAGAAAGAAAAAAACAAAACCTGCCATCGATATACATAGAGAAATAAAACAAACTCCTATATTGGCTGTGCCAATAGTGTCTCTCCTTCTGCCCACTGAGTACATCATCTCTCTGTTAAGCAGTGGGTAACGTTCTTCATTATCTAAATCTGGAGTTATTGTTGACTCTCTCATCAGCAGCATCTATTAAGGACCCAGTATAAGCCAGGCACTTAGCTAGGAGAGAAAGATACCATGACAAAAATGAAAAATCCCTGCCTTCAAGAATCTAATGAAAGAAGATAACAATAATAGCTGGCATTTATATAGAGCTGTTTGGGCAGCTGTGTGGTGCAATGGATAGAGCTCTGAGCCAGAAGTCAGGAAGAATTGAGTTCAAATTCTGCCTTAGTTACTTACTGGGCCACTTAATCCTGTTCACCTCTGTAAGATGAGATAGAGAAAAAATGGCAAACCACTCCAGTATTTTTGACAAGAAAACCCCAAGTGGGGTCATGAAGAGTTGGATAGGACTGAACGGTAAAGCCATATGACCCTGTGCAAGTCCCTTAACCCTATTTGCCTCAGTTTCCTCATCTGTGAAATGAGTTAGAGAGGGAAATGGCAAACCACTCTAATACTTTTTTTTTTTTTAATTTTAAACCCTTAACTTCTGTGTATTGACTTATAGGTGGAAGAGTGGTAAGGGTAGGCAATGGGGGTCAAGTGACTTGCCCAAAGTCACACAGCTGGGAAGTATCTGAGGTCAGACTTGAACCTAGGACCTCCCGTCTCTAGGCCTGGCTCTCAATCCACTAAGCTACCCAGCTGCCCCCCACTCTAATACTTTTGCCAAGGAAATTCCAAATAGGGTCACAAAGAGTTAAACACGACTGCAAAAACTCAGCAATAGCAAGAAGATGTACAATATTAGAGAAAGAGAAACCCTAAGGAACCTCATGGAGAACAGAAGACAGGAGAGATGCAGCTGATGGAAGGACCAGCCAAAACTCTTGAAGCAAAGGTTTGTTAGCTGAGAGGACACAAGGAGTGTCAGGACAGATGGTGGATGGCCAAAACCCCCTCTGAACTACAAACCTCAAAGCAATACTCATGGTTTTCCTTTATTCCCTTGTGTGGAAGCTTGAAGCTTTTTTTTTTTTTATCCACCAAAAAAGTATATTTAACTTTCTTGGATTTAAATGTTTATTGTGTCTCTATAAACAGCATCAAGAATAGGCCTTTTCTAATCTGGGCATACTTATTGGAAATAATAAGGCAATTGAGTGGGGAGCATCCCCTGAAGAGAGGGAGAGATAAATCTAATAGTGAGCTGTTTTGCCAAGACTGTTTCTGACTGGGAACTTGGAGCTAAGACAGATTGAGAGAATTATAGATCCTTTGATAGAGCTTCCTAGAGCAGAGAAGGAGCACTTATACTGGGGAAAGCCTATATATAGCCAATCAATCCAGGTGTCGGATGTTATCATTATTGTTCAGTCGTCTGTGGTCGTGTCCCACTCTCCATGACTCCATTTGAGTTTTTCTTGGCAAAGATGTTGGAGTAGTTTGCCATTTCCTTGTCCAGCTCATTTTTTAGATGAGGAAACTGAGGCAAATGGGGGCAAGGGAATTACCCATGGTTGATGAAAGGGATCAAATAGGAGGGGCAGAATAATGTCACCTAAAACCTTAACTTCACCATTGCTACGTGCAAAATAAATGCAGTGGTCTTAGAAGAAGAGCAGAGACAGAAATGAGAAAGACTTTGACCAACTATGCCATGCCATCTCCCTAATTGTCTGTGACTTCTCAGTCTCATGGAGGGGTGGTGACCTTGTTTTCTTTTATGTCATTAGAGCCAACCAAGATAGAAAAGCTTCAAGTAAGGGCAGTGGTAGATTATCCCTTGGTAGACGCAGCTGGATTAGCTCCATCACCAGAGAGTTGGCCACCAGGTGACATTTTCTTTTCTCATCAGTAACCCTTTGAGAGCCTCTGCTAAAATGTGGAAGGGTTTTGAGCTATATAGGCAAAACAAATACTCACGTATAGAAGACATCCTGAAGGTAGCTAGGTGGCAAGTAAAATGATCTGGGTTTAAGTCCAGCCATAGACATTTTAGCTGTGTGATCCTGAGCAAGTCACTTCCCCTCTTTCAGTACTCAGTTTCTGGGACAGCTAGGTGGATAGAAAGTCAGGCCCAGAAAAAGGAGGTCTTGGGTTCAAATTTGAACTCTGATACTTCTAAGCTAATATGGACAAGTCATCTAACCCAAATGCCTAGCTTTTTTGCCGTTCTTCTGTCTTGGAACTGATACTTAGTATTGATTCTAAAATGGAAGGTTAGTGTTTAGAAAGGAAAAAAAAACCCTCAGTTTCCTCATCTGTAAAATGAGAGCAAAAATATCACACACACACACCCAAGATTGTGGTGATTTTTGTAAAGCATCTTGCAAGCCTTAAAGCACTTTATAAATGTTAGCTATTATTATTATCTGTGGAAGTACTAGAATAAACCTTATTTTCCTATTATACGGAAAACTCCTTCAAGGCAGGAAATGCCATCTTTGTGTCTTCTCTCTCTTCCACAACTCTCTTCCTCTGCTCCCTTCTCTCAGCCTTTTCATCCCCATCTTCCTCAGTCCATCCCTTTGACTCTGACATCAGATCCTCTGGAATGTCAACTGTGTTATTAATAAGTTCTCTTTCATCCCAGATCCTTTCATTTCACATTCTTTCCATCTTCTTGCCCTCATGGATGCCTGGCTCTCTCCAGAGAGACTCAGTCCCTGGCCACTTTGTCCAGGGCAGGTTGTTCCTTCTCCCTTAGCACATGACACAATGGATGAAGGGACCGAATCAGTCTTTTCCATGTTCCCTACTATTACTTGCAGGTCCATCTTCTACCTATATCACTTGACTTCCTTTGAAGTTTAGTCAATTTATCTATAACACCCTATTCAGATTCTTATTCCAGATCCCCATTCCTCCTTTCTCAAGGAGTTTAGCCCCTGACTCAGTCTTTCTCACTCTCCTCATCCCTGCCATTTACTTGGGGTCTACATATATATATATATATATATATATATA
>NC_058133.1:464108322-464143788 GCF_016433145.1 Gracilinanus agilis
AGGAGAAGGAGGAGGAGGAGGAGGAGGCATTTATTAAACATTTACTATGTGCCAGGTCAGAACTGCTAAAGATACAAATATGAGCAATCAAAGAACTTAAATTCCAATTGGGGAAGACAAGAAGACAGGATGGTGGGAGAAGTACACTCAAGCTCAGGATGGCATGATTTGGAGCTGGTGGCTAAGAAGTGAGATGTTGCCCTGACTCCTGGAAAGAGAAGGTTGCAGGAAGATCTAGATTCAAGTCTTATCTCTGATTTTTTTTTTTCGTTGTGTGACACTGGGCAAATCACTTAATCGTTCTGATCTCTAAGCAACTCTCTAAGAATACAAGTTACAGAGAAGTTTCGTAGAGGAAATTTCCTTACCTGAGAGTCCCTAGACCAGTGGTGTCGAACTCAAATAGAAAATGAAGGCCACTGCTCTCTATATAATGATTCCTATGGGCACTTATTGACACATTTAAAATGCAATATTATTTGTGTTTTACTACTGTTAGTTTATTTGTTTTGTTAAATATTTCCTAATTCATTTTACTCTAGTTTAAGTATCACTAGGATGTAACTTAGCTGCCTTAATTTAACTGCCTTAGGTCAATTAAATCCCAAATACAGCCCCTTTCTCCTAATATGTGCAAGGTCCTGGGTTAGGTGCTGCTAGAAAGAGGGGAATCAAATAGTACCTGCCCTCAGAGGACTTACATTCTATTGTAGTAAGCAGTATGAAC
Source organism: Gracilinanus agilis (assembly GCF_016433145.1). Classification (NCBI taxonomy): domain Eukaryota; kingdom Metazoa; phylum Chordata; class Mammalia; order Didelphimorphia; family Didelphidae; genus Gracilinanus; species Gracilinanus agilis. Next base: position 464,109,050 of record NC_058133.1, read on the forward strand.
ACTGACAAAAATGCAGAATATAAAGTGATATGGAGAAGGGTGAGATCAGGGCAAGTGCATAGGAAAATTTGAGGAGATAGATGTTAATATTAATAACACATCCTGATATTAATAACATGGTTCTTTATGCCTTAAAGTTTGCCAAGCACCTTGCATAAATTATCTTACTGGATTCTCATAACAACCCTCTGAATTAAGTGATATTATTATACTCATTTTTTCAGATGAGAAAGTGGAAGCTCAGAGAGAATATATTTATTCTGTGATTCTATAAATATAATCCACGTATATATATATATGTACACATACATGTTCTCTTCCCTGATAACATGTAAGTTCTTTGAGAATAGGGATTGTTTCATTTCTTATATCTTTATCCTCAGTGCCTAAAACAGTGAAAGGCACATAGTAGGTGCTTAATAAAAACTTGATAAATCGGTTTGCCCCAAGTTACATAATTAACAAGTGCCTGAAACAGATGACATAAGAAAACACTTCCTAACAATTAAAGTTATGCAGAAGTTTAATGAGCTACTTCAGTGGGTAACTGATTCCTTCTCAAGTTGAGCAAAGACTAAAAGACCTTCCATGGGGTATTCTTTTTTGGGTATGGGTTGTTCTAGAACATGAATAGAATTGGGAACCACTTAACTATACCTAATGATCCCTGGTGGTGACATATTGCCTTAGAAAACCAGCTGCTAGTGACATATTGATGTAGAAAACCACATATTAACATTATCTATGTTATATTGTATTTTTATTAATTTTGTTAAATATTTTCTAATTTTTAATTCAGTTCAGTTTTACTTGAGAGTGTTGGGAGTCTCAAGTGATGTGTTTGGCACCCTTGTTCTAAGACAGCTGTTAAGCAATCTTCCAATTGTGCAATTCTTTGATCTTAGAATGTACCCAGCCTTTTCTGACTCTGAAGTCAGAGCTCTCTCCACTAGCATTGCATGCTCTGAAACTATTACCCTAAATCCCACTCCCACGGATGGGCTAGCCTAGCAATAGCATCTATTCAGGGGTTTAAGGGTAGCTTAAGGGACTAAAGGTTGTCTTTTCCAGTACTCTAGCTCATGAGCTTCCACCAGCAGGCTTCACACCATAATAATCAGTTGATATCAATTTATCAGTCAGAATAGACTTAATTAGCTTTTAGACAGTAATGTTTACTCAGATGAAATAGTAAAAAGAATGGATACAAAACAACCCCCCAAAAGTCTGTAATATACTGTCTTGTACAGTATATATAGAATCTAAGAGACAGTGGGCTCAGACTTAGTAAGTATGTATAGCAAAAGCGCAAGTCATCACTCTTTCAAATCCCTTTGTTGGAATCTTCAAGATGTTCCCCTTGGGCATAGGGTAGTTTTTTTGCTGGAACTTTTATACTTCTACGAATCAGTATACATTTACTTGTGGCTCCTAATGAGGACACTGCCATCAGTTATTCCAGGGACACTGCCAGGATGCCAATAGGAAGATGGGAAATTCTCTAGATCTCTGTGTTCAAGGAGAGAGTTATGAGGAGACCTAGACCAAGACATACTTCTTTTTCCCCAGAGGCAGCATCTCTCCTTTCCACCACCACCAAATCTCTCAGGGGTCTAAACTGGCTTGATATTTTACAGATAATCTCCTGTGGTATGACCAAATTTTCTCAACCAATCCAAATCCTTTTCCTCATTTCTAGTTTATCCAATAATTCCATCAAAGACATCTAAATTGATCCTGACCTTTTCATTCTTGGCTAAAATGTCTTTCATTCTGGCAAGATGCCTTTTCACTCAGTAAATATACCAGGATGTAGCATCTTCTTTTGTTGGAATGAGGTGATTTGGCTGATTTACTCAATAGAAACCCCTCCCCCATATCCTCACTATTGTACACAGTAACTAACCACTAGGGGAATTGGGGAAAGTTTCTTAGAGGAGATAGCTTTTGACCTGGATTCTGAGAGGTGGAGATGAGAAGGAAGTATAAATATAAAAAAGCTATTGAACTAAAACTTCTGAAATCTCAGTTCTTGCAACCTCATAAATCCTTCATCTAATTCCATTTATTTTTCCTCTGAAGCAGAGACAGATCTCCTAATTTCCCTCTCTCTTTGCTACTGGGTTTTTCCCCCCCTTCTTCTCTGTCTTTGAATAAGAGTGCTCACCAATTCTGGAACACAGAAATTTATCCCAAGTGATCAAAAGGGCTCATAATGGACAGATATGATAAGATGACTACAGAAAATTCAAGTAAAATGGGATTTAACTCATCATGCATTTAAATTCTCTTGAAATATCCTCTTCACAAGAGGTAGAATGCGCCTAATGTCATCCACTCATCAGACATTTTAAACTAGCAGCCATCTCATTTTGGAACTATGCCCAAAGGGCTTTAAAAGACTGTCTGCTCTTTGATCCAGCCATACCACTGCTGGGTTTATACCCCAAAGAGATCATAGGTAAAAAGACTTGTACAAAAATATTTATAGCTGCACTCTTTGTGGTGGCAAAAAATTGGAAAATGAGGGGATGCCCTTCAATTGGGGAATGGCTGAACAAATTGTGGTATATGCTGGTGATGGAATACTATTGTGCTCAAAGGAATAATAAATTGGAGGAATTCCATGTGAATTGGAATGACCTCCAGGAATTGATGCAGAGTGAAAGGAGCAGAACCAGGAGAACATTATACACAAAGGCGGATACACTGTGGCACAATCGAATGTAATAGACTTCTGGACTTCTCTACTAGCAGCAATGCAATGATCTAGGACAATTCTAAGGGACTTATGAGAAAGAACACTATTCACATCCAGAAAAAGAACTGTGGGAATAGAAACACAGAAGAAAAACAACTGCTTGATCACATGGGTTGATAGGAATATGTTGGGGATGTAGACTCTAAACGACCACTCTAGTGCAACTATCAATAATATGGAAATAGGTCTTGATCAATGACACATGTAAAATCCAGTGGAAATACTCATTGGCTACAGGAGGGTGTTGGGAAGAGGGGAGGGAAAGAATTTAATCATGTAACCATGGAAAAATATTCTAAATTAATTAATTAAATAAAAATTCCAAATTAAAAAAATAAACTAGCAGCCATCTTATGTGAAAAGTATGTTAGCTGTGATGACCAAGTAGAGGATCAACAAATCACCAGATGTATTCAAACAATGGAGATATGTAACCAAGCAATTTAAGAGTCTTTTCCCTTAATACAAGGTCTGGGAGGTGATGGGGCTGGGGGTGACACTTGGGCTTCAGGTATCCTGAATATTCTCGCAACTCTCTTCTTTACTTTGCCTTTCTATGATAGATACAACCTTCATAGTCACTGTCCAGTGCAGAAAAGGACCTCTCAGTGGGATGCTGGGCTATTCCTTCTGCTTCATTTCTTGTATCACCCCACACTTGTTCTCTCTGGAGTCCAAATGCTTTAAAAACAGTGAAATGCCACGCAAACGTTCAGTGGCAATGTTATTTCATTACTCATCTGCTCTTTGGACTCTTTATCCCAGGGGCTTTAGCATCTGCATTTTGATGAAATGCCACTCTTTCTGGCATTTTCTTGGGCTCAGAGACAGCACGATGGGCAGCCTTTGACATGAATCTATAGTCAATTATTTACCAGGGCTGAAAATAATTTGCTCAACGTAAAATTCTTGCTAATGAATTGATGTGTCAGCTTATTATGGCCCTATCATCTCCACTGTAAATATTAAATTAAGCCAATCAGCCGTGGGCTGTGTGCACACACTGCAGTTCTGCCATGGTTTTTAAAAGGGCAGATAATGATGTCAGAAGCTCATACTCTGACTAGTCCCCTTTTACTCTGGCTTGCCTTTTAGATTATTGCTGTGACAGAGTCAGATCTGGGATGAGTAAAAGGGGAAAATGTAATGGCATTTTCTGAAACTGATGAGAACATCCAAAGGTAATATGAAGACATCTGGAATTCCTTCAGGCCCTCCATATTGCACATAGGAACAAATACCGACTCCTTTATTTCACATTTAAAGCCCTTCACAACCTGACTTGACCCGAGATTACTTTTTCAGGCTGAATCTTATTGTGCCCCTTTACATAATCTATTTTTTGTCCTTTGGTTTTTCAAAGAGGACCAATGACATCATGAGAATGATGTTGTGACTTGCTTATGAGTTGGATTTAAGTGAAGCAGACTTGCACAAAGTCATCAGCATCTCTCTCTCTCTCTCTCTCCCAGTCATCAAAGTCCAGTGACAAGACAAAAGTAAAGACAACTGGGGATGACCCCTGATGTAGTGGATGACCTTGATATCTTTGATGATTAACCAAGTTCTCAAAAACTCCACAGGACCTGCTTCAGCCACCTTCATGGACTTTAGATCAAATTGTTCTCACCCTCCCATTCCTCTGGGGGGAAGTCTTCACATGTTTGGAATAGATGGTCCCCTAACTCACCAATGGGTTTGAGGACTATAAGTTATCCTCAGTGTGGTTTAAACCCATCTGCCAAGATGATTTACTGAGGTGTAGCCACTATGCATGCTACAGCTTCTTGGAGCCACAGGTGAGAGAGTTGGGGGAAAGGTGGACACTAAAGTTGGATGAGTAGCTCTTAAAAGAACTCAGCAAGCCCTTTTCATACCTATTCTAAAGGCCAGTGAAACTCTGGTCCCAAATCCTTATTGCTCCTTAGACTTCACCATTCCATCTTTGGTCTTCACAGGCTATTTGCCTCATTCCCATAGGTGGAATGCTCTTGTTCCTCATCTTTGAATCTCTAGCTTCCTTGAAAACGGTACCTTCTACAGGAGGACTTCCACGATCCTTCCATCTGTTAGTGTCTCCCTTGCCTTGCAAACTACTATTTGTATGCCTTTCATATATGCTTATATGTATTATTTCCCCATAGAATGTAAGCTCTTTGAGGGCAGAGACTGTTTTGTTTTTGTTTTTGTATCCTCTATGCCTATTACATAGGTATATTAAATACCTGTACATAGTAGGTATTTAATAAGTACTTGTTGATTGATTGATAATATTTTATGTGTGAGAAAGACAAAGAAAAAGAGAAAGAGGCAGATAAAGCTAGAGAAGAGAGAGAGGGGAGAGAGAGAAGAGAGAAAGAAGAGAGAGATAGAGACCAAGAGAGAAGGAGGAGAGAGGGAGGAAAAAGAAAGATGTTTCACTCAATGCAGTCATCATTAATGATGCTAATTAGTCATCATAATCAAAGCTTATTCCCTGGTAAGAGCTGCTCAGCTGAAATATTCACTGTTCTCAGCTCATTGACCTTTTAAGAAAACTCCATTCTAGTGGTTAAATCCCACAGTCACGGTACATGCATCCCCCACAATGTCACAATGATTACTCTCAAGACAGTCGTTGTGACGCAGAGCTCTATGCAGAAAATGCTTTTATAAATACTCACAGATGTGATAACAGAGAAACTGTCACATGGTGTGTGTCCAGATGCTGCAACCACCTCGAAATAGCATTGAGTTTGCCATGACATCCTCTTTGGGGAGTGGGAAGATTTCCTCCATTGGGGGTTTTCTTAGTGTTTTTAAAGCTTTTCAGAGGTGATTATTATGTTTAGAGTCGAGTCATCTGGCACAGTGGATAGAAAGCTAGGCTTGAATTTAGGGAGACTTTGGGTTAAAACCCTCCTTTAGAAGCTTAGCATGTATACTAATAGGAAAGCCGCTTTCACCTTTCAGAAACTCAATTGCCCCATCTGTAAAATGGGGATGCAAAATATAAATTAAGGGCAGCTAGTTGGAGGCACAGTGAATAAAATGCCTGGTGGGCCAGAAATCAGGAAGACTCCTCTTTATGAATTCAAATCTGGCCTCAGACACTTCCTAGCTGTGTGACCATGGGCAAGTCACTTAATCCTGTTTGTCTCAGTTTTCTCTTCTGTCAAATAAACTGGAGAAGGAAATGACAAACCATTCCAGTATGTTTGCCAAGAAAACTCCAAAAGGGTCACAAAGATTTGCACACAAATGAACAACAATAACAATAAAATGAGGATCATAATATTTGTACCAAGAGGCAGTGTTATGTTAGTGTCATTTGGACTAAAAAAAACTTGGATTCAATTCCAGCCTCTGACTCTGGTTGTGTGACCCTGGATAGGTCATTGAACTCCTTTGTCCCTGGTGGCCTACTCTCTTCTTGATTGTGGGGTTTTAGTGCTCTTTTTTATCTAATCCAATACACATTTATTGAGCATCTACTATATATCAGGTACTGTGTTAAGCACTGGGGATACAAATATTAAAAGAAATATAAGAGAAGGCTTGGTGGATAGAGAGCCAGACCCAGAAATGACAGGTTCTGGGTTCAAATTTGGCCTCAGATACTTCCCAGCTGTACGATCCTAGGCAAGTAACTTAACCCCAATTGCCTAACCCTTACCACTCTTCCACCTTGGAACTAATACTTAGTATTGATTCTAAATCAGAAAGTAAGAATTTTTCTTAAAAGAAAGAAAGACAGTCACTGCCCTCAAGGATTTCACAATCTAACAGAATAACAAAAGGAAGCAGGGAAAGGGTGCTTGAATTAGCAGGGTGAGAAGATTAGAGATGATGAGCTTAACATGGGAAGTAATTCTTGTTCAATGGAATTGAAATTAGGCAAAGCAACAGATGCAGAATGGAATGATTTTTGTTTTTCTTTTGAATTTTAGTTCAATGTTCCTTTTGTTAAAAATAAAAAATTAAGACTGAAATCTCTTCCAGACGTAGTAGTATCTGATTCTATGTAATGACAGATGCTGGGAATTCATTCTTTTGAAACTCAAGAATATTTTCATTCAACAAGAGGAAAGAACTGTTTCCTTTTTTTTTTTTTTTTAAACCCTTACCTTCTGTCTTAGAATCAATACTATGAATTGGTTCCAATGCAGAAGAGCTTTAAGAGCTAGGCAAGTAGTTTAGTGACTTGACTAGGATCACACAACTAGCAAGTGGCTGAGGTCAAATTTGAACCCCAGATCAGGATCCCATCTCTAGCCTTGGCTTTCAATCCACCAAGCCACCTAGCTGTCCCCAAAAGAACTATTTCTTATTAAAGTTTGGAAATCAATAATGATAATTGTCTAGAAGGAGACTTGACCAAATGCTTAATTAAGAACCTAAATCTGAAGTTTCTGTCTCATTCCCTGTGTTACTACCAACTACCTCAATGTGCCTCATGGTAAACCCAATTGTCTTTCATAGTTTTATTTTTGGCAACCTATAAAATCGGTGAACTTCAGAAGGAAGGGGAAGTCTGGTTCCTGTCCCCAAAGAACTTTATGCTCCTCAGATGAAGAGGCTGGCATATTAACAGCAGCACTATCAATGATGATAATAACTACTTTTGTAGCATGCCAAATTTCATATTTCAAGAAAGCTGCCCTGCATTCCAATGTTGGCTCTATTAAGACTTGGGCCGACATCAAAGGACCAGGAAGGGAACACGACCTCCTTGATCAGAGGGTGAAAGCAACAGAGCAGCAGTCTGTATGAACATCTGGAGAGGACCAAAGCTCTGGAAGAAAAGGTCAATGTGAGCAAATGTCACAGCACTCCCCTGTTCCTCTGTGTTTGGGTAAGGGGCCCTGCCGTTTTCATGTGAGCAGTTAACAATCCACCACTCATATACCAAAGATGCTTGTTTCTTACCCTCCTCAAATCCTAAAGGATTAGTCAACTCTTCCTCAATCATAGAGCATCTAGGAAACATGTAAAATTCGGTCTTATGACTTGAAGAGTGATTTTCTAATATGCCAACTTCAAAGGAACTTTGAAACCTAACAGTGTAAGAGACAGCCCGAGTTAATCCACCAAAGCACTGTTTAATGGTCTGTTTAATTTTTGTCCTGATGGGTCTTTAATAGGCTGTGTCCCAAAAGGTTCTGGTGTGGGATAACCTCTAGAGGTGCAGGCAGGTGGTCTTCAATGGCGATCTTTCTTTCCAGGGAGCTGTCGGAGTTTACAACACAGAAACTTAGGGAACCTCGTGACAGGAGCTACTGTTTTGCTTCCAGCTTTGCCTGTCTAAAGCTGTTAATACCTTTTGACTAAGACCGAGGCAGGAAAAATAGAACTCAACTGGTGTAGCAGAAAGACAGATGGACATGGAATCTGGAGACCTGGGTTGAGGACTGAGCTTTGGAACTTTCTAGCTATGTGACAATGGGCAGCTCATGACTTCTCTGATGCTTCTGTGTGGCTCATACACTATATCAATTAACCTTTCAGCTCCCCAAGTATTCTAAGACTTCAGAGCTGATCTGCAGTGCTAGATGAAGTCAAAGGTCATAAGCAAATCAATGTAGGGAGCGCCCAGTGAGGAAACACCCTCTATCAATGCAACTCTTCTGTCATCTCTAGTCTTATTGTTCCTGGGGGACCCAGAGATGAAGACTGTCTTCATTAAGCCTTTCTGCTAAGTGCAAGGAAGCCAGGGAAAGGGCAAAAGCAGTCCCTGCCTACAAGGACATTCAGCTATCACTACAAATTGTTACAAGTTATGGGGCAGGTAAGTGGTTCCTTGGATCGCTAGACCCAGAGATGGGAGGTTCTGAGTTGAAATCTGGCCTCAGACACTTCCTAGCTGTGTGACCCTGGGCATGTCACTTAACCCCAGTTGCCCAGTCTTTACCACTCTTCTATCTTAGAGTCAAAACATAATATTGATTCCAAGACAGAAAGTAAGGGTTTTAAAAAGTTATCGCAAATTTCTTTTGCTTTTTGTTGTTATTTTGTTATTTTGCTTTTTATTATATTGCTATCTGGGAAGTATCCAGCATGTAGGCAAGCACCTCTCTCCAGTTCCAGCAAGTTTATTCCCTTTCATTCACTGGGATATCTGGGGCACTAGTGCAAGAAGGTCCCTGCTTCTGAGTATGAGGGATCGTGAATGGAAGGGATGGAGACCCCAAGAAGCAGTTGGCCAAAGAGCATTCGTCAAGGGTAACTGACAGGCCTCAGACTTATTGGTGAGTTAGAGAGATGTCTACTCCAAGAATGTGAACACTTCCCCGGGGGCAGAAGAGGCAGTTGAGAACGGTTTGTTCCAACAGCCATAATAGCAGTGGAAGCAGGCACCGTGGAGAGCTTAGAGCTTGATCAGACATCCGAGACGTCAAGGTCATCCAGTCTAACACCAGTCATCTCTAGTTGTCCCACTCTTGCCTTGCCACTGGACTTTGATGGCTCTGGAAGAGAGAGTGACTTTGTGCAACTCTACTTTACTTAAATCCAACTCAGGAGCAAGTCAAGACATCATCCCATGATGACACTGATCCTCTTTGAAAAGACAAAGGTTGGGGCAGCTGGGTAGCTCAGTGGATTGAGAGCCAGGCCTAGAGACTGGAGGTCCTAGGTTCAAATCTGGCCTCAGACACTTCCCAGCTGTGTGATCCTGGGCAAGTCACTTGACCCCCATTGCCTAGCCCTTACCACTCTCCTGTCTTGGAACCAATACAGAGTATTGATTTCAAGACAGAAGGTAAGGGTTTAAAAAAACAAACAAAAAACAAAGGTCAAAGAACAATATTTAAGTATCTATTATTATTATATTAATTCTAATATATTAATGAAATATATTAAGTACAATGTTGTATACCAGATAGTCTGTTAAGTTCTAAAGATGCAAAGAAAAGCAAAAACCATATTGTCCTTAAGGAATATTTATTCTAAGGGATGGGGTGGGGAGACAACGGTGTAAATAACAGATAAATAAGGCAGAGATAAGGAAATCTGAAAAAGAGAAGTATTAGTAATGATTTGAAGGTTCCAGCTTTGAATATTGTGGTATCTTCTATAGCTACAGAGAGGTTCAGAAGAGGGTTGGGTTTGGGGTAAAAGATAATGAAACATGCTGAATGTGAGATGTCTATGAGATGTTGATTCAAAATGCCCAATAGACAATTTATGGTGTAGTAAAGGAGCTTAGGAAGGAGACCAGGCCTGGGTATATAGATCCGGGAACCATCTGCAAAGAGATAATAATTAAACTCAGGAGAAGTGATGAGAACAATAAGCGAGATAGTGTAGAGCTAAAGGAGAAGAGTACCCAGGACAGAACCTTGAGGGACAATTATGGTTAGCAAGTGGGACATGCCTGAAGAGACAGGAAAGGAGTCTGATGACTGGGGAGGCAGATAGGAAGGGAGTCATTAGACAATAGTATCATGAAAACCTAGGGAAGAAAGAGTAGCTAGGAAAAAAGGGCAGTTAACAGTATCAAATGCTACAGAGAGGTCAAGAAATATCATGATCTAGAGAAAAGTCATTAGATTTGACAACATTGGTAACTTTGAAGAGGGCAGTTTCAGTTGAACAATGAAGCTCAAAATTAGATTGCAGGAGGTTTAGAAGAAAATGAGGAGAGAAGCAGAACTGTGAATTAGAAATTATTTTTCTCAAGGAGTTTAGCCATGAAAGGGATGAGAAATATAGGATGAAAGCTAATAGAGATGGTAGGATAAAGCAAGAATTTTTAAATGGAAATATTTATAGGCTGCAGGAAAGGAGCCAGTAGATAGGGAGAGACTGAAGAGAAGAAAAAGAATAGAGATGATAGAGAGGTCAATTTTCTGGAGAAGGCAATTGGGGATAAGATCAAGGATACAGCAAAGAGAAGGGACAGCTCTTCATCTGATCCTGATGTGAAAGAGGTAGTATAGGAAGGAAATCTAGAGGATGGCCCATATAGACATGAACTCCTACAGGAGACCTCATGGACTGGGACCCTGAAATGATCACCAAAACACACACAAAGAATAAGCAAACCAGGGGATCCACAGAGAGCAACAGAATAGAAAGAGAAAGAACAGCCAATATAGGATTCTATACTGCTTCCTCGGGGAAATGGAGTCTCAGTAAAAAAAAAACAGGAATGGGATTAAGTAGCCTTAAAAGAAGAATCAAGTAAAGAACATCATGGCAGAGAGCTAGGGCAGAAAAGAACTTGCTTGGGACAACGTGGCACCAAGGACACTGAGGAGCAGCAAGGCATAGTGCTGTAATAAGGAGGAACAAACTCACATTTGCCCTGCATTGATCTTGTGAGTCAAATAGACTTTGTTAAGTCTGCCTAAGAAATTTGACTGTCGTCTAGTGAGCCTGAGATTTTTCCCCATGAGGAAAGGTAAGTCCCACCAGAGGAGAAGGGTAGATAAACTCCCTAACAATCCTGAATAGCAGAGTATTATAAGTTAGAGGTACTGTACAGGTCTTTCTGGGAAGATGGCGAGAGTTTTAATGAGTGACTATGGTATGAGTTTGTCTTGTACTTTTTATCTGATAAATAAAATCTGTCCTTTGAAGATGTCTTGTTAGGCTGAGTGCTTATGGAGGAGCTGAGGGTCCTTTTAGGGACAACAAAATGATCCAGATACTGATTTTCCCAGGAGGAAGTGGGGAGCATGAAAACAAGATACTCTTATTCCCAGAGTTCCATGGAGTTCAAGCACAGCATGGAGAAGGAGGGGTAGGAAACAAGCATTTATTTATATTTTTTTAATGCAAAGATATTTTACTTTCCCAGTTACTTGTAATAACAATTTCCAACATAAAATTTTCCAAAATTACAAAATCCAAACCGTCTCCTTCCCTCCCCCAACTCAGAGATGGTGACCAATTTGATCTGAGCCATATATGTATTATTATCATGCAAAATACACTTCCGTATTGGTCATTGTTGTAAGAGCACACTTATACGAAATCAAAATCCCAAAATAAAACCATAAATATATTGATGTGAAAGATAGTATGCTTTGATCAGCATCCATCTGACTGCAACAGTTCTTTCTCTGGAGGTAGATAGCATTCCCCATCATATCTTTCAGAATTGTCCCAGATCATTGCATTGCTGAGAGTAACCAAAGTTTAGTTTTCATATAATCATCATCCAGTATTGCTGTTACTGTATACAATGTTCTCTGGGTTCTGATTATTTCACTCTGCATCAGCTTCATGCAGATCTTTCCAGCTTTTTCTGAAAACATATCATTTATCATTTCTTAAAGCACAATAAGTATTCCATCACCTACATGTGCCACAATTTGGGAAATAAGAATTCATGAAGCACCTACTAAGTGGCAGCCACAAATACATACCTTTCTGCCACAATCCAGAAAGTTCCTGTGGAACAACCCACCCCCAAAATTCGACATGAGTTCCCATGTTCAGGTTCCCAAGCAGGGGGAGAAGGAAGAATGCTTTGGCTAGAGGATGAGAATCAAGGTCAGGAGTTTTTTCCTGGATCAAAATACAGTTTCCATTAGTTAACAAATACAGCAACAAACGAAAGAACAGTGCCTGAGATAAGTTAACTACTAGAGGAGATGATGTTTATTGGATTCTCCAAGTCCTTATTATTCCATTCAGAGTCTCACTTTCATTACAGACCCTATCTGAAAGACTATTGGGAAAAAAGGCCAGGAACATGTAGAGCAGGGACTGGGAATACAGGACCTGAATAAAAGCCTGTAACAGTGGAAAAGGTGTCAATTATGCCACGATTCTACTCCTGTGCAGAGAATACTGCAGATTCCTCTTTCTAATCATGACTTTTTTTTTTCACCTACCAGAACTGTTCTATGCCCTTGAGAATACTTTCCATTTGCATTCATTATCATTCATAAAAGGGACATTAACATCCTGATGTTTCCCCACACCCCATCTTCTTCCTGTGCCTTGGTTCCTGACACTTCTTTCTATCCTCAGTCTAATCCAATGAAAGCCCTCAGCTCTGGGCCAAAGGAAAGTATATTTTGGTTCTTGTACTGCCCATACCTCAGTGTTCTAAATAGTTAAGACAAGCTACAGTTCCCTCTGTTCCACTTGATTTTCTTTGGTGTCTCTCCTTTATTTTTCCTTTCCTTGGCTAAGAAATCAATCTCTTCTAAGAGATGCCCCCTTTTCTCCTAGCAAAAATAAACATAAATGGCAGTCAGCCTGGTTTTTCTTTTCCCATTAACCTCTGTTCGTACTTTGAAAATATGTTCTCAGACAAAAGAAGAGTCTGTTTGCAGATTATAGCTGTTCTTGATCAACATTATGAGGTGGAATACTAGTAACCAAGCACCTGGAGACCGACAAATATCTTCCTCTGGAAAGCTGGGAAATGAAATAAAACAAATGCTATGTCATTCTGGTCAGAAGCAGCAAAAGGCTGTCACTGTGAGGGAAAAATTCAGGACTGTAAGTTAGCAAAGTGAACTAAATAATTCATTGCATATTATGCTATTTACTAAAATTCTTTGGGTAATAAGCACACACTGAGATGCAAGTTGGCATAAATGTCTGATTGCTGTAGACTTCATTTTTGCAAGCAGCATATTGTAATGTGATACACACGCTTAAGAAGGAGTAATGAGAAAGCATTTTAGTCTGGAATTGGTTGCTGAGGTGGAAGTGATGGAAACGTTAGGGCACCATTATAACTTAGAATTTATCCTAGATTAAGAAGAGAGGACCTATCATGTCTGCCATATTTATATTACCTGTGTGACCTTGGGCTAGTCTCTTAGCCTGGCTTTCCTCATTATAAAATAAAGGTTTTAGAGTAGACGATCACAAAAATTCTTTCCAGGTCTAAATCTGTGATCCAGTGAAAGCCAAGAATAAGCTGATATGTACCTTAACACTACTGGTCAGTCAATAAGCATTTGTCAAGCATTTGCTACCTGCTAGGAACTGTGCTTAGCAACTGAATATGGAAAGAAAGGCAAAAAAACAATCTCAGCTGATGATACCATCTTGGGTGATCTGGACATGTGACAGACTCCCATTATATCTCTTTAAAATCTTCAAGGACCTTTCATTATCTACAGAATCAATCTCAAGTTTCTTCTCTTTCTAAACAGTGCCCTTTGAAAACAGAACTCCAAACTGTCTACTTGTAGCAGAGTGAAGTGAGTAATGGATTTGGAGTCAGAAGATGTGAATTTGAATCCTTCTTTTCCATGACAACTTTTCATTTCAATTTAGTCTTATGGTAGTTTATTTTCTCCTCCTTTGAATGCCTATCAGGAAAAAAACAGACTTTTGATTCGGGAGTTTAAATCCTATTTCTGTCTCTAGCTGTGTGACAAATCATTTATTCTCTTTAGATTGATAAATTCTTTATCATTCTTTAGACTGATAAATCTTCATTTATAAACTGAGAAGACCTTGAAGGTCCCTTCCAACTCTAACACTAAGATCTTCTAACACTTATTGCTTGCACTATTCATTGGACACTTGTTCAAGCACTGCCTAGCACTATTATTTCAACTCCCTTATTACTACATCTTCTCTCGTGCCTTCTGTTGAACAGTAAAATCTTTGAAGTCAGGGATCCAGCCTTATGTTTCTTTTCATCCTTCAAGGGGTGATATCCATATCAAGTGCTTAATAAAATTTTGTTGAATGAATAAACGAATGAGTGCTGTATCAGAATACATTTGGTTAAGTGACTTGAGTATGCCCAGAGGCTGACATGTTGAGGAAGCAACAGACTGCTACTACTTACAGTTTCAGAAGCAGGCTGTCTTTTGGAATATCATCTGTCCATCTTCTTTCACAAATGTTATTTTTTCCCCAGACTTAAAATCTTTCCAGAAAAAGTATTGGTTCACAAAACTAAGAAGAAAGGCAGCTATGTCCAATCTCTGCAGTTTAAAGTATATAAAGTATCCCCAGAGCCTCAGTGAGATTTAAAGCTCTTTAAAAATGGCACTATGGCTCTGGGGACAGCTGGTTGAGTGCTCTCCCTTCCTTTAAGGCAGCAGTGGGGGACCATGCATATGGAGTAGTGCTAATACTGTCAGAAACAGTCAGTGTGCTACATGGTCAATATACTGGTTATGTTTGCTGGATGCCTTTTTCCCCCTCTTTTATTCTTTGTTATAAGGGATGACTCACTGGGTAGGGGAACAGGAAAGGACACATTTAGAAAGGACATCAAAAGATATTAAGAAAATAAAAGGAAAAAGAAAGTAAATAGTGTTCAAAGGTTCATAAAGCGCTTCATAGACATTATCTTATTTGATCTTTATGACAACACTTTCAATGATTTGGTGATCTGTGATGTCTTCAATGGGGATGCTGCCCATGGATGAGCAGAACTGCATGCCCCCCCCCAAAAAAAACCCAAATAAAAAACAATGCCCTTCCTTTAGGCCTTTTTGACTTCCTGTGGCTATTAGTCAGGCTATCCATCTGTTATCATTTCACTTTTGTTACAATCTGATCCATTACCTTTTCTAATCATTCATTTCCTGAAAATTATCTCTCAACTTATTGAAGGAAGAGGGAAAGAACAGACATAATGACTGCTTTTGTATGGCACTGGTTAGATTTTATTCTCATCTCATCTTCATGGAAGAAGTTTTGCACCCAGTAGCATCTGGCCACACAAAATTTGTGCAGGACTGTTTAAAATTCCATTTGTTTTGCTAAACCTAATTGATTTGAAGAATAAGTGCTGTTCTCCAGAAGGAAAAATTTCTTTCAGTCACAACCTTGTAACATCATAATATCATTTTGGTTACATAACTTTTCATTTTAAAATGTAACGTTTTATGAAAGCTTTTGAGGAGGTTTGAAAAAACATCCAGGCTCAACTACTCAATGAGCACTTATTAAGTGCCTACTATTGTCCAGGCACTGTGCTAGGCACTGGGGATACAAATACAAACATGAAACAGTCTCTGCTCATAAGGAGCTTATATTCAAATACAGAAGACAAAAAGTATATATATAAATACATACAGCATGAATATGGAGAATGCAAGTGCAAATATATACAAAGGACTAAAGCAAGTTTGGAGGAAAGGCAATAGCTCTCTTTTTAAAAATTATTATTTTTTTTTTAAAACCTTACCTTCCATCTTGGAATCAATACTGTGTATTGGCTCCAAGGCAGAAGAGTGGTAAGGGCTAGGCAATGGGAGTCAAGTGACTTGCCCAGGGTCACACAGCTGGGAAGTGTCTGAGGTCAGATTTGAACCCAGGACCTCCCATCTCTAGACCTGGCTCTCAATCCACTGAGCTACTCAGCTGCCCCCCCCCTCTCTTTTTTTTTTAACCCTTATCTTCTGTCTAAGAATTGATATTAAGTATTGGTTCTAAGGCAGAAGAATGGTAAGAGCTAGGCAATGGGGGTAAAGCAACTTGCCTAGGGTCGCACAATTAGGAAGTACTTGAAGCCTGATTTAAACCCAGGACCTACCCAAGAACTCTGTGTCCACTGAGCCACCTGGCTGTTCCTCAAGCACTATTTCTTGAGGGTGGGGATCAGGATCAGGGAAGGCTTTATGCAGAAGATTGAATTCAAGCTATCTTTAAAGAAGAAAGGAGTTCCACTTTGTAAGAGTGAGGAAGGAATCTTTACCAGGCATAAAGGAAGGATATTACAAAAGCATGATGATAGAAGAATAATGTTGTGGGAAAGGTCTAGAAGTTTCATGAAGAAAAGATCTAGAATCGAAGGCATATAACCTGCCTTGATCCTCTGGTTTTAGGTTGTCTTAAATCATCCAAGCTACCTCCTTGTCTTATTTCTCCTAAATTTCATGATTTTTTTGACCATGGAAATACATGAAACAATCAAACCAAAAACCAAAATGGCCCACAGCCTTTTCCTATTCTGCCTGTAGCGACGGCAGCAGAGTGATGGGAAATGGGTTAAATCAGTTTAGCAAACACACAGTGTTTAGACCATCTATAACCATGAACTTACTTTATTGTTGATACTTGAAATATGAGATCTTTGTCCAGGGTCTATCAAATAGACAGGCTACTGGAGGAAGTGACTTTGATCAATACTGATGCTGCATCTGCAATATCGTGGCCAGTGCTGAATACCACATTTTAAGAAGAACATTAATAACCTGGAACACATCCAGAGCAAGCCATCCAGGATGGGAAAGAGTTTCAAGTTCCTGTCATAAGCATGTAACAGTGGGGTCAATTGTGTAAATTGATCAAATTACCCCAATCCCACCTAAAATAAGTAAAAAAAAAATGATACTTCCTAGAACCTTAGCCTAAATCAATCAATCATCGATCAATAAACATTTAGTATATTCCAGGAACTATGCTAACTTTGGGCTTCCTTAACCAGGTAGGAATGCATCTGAACCAATCAGATACATCCAAAACAACTAAGTGTGAAAAGGTCTCAACCAATTTCAATGTCCCTGATGGGTATATGGATGAACTGGGGTGATAGTGCACAGGAAGAATATTTGAATTGGCTAAGGAAACTCATCATACCCCATAGGTCTTCTGTAAAATAGCAGACCAGAGCAAAACCGAGAGATAGAGATGCCATTGAGTGGTGAATGAGAAGAAATCCTTCGGAGGGAAAGGGAGAACAATTTAAGCCTTGGCCTTGGTCTCCTCTCCCACCCTCACCCCTCTGCCTAAACTGGAGGAAGACCTTGCAAACTTTGAAGGTCTGGACGACTTCCCATTTACCCATCAGCTTCCTAGCAGCATCCCTATAATAGTTGGCAGCAGTGTGTACAGTGGGAGCCAAGAATAGAGTGGACACAGATTCATGGCTCCATAAGGAGCCCAGCAAAGATGCTACAACATGCCAAAAGGGGACTTGTTGAGTACCCCATAAAAGGAAGAAAAAGACTTCTAGCAACTGGAAGTTACCTCTTTGCCATATGTGTTGAGCCCGTATTCCTCTGGATATATATACTCTAGTATTGCATAGATTCGGGGGGAGCTCTTTTATACTATATGTTCTTCTGAATCACTTTAGTGAATATTCTTTTCTAAAAGCTAATTGAGTCTGACTGACTAAATGATAATCAACTGAAATCAGGATGAGAAGTACATCAATGGGGGCTTGTGAGCTATAACATTAAGAAAAGACCTCCGTCTCTGATCTCTCAGGGATTCCTGTAGAGCCTTGAAGGGATTAAGTAGTATGCTCTGGGGCCCCAGCTCATTAGCACAGTGTCTGGCACATAGTAGATGCTAAATAAATGTCTGTTTGATGATTGATTATTAAATGAATGATTGATTTGAGGGGAGGTTGAAATAACAGCTTCAGAGAATGGCCTTTTACAATAAATATTGGGTCGTTTGTATTTGCAAAGGACTCCCTGGGAAAATATTTTTTTAAAACCCATACCTTCCATTTTAGAATCAACACTATGTATTGGTTCCAAGGCAGAAGAGTGATACGGGCTAGGCAATGGGGATTTAGTGACTTGTCACACAGCTAGGAGGCCAGATTTGAACTTGGGACACCCCCCCTCCCCCATCTGTAGGTCTGGCTCTCAGTCCCTGGAGAGATTTTGCACCTGGAACTTTTTATTAGGTATCCTAGTTTTCAGATTGTTTTTCTCCTTCCTTTTATTTTAGACTGTAATTGAACAGTCTGTCTCCCAATATGTTTCTCTAAAAGTCAGACCAGTTCTTTTGTGACAGCCTTTGCTTGTTTGAGTACTTATTACTGTAGTCAAGATGAATATTGCAGTTCACATGAGAAGATGGGTTTTTTTTCTCCCTAAAATACTGGTGTCTAGCATATTATGATAGTTAAGAAAAGCCCATATTTTTCTTTTTTTTCTCTTAGAGCAGATCTGTAAATGCTTGTCTTTTCATGACAAAAGTCCAGACAGATTATCCGATTCCTTAACGATGACAAGTTTTGCTAAGGTTTGCCTGTTGGCTAGAAATCTCACATAATTAACAGTAAGTGATTAATCCTTTCTTTGGGAACCTCACACTTATTCAGAGCTAAACTGATTTTTTTTCTTTAGTTTCTTTAGTCTACTTTTTGGTTTGGAATTTAGTAGAACTGCTTTTGCAGTGGCAGAAGTCCACTGAAAGAAATTTCAGTTGCTCTTTAATAAAGGAGTCCAGTAGACATTTACCTGGATCATTAAGGGAATTATCTATGTTAGAAGGATTCCTGGAGAAATTTTGGTGTGCCCCATCTAGAAAGGAATACCTAGCAATTTTGTACAGGCTCCAGTTGGATGGCTTTATGCAATGAGGAAATCATGAGTTTTCACCAGTGATAATTTGTTTTCTCACCTGAAGGGTGAGGGGATGACTTTCAACAGACCCCAAGTCCCTAGTCCATGAGGGAAGAGTCTCATATATTCTCCGAAATAAGAAACCTTATCTTTTCCTTTTTAAATGCATCACTGATGAAACCTACCTTGGGAGTGAGGAGTGACCCAGAATAGAAGGGTACCTCTAGTGGAAGAAGGAAAGTACTCTAGTCCCCCGGGATTGAGGGCCAACTTTGTTGTGGCACTTGGTACTTCACTGAGCCAAGAGGAGAGGAAACTCTTGAGTGCAGGAGAAAGAACAAGGATCCTAGCCCCACTAAAGCCAGTGGACAAGTACTGCACCAAATTGGTTTAGTTTCATACCTACAGGGAAAGGATTTGATTTCTAATTAGCTTAATCCTAAACCCTGTGGAGAAAGACTAGTGTACTCAGAGAACTCTGTAAGGGACTAGGCTTTTCTTTGAAGGAAGGAGACAATGTTATTTTCTCATTTTCTTTTCTTTATTGTTTTGTGTTGAGAAAACCCGCCCTCCCCTTTGCAAGCAAAAGATAGGTATTGATCGAATAGAATTTTGTAAAATGATATTTGTTTGTTAAATTATATTTCCATGTATGTGGAAGTATGAAAGGATGTTAATTACGAGTTCTGATTCTGAACTGTGATGTAGAGACTTTCAAATTGGAGAAGGAATTCAAAGCAGATTGTGTAGAATTTTCTCAAGTCACTAGAAAGATGCTCGTGATTTGGAACTATAGATTTTGCCAAACACAGGGGAGGACAGCAAATATCAAAGTTGGGGGAGAGTAAAAGGGTGGGAGTCAAATATATCTCCATTACCTCATCTTACTTAAAGTGATATGTTGCCTTGATACCTTAACAAGATGGAATAAATCTCAGTCAATCAATCAAAAACTTGAAAGACAAAAAGTCCTTGAATGAAAAGAAACAACACTAACAAGAAATGCTGGGATTGGCTGAGGAAACTTAGTTATGATTTAGGTTGTTCAGTTGTGATCCCATTGAGGTTTTCTTGGCAAAGATACTAGAATAGTTTGCCATTTCCAGCTCAATTTATGGGCAAGGAAACTGAGGCTGACAGGGTTGAGTGACTTGCCTAAAGTCATATATCTACCTAGGGTCTGAGACTAGATTTAAACTTATGAAGATGAAGTCTTCTTGACTCCAGGCCTAGAGATCTATCCATTGTGCTACTTAGGTGCTGTAATTAGGGATCTTCTGTAAAAATTGTAGTCTGGTGTAAAACCACAATGAAGAGATTCACATACGAGAGAGATTTTGATGGTCAAAGAACATAGAGGAAGATGCAGATATATCCAGAACTGAGCTAGAAAGAACCAGAGCCCCAACGTGTAAACAATAAAAGGAGAATGAGAAAGCAGGACTAAGCTGTGACTGAAAAAGGAAATCTCTAGAGGGCCATCAGTTCCACAAGAACCTTGGAATAGAAAACTCAGGCTAATACTACCAGTTGTACCCTCCTCCTCAAGGTCGAAGGGAAATTTCAAGAAAAATCTTCTCTTTGCCCAGCAAAACCTCCCTGTGCCTGCCTAATAATACACTTGGTAATTAACTGGATTGCTTCTTTCCCCACACATTGGAAGTAACATGAGCCTTGCTTCACCAAACAAAGAGATCAAGGGATAACTATTAAAGATGGATATAAATGTAAGTTAAGGTAGAGGGCCTAGCCCAAATGTTAGGATTTCTCCTAAATGGGGGCTCAGAGTAACTATGATTGTACTTCCAAGTCTTTGTCTAATATATACCCTCTAAAGCCATGTTGGTGAACCTATGACACACATGCCAGAGTATGCTGGAAGGGGTTGTTCCCCTGCCCCTCTCCATGCTCAGCTGAGGACATACATCACCTAGCCCTCTGCCCAGCAGCCCAATAGGAACTCTTACTCCCTCCTCTGTCTGGGGTAAGGTGGGGGGCTCACATGCTGCATGAGGGTTGTAGTTTGGGCACTTGGTCTCTAAAAGGTTCACCATCATTACAAGGCAACAGAGGAGGCTACCATATGAATGAGAAAAACCATTATATTACCCTAGACTTAAAATGAACTTATCATTGCAATAGGGTATTACATGAGGATCCCTTAAAGGAACTGGGCATGCTAAACTTGAAGAAGGGAAAACTAAGATAGGGGAGAGGGAGTATAATAGTGGTTTTCACGTATTTAAAGAGTATACTAAGTGGAAGAGACTTACTCTCTTTGGCCCCAGAGATCAGAACTAAGAACTATGGGTGGAAATTACAGAAAGGCAGATTTAGGCTTTACGTAAGGAGACATTTTCTAACAATCAGAGCTAGCTAAAAGAGGAATGAGCTGTTTCAGGAAGCAGTGGTAGTCATTAGACATGTTTAAACAAAGACTGGTTGCCCTCTTCTCGGGAATGTTGTTGGGGAGACATTTTTTTAGAGAAAGGTAGGATGCCAAGCTCTAAAATACTGGGATACCATAATAAAGTAGACCCTTCTTTCCTGCACATCTAATAATAAAAACGTTTTCATACACACACAAAAAAATACTAGACTATACCATGCACCTGTCTGTCAGGGTTGCTACGAAGCTCAGACCTACACAGCAACCAGCTGAAGGAACTACGCAGTCAGAACCCAAGTGACATTGCCAAGCTTCAAGTTCTTCTCTAGAGGCACAGTCTGATCCAAGTACCTCACTGGGGAACAGCTCCTTCCCCCAAGAGTCTTGAAAGTCTACAATGAACTCTCATCTTGGCCTGATTGCCACAGCATGCTGTTGCATCAGAATCAGAAGTAACTGTTATGGGAAATCTTGTTCTGGAAATCCAACCCATGGCATTCTTCTGCTTTTTTTTTTTTTTTAACTCTATGTCTTCTACAATGTTGCATCTCTTCCAGAACCTTGCCCAGTGATATGGACTTATGAGCAGTGAATGGCTTAGCAGAAAGAGTACTGGTTTTGGATCCAGAGGTCCCAGGTTCAGATCCCACTTCATTAGCTTTGTGATGATGGACAATTGCTTACCCTCACAGGTATTCTGATTTTTTTCTCTTGTAAAATGGAGATAATAATACATTATAACTATTGATTATTTTTATATGTGGATTTTTATTATTATTTTATATGTAGATTTAGAGCTGAAAGGGACTTTAGAGAGCACCTAGCCTAGGGATAATAAGATGGTACACTGAATGGAATAGAATCAGGAAGCCCTAAGTTTAAGTCCCACTTCAAACACTAGCTGTGGGACCCTGGGCAAGCCAATTAGCCTCTGTTTGACTTATTTTCTTCATCTGTAAAATGGGGACAATAATAACATCCACCTCCTGGGATTATTGCGAGGATCAAATGAGATAAATATTTTAAAGTGCTTAGCATAGCACTTGGCACATGCTAGTTGCTATATAAATGTTAATTATTATTAGTTCAATTAATCTTTCTAAGTTCAGAGAATCCATTACTAAGTTGGTAAAAAGCTGATGAACTTTTAGCCACCGAAGCTCATGAGGATTGTCTACTAAGTCTCAGGAGGACCAAAGTCCATGTTAGTGGAATACATACTTACACCTTTGAAATCAGAGTATCAAATGAGATAAAGGATGATCTGTATAAACAGAAATACAGAACATGTATGTGTGTGTGAATAACATATATATATTATATATTATATATTATAGCTCATTGACTATGTAATGGAAAGCAGAAGGTAACTTGTGGACTTCCTAAGTAAAAGTCAGTTTTTCTAGTTCTAGAAAGTATTTCTTTGTTCCCTATGCTGATATTGAATGGTAAATCCAATACAGGCATGAGAGGGTAAAAGAAAGTAGCTTACAAACAATTAAAGTGTATGATCTTGATACAAAAGATCCAAACAATGGGAGAATAATAATGCTTTGACATGTATTTTAAGTGCTATTTTTATTAGCAAAGGCAAAGCTTTTCTTGGAGATTGGTATTGTTTTGTCAATTAGTCATATCCAACTCTTCTTGACCCCATTTGTAGTTTTCTGGCAGAGATACTGGAGTGACTTGTCATTTCCTTCTCCAGTTCCTCTTACAGATGAGGAAAGAGAGGCAAATAGGACTAAGTGACTTGCCCAAGATCACCCAAAGGGTAAGTATCCAAGGCTGGATTTGATCTCAGGTCTCCCTGACCCCAGGACCAACCATCTCTAGCTATACCACCTAGCTGCTCATTTTTGAAGATTATATATATTGTTACCACTAAGTATTCTTGTTTAAACCACCCAGTAAAGGTATTTTACTTGTTATCCATATTCCTAAGGCTAGCTGTCATAAATGAAGACAATTTTGAGATAATACCTATATTTTTCCAAATCGACCTTACCAGTAATTCTGTGGCCCAGGTCAAGCAAGACATAATGTACTCACAAATCAATTTTGTAATTTGTAATGGGAAACTAATACAAGAAGCAATTAAAGCAACTTCAGTTGACTGAAAGAGGAAATTAGTTACTCTAATGACTCACAGAGTGCTATTAACAATGTGGGCAGTCTGGTAGCTTTCTATTTTAACTGAATAGTCTTACCTATTCTAGGTGCTAAGACATTTCCTGGCTGCTGGAGGGAACATGTTGCATTTTTTTATATTATCTAAGTATTAATGCCCAGGGCCAAAGTCCCAGTCACCCTGCCCTCGTTCTATATCTTTGCCAGTAATCACAGTTAATGGAATAGATGTATATAAGAACATCATATATTTTACTATTCATTGTCAAAGAATGGATATCACATATGAGATGTAAAATCAAAGCCATTATGTATGTGTGACTTCTTCTAATTCTGTAATAAGCATTTTATTGACAGTATTCAAGCAGAAGATAGTTTTACCAACTGCTTGAACACATGGGTGGATGGGGATATGATTGGGGATGTAGACACTAAATGATCACCCTAGTGTAAATATCAATAATATGGAAATAGGTCTTGATCAGTGACACATGTAAAACCCAGTGGAATTGCACCTTGGCTACAGCCGGGGTGGGGGAGGGAGGAGGGGAGGGAAAGAACATAAATCATGTAACCATGGGAAATTAATTAATTAAATTTAATTTTTCAATTAAAAAAACTAATGGGAAAACAATGGGTGAAATTAAAAAAAAGAAGATAGTTTTACTTCAACACACTACAATTTCCCAATATCACGGTGGTTTCTGAAATCTTTGATTGTAATTTGTATTTCCTCTCTTCTAAACAGAGAAAAGTGTTAGCAATGAAGCGGGGAGAGAGAGATACAGAGAGAGAGAGAGAAAGAGAGAGAGAGAGAGAGAGAGAGAGAGAGGAGAGAACCAGCAACAACCTAACCCTGACATCTACACAAAACAAATAAGCAACAGATTTTGAATTCAAGCTATTTTGTTCTTTTCCTTGAGGATTAGTACTACAGTTAAAATGGAAGACTCATGAATTAAGTTCCATAAAACAGAGTTTTAAATCAATCAACACAAAGAAAAAACCTATCTTCATGGTTGGAAATGAATTTTGACATTTTAATTACAAGCTTGGTAGAAAGATTGGTGGTAGAATTGTGAGTTTTGAAAATTATTATTATATTGTCATTATGAATTAATGACTACAAAAGAAATCATTTTTGAGGCGTAAAGTAAATTACAATGGGAAACTTATGGAACTGCATTTTATTTCCTGATATATCAAGGGAGTTCATCATAATTAGCTTGATGAAAAATACCCAAACAATAGAAAAATAATGTTTTGATGTAGATTTAAGTATTATTTTATAAGTACAAGCACAGCTTTACCTGATAATTTAAGAGGTTGGTTTTTTCCTTCGAGCATAGTTCAAGTTATTTCTTAATTGGGATTTTGTTGCTAAGGCTGAATTATGCCATAATAAGATGCCTTTAAAGAGATCATGTTACAAGTGAAGTGTAATAGGTGGATAGTTCATTTGTTATAGCACTGGGTGGGCCTCTGGTATCCCTAAGCAGAGGACAGGCAGGTCAGACTAGATGAGTATGCTTGTGATCTTGACTGCTGGAGGGAACATTCACATCAGTGATGTCACTGATGTTTTCAAGTTGGGAAGTTTTCTTTAGTAATAGTTTTAGAGATAGCTAGGTGGCTCAGTGGAGGAGGTCCTGGGTTCAAATGTGATCTCAGATACTTTCTAGCTTTGTGACCTTGGGCAAGTCATTTAACCTTAATTGCCTAGCCCTTCCCTTGATACTTATATCAATTCTAAGATAGGTAGTAAGGGTTGGGTTTTTTTTTTTTTTAAGCAGTAAGTTTGATACATAACTCAGTTACTAGAAAATAACTTACTGTATCAGTGCTGCTCAAGTAGAAACAGCAAATGAACCAGCCTTGATAAAAGATTCTCATTCCTATCCTACATTCAATAAATATTATTGTGTTTATTAATTAAGTAACTTGCCCAGGGTCACCCAGCTTGGAAGTGGCTGAGGTCAGATTTGAACCCAGGACCTCCCATCTCCAGGACTGGCTGTCTTTCCACTGAGCCACCTAACTACCCCTGAAGTTTTTTACAACATGGCCCCAAACTACTTTTAGATATTTTTCCACCATATTCTTCTTCTTACACTCTATGGACCAGTACAGCTGGTCCTGCTTTTCCCCTCATATGCCACTCCATCTCCCATCTCTGTTCTGTGGCACTAGCTCTTCCTCATGCCTGGATTGTACTCTTTCTCCATCTCTGCCTCTTAGAGCTCCCTTGGTACCTTCAAAACTCAATTCAAGCTGTGTGACCCTGGGTATGTCACTTAACTCCTATTGCCTAGCCCTTACTGCTCTTCTGCCTTGGAAATGATACAATTGTAAGATGGAAGGTAACAGTTAAAAAAAAAAACTGGTTCAAGCTCTCTGTCTTTCTGTCTCTTTCTCTGTCTGTATGTATATATATACATACACACATTATATGTCTATACATACACATATGTATATACATTAGTTAATTCTTCCAATAGATAATATAAGCCCAGATGACAAGGATGATCATTTTTGACACTGTATGCTTAATGGCTAGCACACTGTCTGGCACATAGTCAGCTCTTAATAAATGCTTGCTGATAGATTGATTTTGGAAATATTAACAATGGGTGTCAGAAAAGTCCTTGTGTAGGAGGTGGTCATGAGCTGAACCTTTGAAGGACTTATGGATTATAGGGGCAGTGAATCAGGAAGACTCATCTCCATGAGTTCAAATCTGACCTTTGATAGTTACGAGCTATGTGATCCTGGACAAGTCACTTAACCCTGTTTGCCTCCATTTCCTCATCTGTAAAATAAGTTGGAGAAGGAAATGGCCAACCACTCCAGTATCTTTGCCAACAAAACCCCAAATGGGGTCATGGAGAGTCAGACACGGCTTAAAAGAACAAACAACAACAAAAAGGATTACAGGAGGGGAAGGTAAAAAGGAAGTACATTCCTGGTAGTGAGGATGTTGGTATTCAAAAATAGAAACTAAGTTTTTGAAAATTATTATTTGAACACATTTCCAAAAGGGAGCTGAGGATATAAAGTATGAATCACTAAGAATTGGCACTTGCCTTTGATTTTTTGAGAAAATGAATTCCTATCAGACAGCTACTGAGTTATGTACAGAGCAACTGCCACCATATTCTTGAAATGAAATGTAGTTTTCATTTTCTAATTATTCGATGGTCAATATAAAGTAAAACATTTCTAATTCAGGGAGTAAATTTGTCTCTTCCATGAGCTGAGACATGACATTTAAATTGCATAGCACCCTGTTATTACACAAGAAACATTAGTCCTTCAGATATTGCTGTAATGGAAACCATGGGCCTGATGGATCACACAAATCCAAACCCAGCAGAATACTCACTGAAGATTTAAGCTCCGAATTAACAGGATGGAAACATGCAGAGAGAGAGTGCCTGGAATTTGGAAACACTGTCCAGAGCAGCAGAGCAAATTAGGTTAGTCAAAACATTGGGCAAGAAGAGTCGCATTCAAAGAAGTGAACTTTGGAAGCGGTCCTGCCAAAAATATTTGGGTCAGATCTACTTGGATCCTCAAATCTAAATTATGTTCACTCCTATTATCATTATTATTAGAGTTATTTAAATTTCAGTTAGTATCTCTGTATATTTTTATTTCAGGAAAACATTTAACTCCTGCAACATGTAAAATACATTTACATTTTTATGTATATATATATTTAATGAGATGGTGAAATACAGTCTGGAAAATATACCCCTGTGAGGTGGATTCATAATTGGCTGATCAGTGGCATTCAAAGGGTGTTAAACAGTGGCTCTGTGACATCCAAGAATCTGGTCTGTAGTGGCTGCCCTAAGGTTTGGCTCCTGGCTGTGTCCTACATTTTTATGAATAATTTGGATGAAGACATGGAAGGTATGTTTAATCAGATTTGCAGTTGGCATAAAGCTGACAGGGACAGCTAATGTCATAGAAGATTAAAACAAAATTTCAAAGTGATCTCCATAAGCCAGAAAGTAGGACTATCAGGATGAAAGTGCCTGCCTTCAGGGAGCTTACATTCTAATTGGGGATGACGATACATAATAGGAAGCTGAAGGTGGTGAAGGGGATGCAGTAGAGGGATCTGAAGAAGGTACCCTGTGTGGTACTGAGGTATGGTAGAGAAGATCTAGAGGATAGCTTGAAGAAGAATGAAGCATGGCTGATACCTCCCTTAAATGAAGGTTCTGGAATGAGCCATCCAATTGGAAGGAAAGATCAGTATTTCTGATGTGTGAATTTTGGGATTAGAATGAGTTTCCAAAGAAGAGATTTCTGGAACTTGGTGCTGAAGGTCTATAGTGTAGCCTGCATAAATACTATCTTGTATTTAACTGTGTTGTATTTATATTGTATTCCTTCTATATTCACATACATAGGCATATGCCGTTTCCTCCAATAGAATGTAAAGTCCTTGAGAAGAGGGACTGTTCAATTTTTGTTTTCTTTTTTTCTCTCATCCCTAGTACCTACTACGTGGCATATAGTAGAGCACTTAAATAATTATTGAATGATTGATGTGGTTGGCAAACACAAAGTAAGATGACACAGCCAGAGTTGCATGTTAAGAAAATAGTTTTGGCCATTGTGTGAAGAATGGATTGACTGGAGAATGGAGAGACTCAGAGCAACTGAGGGGTTTTAACAATTGTATGGAAGAGAGCTAATTAGGACCTGAACTAAGGTGCTATTTGTACAGAGAGAAAGAGATGGTTGCAAGAGATATTGAGGAAGTAGAAACAAGCCCCTGATGGTCTGTGAGGATGGGGTGAGAAGTTACCTCTCTGTGTGGCATGTAAAACCAATTTACCATTGCAGCCTTAACCATTACAGCTCTTCACACTTGCTGTAGATCAGTTAAACTAACTTGATTTCTTTTTCTCACAAATGGCTCCATTTCCCATTTCCATGCACTGGCTAACTTTCACCTAGAACACATTCCTTCTTCCTCCTTTCCTCTTAGAATCCCCGGTTTCCTTTAAGGCTCATATCAATTAGGCCTTTGTATAAGAAACCTTTCCTCAGCTTCCCAACTCCCCAACTATTAGTGTATTTCTTCCCAAGTTATCTTGCATCAGTTCCAAATAACTTACATGTGTCCATGTGGTCCACTTTCTAAGATCCTTGAGGACACAGGACTGGTTGACTTTTGTCTGTGTGCCCCTAGTACTTATCGCATTGTCTGGCATATCGTAGGTTCTTAACTACTGTTTTCTGATGGTTTAATTTTCAATTTCCCACTTGAGTCTTGTAGGTCTTGACCTCCAAAAAAATCATTTGATTTGTGTCTCTATCAGTCCATTCTAATATTTATTAATGCCAACTGCTAACAATGATGTGTGCATTTGAGAGTGAGAATGGATAAATACTGGACTTGGAACCAGGAAGATCTGCCTTTAAGTTCTGAACACTATGTAGGGGAAACATACTATCTGTGTTTGAACAATAAGTAAATTTCTGAAATTTTTACTGATATCTTTTGTGTTTCTATCATTACTCTTAAATATATTCTTCCCTCTGTCTCCAAATCTATCCCTTACAACAAATCTCTAAATAGTAAAGTGATACAGTAAATAAAGTGTTGGACTTGGAGTGAGGAAGATTTGAGTTCAAATGTGACCTCAGACACTTACTAACTGTGTGACCCTGGACTAGTCACTTAACTTTTCTTAGTCTCAGATTCTTCCTCTGTAAAGTGGGGATAATAACAGCACTTACTGCCCAAGTTTGTGGTGTGGATTAAAAGAGATAACATTTGTCAAGTCCTTTGCAAACCTTCGAATACCACAGAAATACTAGCTATCATTATTATAAAATTTTAAAACACTTTTGAAGGGTTTGAAGGAGTTTAAACAGAAACAACAAGCTATCTCAGCTTTAAGATGAAGCCATGTTTGTATGCGTCTATTTTCTTGGTTTCTTGCACAAAAATTCAAATTAGTTTGAGTTGGCTTATTTCAATATGAGTGGTAACATTGTCAAGGCTATAAAAATCTCTCTAAGAGAATCTAAGCTATTTTGTATAAAAAATTCATCTTGGCCAATTTGATTTTCCAAGTAGCAAACTTTTAAAAATATTATTATCGAAGGAACCAATGAATCATAACAGATTTTTCTTGGGGTTTATTGCCTCTGTTTTGTTGAGGGGGAAAAATTGAACAGTGAAAAGAAAAATGAATTTAATTTCAAACTAGTAACCAATTATTAAGCACCTACTGTGTGCAAAGAATTGTAATTTGCCCTGAAATACAAAGACAAATAAGACATGGTCCATATCCCCCAAGGCACTTATGATATAGCAAAGGGAGGTAAGAAATGGTATATATGTAGCTCTATATTAACAATAATAATAATAAATATGTAAGAAAGGTGCAAGCAAAATGCTTCAAAAATTCAAAGGGGGAACTATTCATCACATCCAAAATGTAACTATTTTCTTTGTTCTGATCTCATCTGTGATTTCATTGTAGTAGAAAATTGCCCAGGGACCAACACTTTCTCCATTTATTCCCATTTACTCAATAAATGCCTATTATGTACCAAGAACTATGCTAGAACTTGGGGATAGGGGTTGGACTTGTGATTTCATCCAATAGGGAACTTCTTAGTTAGGAAATTCCTTCTAGCTGCACATTTACAACTTCTCTGTAACATATAGCCTTAGAGAGTAGCCTAGATTATTGAATTATGTGACTTACCCAGAGTCACACAGCTGGCATGTGACAGAGACAAAATTTGAACCCAGATGTTCCTGACTGTGGTCTGTTCTGTATCCATTATCCCACAACAAAAACCAATAACCTTCACTCTCAAGAAGCAAGAAACTGGGGGGTAGGGGATTGGAGAGAAACATGTATACACATTAGTAAATATATACAAAGCTAATATAATGTAATTTAAGGTGGGGGAAGAGTAGCCACAACTCAGGGAATAAGGAAACAGCATCATGAAGGAGGCAAAACCTGAGTTGAGCCTTTAAGAGTGAGGAATTGTGAGAAGTGGAGGTAAGACGAGAAACTTCCAGGTATGGAGGGGCAGTCATGCAAAGAAAAATGCTGTTGACATTTGGAGTGTTGGGTTTGAGAAACTTCAAGTAGACCAGTTCAGCTGGAGTGAAGAGTGTGTGAGGGGGAGGAATATGAAATTAGCCTGGAAAGATTAAGTGGGAGCCAGATTGTGGAAAGCTTTAAACCTCAGAGGAGAGGGTTTTTATCTCAGAAGCAAGAGGGCTCCATTGAAACTTCAAAACATTTTATTTTTACATAAACCATGTTAAATGTTGGTTGAGGGTTTCCACCCAACCACCCAAAGATTCTGGGTTCACAGGAGCTTCTGCTTTGCTCTTGGGGCACATTCCCAAGAGGGATCATTCATTATCACCACCTAGAATTAATTCAGGGTGACAATGATCTTTCAAATAAAGCTTAGTATGTGGGTTTCCTCAAATATGGGTTACAAAGTCTCCACTCTTATATAAGCACTCAGGGGTTGCTCGATATGCATATAAGTCAAGGATAGCTTTTATTTCACAGAGTAGGAAAAACAGAAATAACACAAAGAAGTCCCAGGAGCTGATGAACAAAGTTAGACATAAAAAGCACTCAAAATGGTCATTATACTCTGACCACCCTCCACTCCTCAGAAAGTTAAATCATATTGGGCTACTGATAAAAAAAAATACTCCCCATTCACCACATTCTGACAATGTTTCACGGTTCTCTTACATAGAACGTGGGTAACAGGTCATCCCCCTATCTTCAGTTGCCACGCATCTTGGAGGCTGCTCCATTGATTGGGAAACAATCAGAAGAGTTCCTTGTGACCTCTCAGCAAGGGACTGGAGCAGTGATGGTGAATCTTTTAGAGACCAAGTGCCCAAAATGCAACTCTCATGCAGCATGTGAGCCTCCCTCTTACCCCAGAGAGGGGAGGGAGGAATTGCTCCCATTGAGCTGCTAGGCAGAGAGGTAGGTGATATAAGAAACATTATCAGGCATGTGTGAGACAGGGAAAGGAGCAGTCTCATCTGGCACATGTGCCATAGGTTCACCAACATGGGACTAGAGCCTGCGTGTACCTCCATGGCAAGTGACCTTCACTCAAAGATCCTAGGATCTCGAAAGTTGATAGGTAAACTCATAAATTGATCAGACTCCCTTGATTAATCTCTCTTAAGGAATAAATAATTGATTAGACCTAATTAATGTACAGTTAGTTAATCATCATAAAGGCTAATAAAGCTTGAAGGTCAAAGTTACCTCTCCCTCTGCCTTCACCCTACTTTCAAATCCTTCCTCCCACATCCTCCAGGGCTTTCTCTGCACTCTAGCTAGGATGGTTACTGCAATATTGCAAACATGCAAGGTTATGCCACCTTGCATATTAGGAATTCATCTGTAATTAGCAATTCATCTTTCTTAGAGAGTTGCCTGCAGCATTGAGAGAATAGATGACTTATATCTACATATTCCATAGTGCTTGAATGTATATATTCTTTAAGGATTAAAGAACACTTTACACCCAAAACTTTTGTTTTTCACAATAACCCTGGGAGGTAGGTACAGTTATTATCCTCATTTTACATTTCTAGAACTGAAAGCTGAACCAGGTTATGTAACTTAGCCAAGGTCACACAGCTCATAAGTGTCTAAGGGCGAAATACTATGAATGGGAAGAAAACATCATCAACTCCCACCTAAAAATAATTTCTTACATATTCACTTGGGGACGTATTCTTTAGGAAAAAGAAAACATGGTTTATGCAAAGGAAAATATTAGCTGTTGTATGTCTTTTACATTCAATTTCTGTGTGTTTATATCAACAGTTTAATTTTATGGAGTTTTAAGTTCATAGTAGGAAAAGGTGGCTCAGTGATTACAGCATTGGATCTGGAATAAGGAAGACTCATCTTCCTGAGTTCAAATGAGGCCTCAGACACTTACTAGCTGTGCGATGCTGGGCAAGTCACTTAATCCTTTTTTACCTCAGTTTCTTCATCTGTAAAATGAGTTAGAGAAAGGAATGGCAAACTACTCCAGCATCTTTGCCAAGAAAATCCCAAATGGGGCCCCAAAGAGTCTGACATGACTTAAAAACAAATGAAAGACAACAAAAGGAAAAGGTAATGTTGGCTTGGGGAGTCTTGTAAGAAATAAAGGAAGGCTCTTTAGAAGAGAGGTAGCATTGGGCCTGGGGCAGAAGGAATGTATGGAAATTTCTTTCTTTCTTTTTCTTTTTTAAACTCTTCCTTTCTGTCCTAGTGTCAACTCTAGGTGAAAAGGGAAAAGCTAGGCAAGCAGGTTTAAACCATTTTTCCCAAGTACGGTCACACAGCTAAGAAGTGTCTGAGACCAGATTTGAACCCAGATACTCCAACTCCAGGTCTGCCTCTAGATGCCTATGCCACCTAGATGCCCTGGATATATATATATATATATATATATTCAACAGAGATTTAATGGAAGACAGAGCCAGGCATAGCATATGTGTGTATCAAAGCCTAGAGTTGGGAAAACTATAGGGATAAGCCTAGGAGGTGTCACATCATTTAGGCCTTCAAGAGCAGATCATACATGAGGGATATTAGTGGATGATAAAGCCAGAAAGATAGGTGGGAGTCAGATTGTAAGAGGGTCCGTGAGAGCAGACCAAGGAGTTTGTGTTTTCTATTTGATAGGTAATGGGAAATATGTGAAGATTTTAAAGGAAATAATGGGATCAAAGTTAGGATATTAGCCACCTTAATCTGACAACAATGGGGAGATATATGAGAGGGAAGAAAGAGTAAGAGACCTCTTAAAACTTTTCGTGGGCTCCTATTGTCTGAACTGATCTTGTCAGGAGGAGCAGAAGGAGCTGACACATACAACCAGCAGACTGCACAAAGTAGGGAGTCCAACTTTAAAGTTTCCAGCATAGCATATATTGAAAGATAATGAAACGTATTAGGTATTAGCCTTATCTAAATACCGAGTAGCATTTTGTTTTCCTTTTTTAAGGGCATAAAACAATTGAATTTTCAAACTTGCTAATCCTTATCCAAGCTGTCAGAGTTTTCTCCTGAATTATGAAAGATGGACATTTCAGGAATTAACTAATCTTTCTTTCAAAAAGAAAATGTACACATCACAGCTTGGAAGTGAGATATTTTTTTTTCTTCTATGGAAACTATATTTTGGTGTTTGTCTCATTTGCAGCTTGCTTTACCCTTCTCCATCTAATTGCACACTCTTTCAAACACGATGATATCAAACTAATTAGCAATTCCCTTTCCTTAAAAAATGCTCCTAATCAAGAAAGATAATCATTTTGATTAAATAACTACCATTAGCAAATGTAAATTCACAATTGATTGCAGGAAAAAAAAAAGACAGTATCTGCCTTCCTTCTTAATAAAGGTATACTTTATTCCTTCTCCATTTAGATATATTTAGTTTCTTGGTTAAGTCAAACTGGTTTTAAGACTCAACCCACAAAAATGGCTCCATTCTTTTCTAGAAGAATATTCATATGCAAATGAAATATCCATAAGCAGAGAGAGGATGAGCAAATAATTCAGGCATCTGCAAAAATATTTTGATTATTTTGGTACTATAAACTATAGCATTTTTTTAATTGCTGATATCTTTTTTTTTTTACATCACCTTCATTTCCAAATATATACCTTCCACTTCCTTATTCATACAACTATTTCTTGAACACAAAAAAGAAAGAGAAAGGAGCAGTTAGGTAGCACAGTGAACAGAGTATCAGGGCTGGAGTTGGGAGGACCTGGGTTCAAATGTGACTTCAGACATTTCTTAGCTATGTAACCCCTGCAAGTTACTTAATCCTGATTGTCTAGCCCTTGCCATTCTTCCATCTTAGAACTGATACTAAGACGGAAGGTAAGAGTTTTAAAGAAAAAGAAGAGGGCAGCTGGGTGCCTCAGTGGACTGAGAGCCAGGCCCAGAGATGGGAGGTCCTGGGTTCAAATCTGGCCTCAGACACTTCCTAGCTGTGTGACCCTGGGCAGGTCACTTGACCCCATTGCCTAGCCCTTACCACTCTTTGACCTTAGAAGCAATACATAGTATTGATTCTAAGGCAGAAAGTAAGGGGGAAAGAAAGAAAGAAAGAAAGAAAGAAAGAAAGAAAGAAAGAAAGAAAGAAAGAAAGAAAGAAAGAAAGAAAGAAAGAAAGAAAGAAAGA
>NC_058133.1:464143888-464179216 GCF_016433145.1 Gracilinanus agilis
GGAAAGAAAGAGAGAGAGAAAGAAAGAAAGAAAGAAAGAGAGAGAGAAAGAAAGAGAGAGAGAGAAAGAAGGAAGGAAGGAAAGAAGGAAGAAAGAAAGAAAGAGAGAGAGAAAGAAAGAGAGAAAGAGAGAGGGAGGGAGGGAGGGAAGGAGGGAAGAAGGGAAGAAGGGAAGGAGGGAAGGAGTAGGGGGAAGCAGTATAGGAAAATCAGGAAAACCAATACATCAATCATGTTTGAGAGATTTTGCAAAATTCCATACCTATGGAGGGCAGCTAGATGGCTCAGCCGATTGAGAGCCAGGCCTAGAGACAGAAGGTCTTGGGTTCAAATTTGGCCTGAGATACTTCCTAGTTTGTGAACCTACTTGGGCAAATCACTTAACCTCTATTGCCTAGCCCCATGTTGGCAAACCTTTGGCACCTGTGCTGGAGCGGGTTAATCCCTTTCCACTCTCCATGTGCTCTTTTTTTTTTTTTTTTTTTTTTTTTAACCCTTGTACTTCAGTGTATTGTCTCATAGGTGGAAGAGTGGTAAGGGTGGGCAATGGGGGTCAAGTGACTTGCCCAGGGTCACACAGCTGGGAAGTGGCTGAGGCCGGGTTTGAACCTAGGACCTCCTGTCTCTAGGCCTGGTTCTCAATCCACTGAGCTACCCAGCTGCCCCTCTCCATGTGCTCTTAAGGTCTTTTCTCCCATCACCCTTCCCTCTACCTAGCAACCCACTAGTAGAGCTTCCTCCTTTCCCTCTTTGGGATAAGGCAGGAGGCTCACATGTGTCATGAGAGTTGCAGTTTGGGCACTCTGTCTCCAAAAGGTTCTCCATCACTGGCTTAGCCCTTACCACTCTTCTGCCTTGGAACCAATAAGCAGTATTGATTCTAAGATGGAAGGTAAGGGTTTGTTTTTTAAAATTACATACCTATGGGCCCTTACCTCTTCAAAGAAGGGAAAGAAAGTACATTTTCTCAACTCTTCTCCAGGCTTGAGCTTAGGCACTATAATTACATGGTTCAACAAACATTTATTAGCTATCCCTTATATGTCAAGACATTGGAGGAGGTATGAAAATGAATAACATTGTCTCAAGGAGTTTAGAATTTAATAGTAAATTAATATACAACTGATGATAATGCTTATACATATGTGTGTGAATATATATAAAGCACCTCATTTAATCCTCACAATAACCTTGTTTTGTAGATAAGAAAATATCTTTATTTTGTAGATAAGGAAATCGAGACTGAGGTTAAATGACTTGTGCCAGCCACACAGCTACTTAAGTATCTAAGACCAGATTCTAATTCAGGCTTTTCCAACTCCAGATTCGGCAAAGAAAAGTGTACGAGAGAGGTATAAAGTATTACGAGACCAGAAAAATCATAGAAAATGTTATCGTCAGAAGGTAACCTCTAAAAAGCCTACTCACTTATGAGCGAGGGCTCCAGAGAAGTGAAATGACTTACCGAATGTCACAAAGCAGATCAATTCTACACCAGACCAGATGCAAGCTGACGTCTCCCATCCCTCTCCCATATCCTGCCATGCTAATGACTCTATTGCTGCTTCAGACAGTGCATGAACAGGAGACAAGGCTCATGGTTATCCATTGCCTTCAACTCAACTCACATTCCTAGATTGCATCATTATGCTGGGCTTTATAACCTCACACACAGGTATGTATATATTATATGGATTTATTATAGATGATATATAATATGACAAATCTAGTCTTATCTGGAATTAATTAATCACATTTGTATTCTAGACAAGTATTAAACATACACATGTATGCACACATGTATATATTGTGTGGGATTATATATAACATATACATATATTCTAGTGTTAAATTAATTGGTCACATATACACATTTGTATATTATTGATATGTATTACATATGTATGTATGCACTTGTGTATGTATATATTATGTGGAATTATATAACATAAATATAAATATATTCTTGTATTGAATTAATTGATCACATACACATATTTTGTATTATAGATATTAATCACACAGTATATATACCTCGATGTATTAATCACACAGTATATACACATAGATGTATGTAATATATGATAATAAGTAATATATAAATATGCATATAAATATAATATTGTATTGAATTAATTTGTCACATACATACATCTTGTATTATAGATATGCATTACACAATATATATACATACACATACCTATGTATATAATATATGGAGTTATCATATATAATATATAAATATATTCTTTTTGAATTAATTATTATATGCATGTGTATGTATAGG
The DNA here is from genome assembly GCF_016433145.1 of Gracilinanus agilis. Taxonomy (NCBI): domain Eukaryota; kingdom Metazoa; phylum Chordata; class Mammalia; order Didelphimorphia; family Didelphidae; genus Gracilinanus; species Gracilinanus agilis. The sequence goes on from NC_058133.1 coordinate 464,146,175, forward strand.
TATGTATTATACCTGTGTATATATACCCACACATGTATTGGGTATTGTAATGAAGTAATTTAGGGAATAGAATAGAAATTTATGATGAGTAAGAAGTGCTTAGGGATGGGAGTTTCTCTGTCAACCTAACTTCAGTCAAGCTGACAGCCTTGACTGAAGACTAGAGGGAGAGCTGGGTATTGGGATTCTCACAACTGGTCCAGGCTGCTCCTTTGATGGCTTCAGGATAACAGGAACCAACTCCTTGCACAGCCAATAATCCGAGAGATACCAGGCAGGGAAAAACACCTGCGACTGTCCACCAGAAACAGACACTCCCACCACCAACGGTTGCCTTGAGAGATGTTGTCTTCGAGCTTCTCCAATCCCAAAGATCCAAAGCTCATGGAGTCACTGCTGGCTGGACCTCTTCTCCAAACCCCGCTCACACCAACACTGACACTTCACACTCCCCCTCCGCTGGGTTCCAATACAGAATGTTCAAAGCAGACAGCCAAGCTCCCATCCCTAGGCACTTCTTACTCATCATATATTTCTATTCTATTCCCTAAATTACTTCATTACAGTATTATAAGGAATTCTTATACAAAAATAAACTTATATTGAATTAATTTCAAATAATTAATTATAAATAAGTATAATGAATATATATGCATATAGATATTTATTACACATGTGTGTTTACATATACACACATGTGTGATCTTTCACATCAGTATACCATACACTAATTAAGTGCCTGCTAGGTCCAAAGGGACTGTTCTGGGAAGACAAGGATTTTTAAAAGTCCTGTTTCCTAAGAAATGACTATTTTTCTAAAGATAAGAGTAGAAAGTTAGGGGAGGGAGCTCTGATGTGCTCATAGTTAAATATAAAGCAAGGAATAGAGACAAAAAAGGGATGAAGACAAAGTGGTCAAGGGAAATTTTCACCAGCAACAGCCTTAGATTAGAAGTAGTTTGTGTGTGTGTGTATATGCGTGTATGTATATGAATATATGCATATGTGTATAGGTATGTATGTTCTTAAGTATTTGTTTATATATACATACATGTATATATAAACACACAGGCAGGTAGGTGACACAGTGGATAGAGTGCCAGAGCTAGAATCAGGAAGACTCATCTTCCTAAGTTCAAATCTGGCTTCAAACAAGCCGTGTGGCCCTTGGCAAGTCACTTCACTGTGTTTGCCTCAGTTTCTTCCTCTGTCAAATGAGCTGGAGAAGGAAATGGCAAACCACTCTAGTATCTTTGTCAAGTAAACCCCAAATGGGGCCACAAAAAGTCAGACACAATTAAAAAAATGGCTAACAAGAACAAAATGTGTGCACATATTTATATATATATATATATATATATATATATATATATACCATATATGTGTATTGTCTCTATTTTTGTAGACATGCATATGCGTGTGGGTCTATTACACAAGCACATGCTGTAATGTACATATTCAATACATAGAATGTGTATATTTTACATGTATAATGTACACATGTATGTATGTGTGTATACAGACACGTATGCACACATTTACCGAAGTGAGCATTACCATTGGCTCTTTCTGATCCCAATGGTAATGCTTGCACCAGGATGTACTGGCACTTTGGCCACACATTCCATGCAGATCTACTCAGTCAATCAATCAAAAAGTATTTATTATGTGCCTACTATGTGCTAGCTGCTCCGCTAGGCACTGGGGATACAAGCACAATGGATGGAATCATCTCTGTTCACAAGGAGCATATGCACACAGATCTGTTTAGACAGTGCCTAGATAAACTTTCAAAGCTAATCTCAATATTAGCTATTACTATACTTGGATGATTATGATTCTTTCCAACTGATAAATCAGCTTCCGTGCCTTTGAACTCTCCAATCTATTAGTTTCCACTTCTCTAATTTCTGCTGTCTGCTTTCCTATTCCACCTGCTCCGCTGCCCCTGTAATGAACATCAGGTCTAGAAGCAACTGAATACCTTGACAACATGAGAAATGTAGAGGAAATAAACCCCTTAGAGAAATGGGTCAGTGGATAACAGACACTAAGAGGTAACAGATACTTTCTGTGGACCGGGTCATCTTTATAGAACCTACAGTAGGTCAAGCAAAACAAGCAAGATCACAGTATTTCAACTCTTAAGGTGCCTTACAGATCATCTAGTTTCTAGTACAACCTTTTGAGGAAACTGAGGCACAGAGAAAATAATGGAAAAGTTTATTGAATTAAAGGACTATACTCCACATCACACAGATAGTATCTAGCACCTGGCACACAGTAGGTGCTTAATAAATGCTTTTTTTTTTTAACTGACTAGCAAAAGTCAGATTTTATCTCAGGTCCTCTGACTTAAAATTCAGTTTATCTTTTCCACCTTTCCGCAGATAGATGATCATATTTCAAGGACCATATTCACAATTTAACAGCAATATACATTGCTAAATACTCTAATGCTGTATACTCTAATGGGGAAAAACTGACCCAAAATAGATTAGAATGCAATTTTCTTGGCACATGGCTATGTAGGGCAGAGAAAAAAACAGCACAGCTAAATGTAGACAAACCTACCCACAAAAGCTTCAGAAGACTCCTGAAAAATACTGAACCCATGAATGTTCCAACACTATCAAATGCAAATCAAGACTTCTCAACTGTTATTTAACATAGTGGGGATGCAAAGCTGTCATGTTTTTAGAGAGAGGGATGCTTCTAAATGCAAGGAAAAACATAGACAAGTTGTTGGCTGGAAGGAAACAGTAGCTCTTTGGCATTCCAACAGCTGGAAGATAGAGAGGGGGAGAGTCTTTCCCCTCAACGTTCTGAAGGCTCAGGTGTTACAGGCCTTTATATCAAATAAAATAGGGTGTATAAAATGACAGTGCTATGGATCAGGGCCCCAAATGCTGACAGGAATGGGTCTGGCGTAGGGAGCAGTGGTGTTAATGGAAAAGAGGCTGTGCTCTACCCTGTGCCCAGTCTCAGATCAAGACTATATAAGTAGAAAAAGAAGAAGGAGGTGTTTTTCTGCCATTTTCAGATATTATTTCCACTGGCCCAGGGCCCTAGATGTGGGATGCTTCCAAATCTCAATTCAATTCAACAAATATTTTTTAAACACCGACACTTTGCAAGATGGTGTCCAATGGTGCTAGGGATAATAAAATTGATATGGTGCAACTCTTAACCCCATTTATCCTCAAAAGGGGGGAGGGTACTGACAACTATGTTCCAAGGGAGAATGTGTTCAGTGTAATGGGGAGATCCAGTTGAAATGCTGGATTTTTCATTTGAAAAGGAAGAGATGATCACTTTTGAAGAATGGGAGGAGCAGAGAAAGAAGCAAGAGAAGACTGTCAGGAAAAATGGAAGAAATGGCCTCCAGATTTGTTCTTAAAAGAAAAGAACTTCCATGGACAATAATGAGGGAGGGTAGGAGACAACAGAAAAGAATGGGTGATGGTGAAGTCAATCTGGTTACAACATAGCATAAGCATACAGAAATAATTTGAACCAAAGAAGGAAAAATAAGCTGAGGTCAGATTGGGCAGGTCTTGGAGGCCATGATAAAGAGTTGATACTTTATTCATAGGCAATAGGGATTTACTAAATATATATATATATTCAAGGACAGAAGCGGTATGATTAGAGTTACATATTAGAGAAATTGCTCTGGCTGTGGTAAGATTAGATTAGGGACGGGAGAGACTAGAGTCAAGAGGAAGAATTAAAATTCTGATTATTAAAGTATCCTCAAGAAAAGTTGAGAACCTCAACTTGGGTGGTTGCAATGGGAACTGAAAGGAAAAGAAAGAATTGAGAGGCATTGATAAAGCAGAATTGATAGGACATGGAAGTTGATGGAACTAGAAGTTGAAGGAAGAGGGAAGAGAGATGAATCAAAGGCAATTCAGCAGTTATGAACCTGCATGATTGAGAAGATAATAGTATAACCAAAAGGAACTGAAAAAGTTCAAGTAATCCATAGGGGATTCTGTTGAAGACATATTGACCTTAAGGATTTCCAGGTAAAGATGACCTACAAGTAGTTGGAGATATAGGCCTAGAGTTCTGCAAAGACTTTGAGAATGGAGATAGAGATTTAATAATCATCTGCAGAGACAATAATTGGAGCCTATTGGAATGAACAGGGTCAGAGATATAGATGGAGAGAAACAGAGACAGAGATAGCCAGAGAGAAGGAGGAGGAGGAGGAGGAGGAAGAGAAGAAAGAAAAGGAAGAGGAGGAGAAGAAGAAAAAGAACTAGAAGGAGGAGGAAGAGAAAAAAGAGGAGGAGGAGGGTTGAGAAGAGAAGAGAAAATCTGGGATAACTGTTGGACAGAATGTAATGGAATCAATGGAGCAAAAAGATAAAAGGATTTCTGTGTAGCACTTTGGGTTAGCAAGTTTTTTGTGTTTTTTTTTTTAAACCCTTACCTTCCGTCTTGGAGTCAATACTATGTATTGGCTCCAAGGCAGAAGAGTGGTAAGGGTAGGCAATGGGGGTCAAGTGACTTGCCCAGGGTCACACAGCTGGGAAGTGTCTGAGGCCAGATTTTAACCTAGGACCTCCCGTCTCTAGGCCTGGCTCTTAATCCACTGAGCTACACAACTGTCCCCAGGGTTAGCAAGTTTTTAATGGACTTAATCAGCAGAGTTATAGGATTTCAAGCATGTTTTCGGTCCTTGGAAGAGGATGCAAATTATAGGAATTGCCCAGAATTGAGGTTTTCTCAGAACAGAAATAGCTATAAGTAAAGTCCTTTTATCTCATGTCATATTGTACTTGGCAGGCTTCACTAAGTTGATAGAACTTGGTGCAAGGGATCTCACTCCCTGGAAAGAGCATTGTTACCCTGGGATCCAGTCTCTCTGTACCCATACACTCAGAGGAAAAAGAGAAAGATCATATCTGGCAAGGAACCAGACTACCCTGGTTTGATGCGCCTTCTAAGCCTTGCCTCATTGTTGCTTCTATTTGATACAACCATAGCAGGAAGCAGTCAGATAGAGTCTGTAGTCAGTATATCTGTTGCCTCGCTTCTTCATTCAGACCCCAAAATGATCAATCAGCCCACATTTCTTAAGTACCTCTTAGTGTCAGGCACTCTACCAGGCTAAGATGATGCAAAAATTAAAGTAAAATAGTCCCAGCCCTTGAGAAACTTACATTTTATCAGAGGAGGAAAAGATGTATATATAAAAATACATCCAACGTTAGTTTTTTAAACTGGGAATGGAGGTGGGGGGGAGGAGATGGATTAAAAACTGCATTTAAGAAGATGGCTCTTGAGCTGATCTTGGATGGAAACCAGGGATTTTAAGAGTGGAAGTTAGGAGTTTGTGGATTCTAAGCACTGGGGCCAGACAATATAAAAGGCATAGAAATGAGAGATGGAGTATCATGGATGAGCAACGATATGAAGACCAGTTTGTCTGGGCTGGAAGGAGCCTGAGGGGAGTAATATTATAAAGCTAGAAAGGTAGATTGGGACCAGGTTGTGAAGGGCTTTAAATGCCAAACGAGGAATTTATATTAATTGAAGCTCTCATTTTATCACTGGCGTCAATAGAGCCATGGGGTTCAGTATAAAACATATTATTTAACGGCTGACTGCATTAGAACACATCTTTCTCGTATAGCGGAAAATACTTATCGTCTTGTCTGCACATTGACAAAGGAATTTTTCAATAATGGACCCAATACAAGGAAATCTATCTGGATAATGGTAAGGAAAACTACAAAAGATAACGGTTCTTGAATATTCCTTGGGGGAAAAGGCAGATTAAGTGGCAACAGAAGGATCTGCAAATATTTTACAAGGATTAAAATATATTCAGCAGGATGGTAAAAAGTAAACTGGTAATAATGGAGCTAAAATAGCCTATAGGATTATCAAGATTTCATATCAAGAAGCAATTTAACAGTGAGTAGATGAAATAAGCACTCAAGATGAGTAAAAATTATTATAATCCTTATAGCAGACATTATTTCCTGACATAAAAGACCCAGGAAGGCTTTCTTACTCTACTGGCTTATGGGCCCAGTCCAGAAAAGTAGGGTACAATTGACATTGTACTTCCTGTTATATGTTGAGACCAACCAGACATTTGGATAGCTAAATGATGTAGTGCATAGAGCACTGGGCTTGGAATCAGGAAAATGTATTCTCCTGAGTTCAAATCCAGCCTCAGACATTGTCTAGCTTTGGGATCCAGAGCAAGTCACTTAACTCTGTTGGCCTCAGTTTCCTCATCTGTAAAATGAGATGGAGAAGGAAATGGCAAACCACTACAGTATCTTTGGCAAGAAAATCCCCAATGGGGGTTTGGAAGTACAAAATATATATTCCTGCTGCTGACATCTACCAGTTGAGTGACTATGGGGAAGTCAACAGTTCTTTAAGATTCAGTTTCTTCATTTATAAATAAAGGAAAAGACTGGATCTGTGCTTTCATTGGTATAGGGAACACCTGACTGAGGTGAGGTCAGCAGCTTCTCTGAGATTTATAATATCAGACTAAATTAGATAATACTTGTAAAGCACTTAGCAGAGTACCTGGCCCATAGTAGGTACTTAATAAATGCTCCTTCTCTCGCTCACATAGAATTGCCTAGAGAGGTTAAGTGACTTAGTGAGGGTCATACAGTGAGGGACTTAAACCTTTATCTTCTTCATTTCAAGGGCAGCTCTTTAACTATTGTACTATACTCCTCCTCTCATTTATCTGTAAAATGAAGATGATAATATCTGTGGTGCTTACTTTACAGAGTAATTGTGAGGATCAAAAGAGATAGAAGGATGCTTTGTAAACCTTAAAACATTATATCAATGCCAGTTTTTGCTATTACTACCTTGGAGTTTAGGTTCCATCCCAAGGGGAAAGTACTAAGGCTTGCTAGAAAGTTGATCCCTTTTCCCTCAGAGTGGGATGGGTACCACTGAAGGATTGAGCCCAGGTTTGGCCCTTCACACGGTGGCTCTGTTTTGTAGGGCTTTCTAGGCTGACTCTTAATTGGTCCTAAAATTCCTCTGACTTTCCCAAGAATCTGGAATTGTCCTCCAGAAGACTTGGTTCAGAACTCTCCTCCTGTATCAATCCATCCATCCATAAACAAACATTTATTAAGCAGCCTCTCCCAACCATTTGACTAGAGTATGAGGTAAAGGCAAAAAGTGAAATAGACCTTGACCTTAAGGAGCTTATACTTTATTGCTGAAAGCAATATGTATACATATAAATATATACAAAACTTGTACAAACTAAATAAAAGTGAATTTGGGCAGATAAGCACAAACTAAATAACAGTGAATTTGGGCAAAGGTGACTTTTTTTTTTATTTTAAACCCTTAACTTCTGTGTATTGACTCATAGGTGGAAGAGTGGTAAGGGTAGGCAATGGGGGTCAAGTGACTTGCCCAGGGTCACACAGCTGGGAAGTGTCTGAGGCCAGATTTGAACCTAGGACCTCCCATCTCTAGGCTTGGCTCTCAATCCACTGAGTTACCCAGCTGCGCCCCCAGACTTTTAATCTGACTTTTAAATGGAAGAAAGAATTCTGAGAGGCAGAGATAATGAGGTAGATCATTTTTAGGCACAGAGAACAGCTTCCCATGGCACAGAAATAGGAAATGTAGTATTGCATGTATGGTTGGCAAGATTGGTCGGACTGTAGAAATAATGAAGGAGTGCTGTATAAGAAGACAGAAACTTAAGTTGGAGACAGGCTTTGAAAGGTTTTTATTGCTGGAGTAATAGGGAGACAGTGGAGTTTTTTTTGTTTGTTTTTGTTTTTTGAATAGTAGAGTGACTTGGACAGACCTATGCTTTAGGGAGGTCTCTGTAGTAGCTGGGCAGAAGATAGATTGGAGAGAGAAAGGGCTAGAAGAAGGAAGATCAATTAGAAAGCTATTTATTATAATATCTCAGGTGAGAGGTGATGAGAGTCCTAACTAGGATACGTTGAGAGACAAGAAAGATGAGAGATATGTGTAGGTAAAATTGATGTTACTTAGCAATTGATATGGGGTGAAGAAGAGAGAGGAATGGTAGGTTATGAACCCAAGTGACTAGAAAGATGGTGGTGTGTTTCACAAGAAGGAAGGAATCAAGAGAAATATGTCTTGAGAAGACGCTAGAAGTTTCCAGAATTCTTCCACTTGCTCAGGAACCCTTCCATTATTTGATTACGGCCACTAATGCAATCAGTTCCTGTTCATATTATTCCTGGCTTGTCCTAAAATCTTCTCACCTTTCACCACTGTCTCTATCTATGACTGCTCTTGGGGTCTCTTGGAAGAGCTACATGGGTGCAGAGGCACCCTCCAAGGAATTGAAGTCTGAGTCTACAGGTAGTTTCTTCTTTCTGTCTTTTCTTTCAGCTCTGATCATCTCCATCTACCTATCTCTGCTCTTCCCTTTAAAAGCTAAATTTAAGATTATATTCAGGTATCAACTTCATCAACAATGAGGTTTTTAACTAGGTTCTTCTGAAGTACCCATGATTTTCTTCAACAAAGAATTAACTGATACCTAAGACGGGGAAAAATTATACAATGTCAAAGAGATATCACTAATTCCTGAATAAATGTCCCACCCTTATTAACTCTGTTAACACTCAAAACACCCCCCAAAAGAATGTTTCCATATGTATAGTAGAACAGAAAAAAAACTCAATCACTTATTCTTATCAGTGAGATGTTGATGTGTACATCTAGACTCTCCATAGGGGTGATACCTTCAAAGCCCCAAAACCTAACCTTTATAAACTCATGAAATTCATCAGGGAAGTCTCCTGTTTCTCCCTCTACATAGAATTCTTACTTGCTTTTCTTCCCTTTAATATGATTTTCCTTTATGTATCGAATAGATAACTTAATTTGTGTTATTCTGCTGTTGCTTTGCTTATAACATAAAAATATTAACTTTGGATAAGAGTTTCTGTAGCTGGGGGTAAATAGTTTGACTTGGGCCATTGTGTATTAATTAGGGATTGGTTGACTGTTGCTGTTGTGGGCTTGGGCAATCCTTTGTGCTAGGGGTATAAAAAAAGAGTTATTGGCAGAGTTGGGACCTTTGCCCTTTCTTTTCCTTTCTGGAGGATGAACCAGATTGCACCTAAGAGTGGTTCTGGGTTCAAGGGGGTAAGAAGAAGAAACCTGCGTATGCATCCAACTTCGGATATCTGGAATTTGTGTGTGCTCTCACTTATGTGGCCCTAGAGATAAGTTCTTAAAACTCACTTCCTACCTTCCTAGTTTTATTGTACTTTATCATGTATGTGTATATATTCATCTATCTAATAAATAGCTAGGGTTTCTAATAATAGTTACATATATCATTATGTATGATATATAACATGTGCCAAATGTAATATAGAAATATAAATGCCATATGTAGCTATGTTATATGTAATCATATGCGATATAGAATATAACCCATTATATTAAATTAACCATATGTAATATATACCTAGAATTAAGTGACACTGGCCTTCCTTTTATTCCTAGCACAGAATACTGCATTTCCCACTTCTACGCCTTTTTAGGTACCTCAGGGTTGTCCCCCATGCCTGAAAAGCTCTCCTCCCTCACACCCCACCTACTGTAAGAGGTCTTCTCAAGTCCATACCTTTCCTCTCCCTTCCCATACTGTTAATGCCTTTCCTTTATTAATACCTCCAATTTGTCTTGTGTAGGCCTCGTTTGTACATATTTATTTACATGTTATCTTTTAACTTTAAAATGTGAGCTCCTGGGGGCAGCTGGGTAGCTCAGTGAATTGAGAGACAGGCCTAGAGATGGGAGGTCTTGGGTTCAAATTTGACCTCAGACACTTCCCAGCTGTGTGACCCTGGGCAAGTCACTTGACCCCCATTGCCTAGCCCTTACTGCTCTTCTGCCTTGGAGTCAATACACAGCATTGACTCCAAGATGGAACGTAAGGGGGTTTATAAAAAAATAATAATAATAAAATAAAATGTGAGCTCCTTGTGGAAAGGGACAAGTTTTTCTTTTCTTTACATCTCTGGAAGTCCAGTGCCTGCCATATAGTTAGGGCTTAATAAGTGCTTTGTCGACTAATTGTCCAGCCCCAAATTTTAATATACACACTTTTAGAGAGAAGGAGAGTTCTCATTTCAATGTTGTATTCATGGTTGTATTTAAAACTTCAAGTTTTAAAATTTAAGGCTCAATAAACTCCAGTGATTCCTTATTATCGCTGAGATAAAATACAAAATCCTTTGTTTGATATTTAAAGGTCTCCACAATCTGACCGTTTTCCTATTTTTTCCATTCTGCTGACATAGCATGGTATAATGGAAAGAAAATTGCCCTTGACACTAGGAAGACCAAGATTCTAGTCTCACCTCTAGATATACTGGCTTTATGACTCTGGGAAAGTCACAGCACCCTAACAATCTAAGACTACGGTTTGGAAGAAGATGCTGACCTGCGTTAGAGGAAGGCATTCCTTCATTCCAGAGTTCCTATTACAATGAAATCACAGGTCAAATCTCTTAGTTATACCTCTTAGCATCCCTTGTTTCCTTCAAGACTCATCTCAGATGAGGGAACGTCCTTCAATTGGGGAATGGCTGAACAAATTGTGGTATCTGCTGGTGATGGAATACTATTGTGCTCAAAGGAATAATGAATGAACTGGAGGAATTCCATGTGAACTGGAAAGACCTCCAGGAATTGATGCAGAGTGAAAGGAGCAGATTCAGAACTTTACACAGAGACGGATACACTATGGCACAATCTAATGTAATGGACTTCTGTACTAGTAGCAATGCAATAATCCAGGACAATTCTGAGGGTCTTATGAGAAAGAAAACTATCCACATTCAGAGGAAGAACTATGGGAGCACAAACACAGAAGAAAAACAACTGCTTGAACTCATGGGCTGATGGGGATATTATTGGGGATGTAGACACTAAACAATAACTTTAGTCCAACTATCAATAATATGGAATTAGGTTTTAATCAATGATACATGTAAAACCCAGTGGAATTGTGTGTTGGCTATGGGGCGGGGGGGGGGGGAGGGAAAGAACATGGAACATGTAACTATGGGAAAATATTCAAAATAAAAATTAAAAAAGGAAAAAAATAAAATCAAATAGAAATATTTATACCCATATATATGTGTACATAATAAAGGCAGTTGGGAGAAGGCATCGACAGATAGGGAAAGAGGAAGAATATCATGGGGGAGGTGGCATTTGAACTGAACTTTGAAGAAATCCAGGGAATCAAAGAGGATATGAGAAGGGAATGTGCTTCAGACATGAAGATACTAAATGGAACTTCATGTAAAAGGAATAACAAGTAAGGCACTTTGGCTGGAATGCACAGGGTGAGTGGAATTAATATCTAATAAACTTGGAAATATGGAATGGAGTTCAATTAAAAAAAAAGACTCAGACTCATCTCAGATGTTACCTTCTATGAAAGACTTTCCCCAGTTTCCCCAGCAATTTCTGCCTTTTTCTCAAAAGATTATCTTTAATTTACTTTATAGAGGGTATCTTCTATATCTATCTATCTATCTATCTATCTATCTATCTATCTATCTATCTATCTATCATCTAATTTCTTTCTATTTATCCATCCATCCATCTACTCATTTATTTGTTTACATTTTATTCTAGGGCATGAATTCTTTCTTTGCCATCTCCCCCAAGTACTAAAATGATCTAATTACTCTAATAAGGTATAACAGATTTACTTTTGACTCTCCCATAGAATAATACTTACTAAATATTTTTTAAACTGAAGAGAATTCCATATCCATTTCTTTTCATTTTTCATAATTTTGTTTTAATTTGCTAGTTTAATTAATTAATACTAATTTAATTTGTATATTGATAAACCATTAACAACCTATTTACAATTCTTCCCCTTGCAAGCACAGTCACATTTAGTTTTAGTTTTCTACTCATTTTGTAAAACTCTGTCCTCAAGAGCAACTTTGTCAATTAGATAGTGCAAGTGTTATTACCTATATTTTGCAGGTGAGGAAACTGAGGTTCAGAGACTTTTAGTTACTTGCCTACAGTTTCAACTCTAGTCAAATTCAAACTAGAATTTAGACCCGGGTCTNCTTCCCTTCCCTTCCCTTCCCTTCCCTTCCCTTCCCTTCCCTTCCCTTCCTTTAGATGGGAAGTTAGGGACCCTTCAACTCACACCTGTAGCAATCTAGACTAGAAGGATTCTTTTTTTTCCTGATCTGTGATTTCATGTTTTTATTGAACTCCAAACTCTCCCTATGAATACTGACTAGCAACTGTTCTACAATTTATAGTCTTGAAGAACTGCCTAAGACAGTGAAATGTTAAATGACACAGATCAAATAGCTCTCTCTTTCAGAAGATGGCCTTGAATTCAAGATTTCCTAACTCTAAAGACAATTATTTATCCGTTCTATAGATCTGACTCTCAGAAAGAAGTTATATTTTATTTCTCCAGGGAAATCCCTGGGTAGGGACAAAATTAAATTCAAGGGAACATGATTTGAGGGGCTACCCCTAAAAATGAAATCAATCAATATAATCCCAAAACTTGGAGTACTAAACTACCAATGACAAATCACATTTAGTTCCTGAGGTATTTGTGAACCTCCAGAGCAGTAGAACCCTGAGCAGCCCTTTTCTTTTGTAGTACCTCCCCCATCCAAGCCTAATATCATTTCCTTTCCTCTCTGCTGCTTAAAGGTGGGGGGACTGTGGCAGTGGACTAAATCCAGGGGTGTTCTAGACCCAGCTCATCCTGGCTTCTGAAAAGTGATTGTTACATTTTCAGTGTGTGTTTACACTTCAGAAATCTACAATTGCTATAAATCTGGTCTTGATTTATTGTTTTGCTGATTGTCTGGATTTCAGAAAGTAAGGGAGAAATCTTAATAATGAAGATGGAAACTAAAAGCCTGTCATTTGTTCTTCGAGAGGCAGTTGCCTGCTGTGCCACCCCTCTTTGCCCCCACTCCTCCTTTTCCTTTATCTTTCTGCCAATCCTCCTGGTACATAGTCCACCAGCTTCTCATGTAAGGCTGGCAAATATCAATAGATTCCTCATTTCTTTCGTCTCCCTGATGTAAGATGAGAGAGAATAAAAAAAAATTTTAAACCTCCTTGATCTGCTTTTTCCCCCTTCTCTGCCTTCCAGTTCCCACTTCTCTTACTGAAGAGTCCTTTTCTCTACCCACCCCCAATCCTTTCTCAGTTTAGTCTCAGATTCCTCTTCTCTCCCCCATTCCACCCACACCTCCATCTCCACCATCTTTATGCATTGGGGCAGATCCTTTTCCCCAGGGAGCAGGAAGACATTCTGTTATCACATTAATGCATTTGTTGTTGTTCGATTTTGTCCTGCTCTTCCTGAGTTATGTTATGACAAATATTTAAAAGGAACTAGGCAAGGTACTTGTGAGAATTTCATAGAAACAAAATGACAGAGATGGAGTAGAGGAATCTATGATGGCTACTTGTTTTCTCTACCTTTCAAGCCCATGATTCCCATGAATATTTAAAAAGGCATCTTCTTCTATTCATGTGAGTAGAGTAATGCCATCATGCTAGTGTTTTCAAAGATCTAGCTTGGTTATCTCTCAGAGGGTTCATGGACTCTCCAACCTCATTATAGCCAATTCCACAAAACATACCTTTCCCAAGAGCGTAGCTTAGATTTCTCTGCCACCAGATAACAGAAGAACACAGCCTCACTGAAGAAAAGGGGAACCAGAGAGAATCAAAGAAGAGCAGAAATAACTCACATTCAATTCTTGGGAAACCATTTAACATTACTTTTCATCTCCAAAGCTATGTTTTGTTTTGTTTTGTTTTTTCCTATTCCTGGTCTTGAAACACATCTTCCTCAAACATTTTCTGGTATATTTCCCCAAATTAACATTGTCAACCACATGTTTCCAGCACCATCATTTGTCTTCAGGTACCACAGTGTCCAGTGGAACTGACCTTTGCTGTATGCCAGAATCAGAAAAATGAAGGCTCTAGAGTGTAAGAAGGTTCTATTTGCAAGAATAATTGAAACCGACAATAAGGACCCTGCCTAGCAGTTTCATTTATGGCACCTTGAAAAAGAACATATCGCAGATTTACATGGCAACAACCGTAACCCCTTGAAGCAGCTCTGAATGTTCATGCTGGGTAGAAAAGACATCAACCCTTGCTCATTGTAATGATTTTAGGTACCAGGGCTTAGTTACTCCAGGCTCACACAGATCTTTATTAAGGCTAAGGCTTATTTTCTTTTAACAGCCTGATGAAATCCCCAGGTGAATCATCTTCTGAAGCTGTCTGTTGTACAATGCAAGTGATATACAAATTAAAAGTTCACCTTCAAATAAGGGCAACCTGAGGCCATACAACGATGCTGAAAACTCACATTCCGCCCCCACCCCCGTGCTGAATTTCTCCAGCATCATAAGTGCTTAATATAGAGCTCTGTCCTCTAGTACTTAAATTTCCTAAAAGGCATTTTGCTTTACTCTCCTACATTTAAGTGCATCCTGGTCTGTAGCACCTTTTAATGTTTTTGTTTTCAATTAGCGTCATACTGTTTATTCACTCAACTAGCTTTTCTCAACCTTTTAATAATATGTCACATGGCACACCTTATATTAACAGAAAGCACATGCAAATGTTTTCTAAAGGAAGTCTATGAATATATTACTAATCTATAATTAAGGTAAGTTACATTTTATTTATTTGGGAATTGGCATTTCTCTTTAGTCTAATTAATGCTGTAACTAATATAAAGTGACTGGGTCTATGCCCCAGGGTACTGATGTGGAGGGATGGGGATGCTAGTTCTTGAAACGTACCTGCCATCTCTGTACCTTGTCTAATGGTCTTATGTCGGGTCTCTACACTGCCCCTGGGCTGTTATTCCTAGGGCCCAGTCACTGTGGAACCCCTCTCCTACCCCAAATCACTTAGGGATAAGGGCCAGACACCCTCTTTTCTGGATGATTGCACCTGTAGTCAGACTGTTCTCTGTGCTACCTCCTAGTATTCCCTACCCCCCTGCCATAGTTCATTGAGTTGGCCCCAGGCACAAAAATTCTTAGTTATCACTTGGGTATCAATTAAATCCAAAGATACACATCTTTTAGAAATATATAACAGGTTAATAACTTTTCCTCCTGGATTCCTGATGCTGCCTTATATAACAGCCTGTTTATTATTCTTTGTTAAAATCAACACTGATCTGGTCTTTTTGGCATGACTTCATTGTTGATCTAATTATCAGAACCTAAGATCTTTGGGGTCTATTCTATATTTTATAGATCATTAAAAGCAAATGCACTTCATTAGGTCATTTTTTTTAATGGTTTTCTCATGTTCATTCCTCCTCTAAAGTCTGTAGATTTCTTATCACTGTTAGATCCTACCTCGTATAATATTTGTCATATAAGCACATTTTAGGGAAAAGGACTCCATTTCTCATGAGGCTCTGGGTCCCAAGATTGGGTTTGATTGGCACACCCTGCACTTTAATTCTTGTAACTATGGCACAGGATGGTTGCATCATATGTTAATTTCTAAGAAGAAGAGGGTAGCCTTTTGTTGTTGTTGAGTCATTTCTGAAGGGTCCAACTCTTCTTAAGCCCCTTTGGGGTTTTGCTGGCAAAGATACTGGAGTGGTTTGCCATCTCCTTTTCCAGATCATTTTACAGATGAGGAAACTGAGGCAAACAGGGTTAAATGATTTTTCCAGGGTCACACAGTTAAATGTCTATGGTCAGATTTAAACTGGGGCTTTTTGACTCCAGGCCCTGCACTCTTTCCACTGTCCCACCTAGCTGCCTTGGGGAGCCATTACATAAGTGCTAAAATATAAAGAGAAGGGCCAGCAGAGGTGGAAATGGTTATCGTGGCACCAAAGTCAGGTCAAGGAATGATGAAACAGAGGCATTCCTGTTGTAATTAAGACAATGGAAAGCAGTGAACACTCCAAGGCAGATGCAAGATATGTATAAAGTAGATTTTCCCAACTTTCATTATTTTTACCAGGCTAGAGACTTTGGCAGGTCTTCCCCGCCCTAGAGTAGGAGTTTTGAGTGTGAATGTTTTCCCCAACCATAACCTTGGGAATGAGATCCTAATCCCTAGAGTGGGTGGGTTAAGATTATTTTCCCTATTCCTTTACTAATTCTTCAAGACCTAGTTCGATAATACAATAATAGATTAAATAATAAATTAATTAAAGTAAAGCTGTTACTGCAGTTTTTATTTCTTGTCTAGTCTGCTAGCCTGAGTCAAACTGAGTTTAGATGACCATAGAAGGTCCCAGGTTAGCTTAGATGGGAGTTTAAGGCAAAGAAGTACATTGATCATTCAAATTACCCTACATTGAATCTAGTGATCTATGTGGCCCTAGAGCTGAGTGACATACATAGTTATTTTCCTACACATATTAAGTCCCCGAATTAGCTTGAAAGTTCCATGTCAGGGACCAGATTTTATAAAAGTTAATCTGACCATTAAGTGCTTAAATGGAACTGGAGCATTTAAAGCCCTAAAATCGAGGAACAAAACTGATATGGACAATTGTGTTTTTATATCCTTTCTCTCTTAGAGTTTCTTGTAGTACCTTATAAATAATATTTTTAATTCAATCATTCAATGAATCTATTATCTCATTGATGTGGTTATTATCTTTAATGATACAAATCACAACGCCTTCCAGTTCTGTGTAATTCCTGTCCATGTTGTCCCATAAATACATAATAGGTTTAATAAATACTTGTTGAACTGTTCAAACTGAATGACTCATCCTGTACGCCTGATTATATAATTTGAGTTTCTTTTTAGCAAATAACTAAACATAGCAATGTAGTGACGTGTTCTTAACTCAAATCTAGACTTTTTATCATGCTTTGATTCTAGTCAACAAACATTAATTAAGTGGCTGGTACTGGCCTAAGTGTTTAAAAGGCAGAGATGAGGAATAACTTGTGGACTTTGGAAGCTTATAATTTTATAGAGATATAAGTACAGAAAGAAATATGATATGAGATAGAATAGAAAGGTAAAGGAGAAATTGAGATATGGCCCAGTGAGAAAATTTCAAGAGGGAATCATCATTTGCAGAAGGGTACATGTATTTGGAAGGGTAGAGATTGGGAAAGGATAGGAAACTAGAGCTGGGCTTCCCCCCTTGAAGGCAGAGGATGATTTTAATAGGCACTGATAAGATGGAATGTTACAGGAAGGACCTATGCGAGAACACAAAGATGGCATACTAGAGGACCAAGGTAGTCTTAGGTGGTTAAAGCAAAAGATAGGGAAGGAAATAGTGTGAGATAAGACTAGAAAAGTAGTTGGAAGTCACATTGCGGCAGGCCTTAAATGCCAGGCTGAGGAGTTTGTATTTCATCCTGTAGGTAATAAGGAGGCGCTGAATGTTGAATAATATGATCAGACATATGAATCAGGAAGATTAATTAGCAGCCATGTGAAGATAAGATTGAGTAACAATGATTGTCTGGCCCCTACTTCTGCAACCCTTAGGAGGTTGGGGAGGAGGAAGTCTCTCGTCTCTGTCAAGACCTCAAAATTGTGCCCCTCAATATTAGGGGTCCAAATACCCCAATTCCATTTAAATTAATAGTCAGATTTGCTTTTATAAAGCTAATATTTATTTCAAAGATACAATAAGAACAAACAGACAAACATTTGACCCAAGATGTTGGGGGGAAAAAGCCCTTGTGTTGCCTTCAACTCTGGGGAGAGGAATTGGGGTCACAGTCTAGTTCATTTCTTATAAAGCATTAGTGACATCACACTCCAAGTTCAAAGCTTCTTGGGCTTACTTATCAGGGCTTCTCTGCTGGGCTAGGGGAAACATCTGGCCTGGATTCCTGGGCTCGAAAGTTTCTGTGTCTTGAACTCTCTGCACCTAGAAAGGAAAAAGATAAACAAAACAAGATAAAAAGCCCTAAGTCCATTTCTCAGGGCCACTGGGCCTAAGAGACAAAGGGTAGCACCCTTCTCCTTGTCCAGCTTTCTGCATGATGCCCATCTGCATCACTAGATGCCACCAAAAAGATAGAAATTGCTCTAGGGTGATGGTTCTAAAGACACAGCCAATTTGGGTTATGCTCCTCCTACCTCTTGCGATAGAGCAGTAGAGGATGTCTTCTTCCAGAAGCAGGTCCCTAAAGTATCCCACGTGGGTATTTCCATCTTGGATGATCTGGGGATATGCAGTCAGAAAAGAGAGAGAATGGAAATGTGCCATCATCGTTACTGGTAAAGATGAGAAGGGTCAGCCTGAGCAGAAACAGCTGGGGCAGGAAATATGAGCAACCACTACAAGACCTTCAAGTCTGGGTGCGATGAGTCCAGTTAGACAAAAGGAAAAATTCCTCCTGATCCAGTACTGACTCCCAAGCCTGAATCTTCACTTTTAGAACTGATTTTCCTGCCTCTTTCAGCCCTTGGGATTTTAGAACTCTAGAAAATCAGGTCCTACAACATCCTACATTTGAATATTTATTGTTTTCTGATTTGGATCCACTCCTGACAGACTGTAACTATTCTTCTCTGCCTTGGCATTTACCTAATCACTGGGAAGTTCTAGTTTCTCTCAGGCAGGACATTCTGCTTGAGGTAGGGAGACCAGTTAGAAGGCTTTTAAAATAATTCTTGTCATGTGTGATGAGGGCCAGAACTGGAATGGCAAATGGAGAAGAGGATACAATTAATGATTGGGGATAGGGGAAGAAATAGAGAAGGGTCAAAGCTAACTCCAAAGTGACCACTTTCTGACCTTTCAGAACTCACAAGGTTGTAGTTTCCAACTTTCTTCACCTAAAACAAAATTTTTCCTAAGGTAAAGGAATAAGGCCTTTATCCACAAAGCCAAATGTTAGTCTTGGGAAGAAGAGGACTCAAGGGGGAGCTGGATGGCTAAGTGGATTGAGAGTCAGGCCCAGAGATGGGAGGCCCTGGGTTCAAATCTGGCCTCAGATACTTCCTAGCTGTGGGACCCTGGGCAAGTCACTTAACTCCCATTGCCTAAGCCTTACCACTCTTCTGCCTTTAGAACCAATACCCAGTATTGATTCTAAAATGGAAGGTAAGGGTTTAAAAAAAAAAAAAAAAAAAAAGAGGACTCAAGGCCTCTCTCATTCCAGCACTGTCCTCATTAGATACCATTAGTAAAGTAATAAGGAAACACAGTGGATAAAGCACCAGGTCTAAAGTCAGGAAGACCTGAATTCAAATCTGGCCTCAAACACTTACTAGCTGTGGGATCCTGGGCAAGTCATTTAACTCTGTTTGCCTCAATTACATCATCCGTAAAATGAGCTGGAAAAGGAGACAGCAAACCACTGTAGCATCTTTGCCAAGAAAATCTCAAATATGGTCAAAAGGAGTCAGACATGACTGAAACAACTGGAGAACGAGAGCAAAGAAATGGGGGACTTCTAGGTAGCTCAGTGGATTGAGAGCCTGGTCCAGAGACAAGAGGTCCTGGGTTCAAATGTGACCCCACACACTTCCTATCTGTGTGACCTTGGGCAAGTCACTTTAACTCCCATTGCCTAGCCCTTATTGCTCTTCTGCCTTAAAACCAAAACACAGTATTGATTATAAGATGGAAAGTAAGGATTTTTTTTAAAGCAAAGAAATAAAAGAAAAAGCCTATAAAAGAGATATAACTAAGGAAACCCTCCCCAACCCAAAAACCAAAAAAAAAAAGGAATCAAAAAAAGTAGAAGAGATCCAACTAAGGAAAAGAGACCTCAAATTTGTTTCCTGACTCTAAGATCACTGCTTTCTATTCCAACAGAGTACCTTCCAAACAACAAATAAAAACAATCAAATAAACTAATGGCCTACAAAATAAAAACCTTATATCTTCAACTTCAAAGTCTTTACATTTTGAGAAAAGAAACCAATAAATTTAACAAAATAATTTAAACTTATTCACTTTGTGTCATTTTCTCATCTCTTTTCTGTCTATTTATAACATTTTACTGTTGTTCTTTTTAAAATAGTCATCATCAATATGCATGTTCTAATTTTGCTTTCAACACTTTATATTGGTTTGTGCATTTTTGGTATTCTTCATGTGTCATTTTTTAGAAGGCAATAACTATCTGTTACATGAACCTACCACAATTTCTGCATCCATTTTTCAATCACTGGGTCTGCTGGTGATTTCTGATTTTCCACCACTAAAAATAAAAGTATAAATTTGTTACTGTTAAGTCTCCCCCACATCCTTTAATAATACTCCTAAGTAGCAAGATCACCGTGTCAAAGGATATTTCATAACTCGTATTGTATGTCGCCAGATTGCTATCCAGATATATTGTATCAATTTGCACTTTCATCAACAATCTAATATTGCGCTATTCACCAACAAAACTGAATTTTATCAGTTGAACTACTTTTTTTTCTAACTTGATATGTATAAGGTGGCACCTCAAAGTCATTTTAATTTTCATTTCTCTGATTATTCTAGAGAACGAACAATTTTTCAAGGAACTATTAAAAGTACTCATTTTCCTCCAGAAGAGATTTTTCTCATTTTAGTTTGCTGTCTCATAAATTATTTTTGTTCCTATTTTCCTCAGGCTTGCTTAATGCATTTTGTTACAATACAATTATCATTGGCAGGCAGTTTTATATTATCTCTCATTTCTATTTTAAAATGATCTATACCTACCTTTAATTGGGTTCAGACATCTTGAAACTTTTCCTGAGGTTTTCTGTATGATAGAAAACACAAAAATAACCACCACAACAAATAGAAATAAAACCCTCTAGTACCCATTAGGGCTCCCAGTCATTAACAGTCTGTAGTCCTTCACACATCACTACATTTGATTTGGTGGCTTTGAATTGCTCATTTCCTGTGGCTATCTATGGAGAAGCACAGATGCTTTATTTGTTGGGGAGTTGAAGCTAGTAAATTTAAAATAAAAATTAAATGAAGTTTGAATAGATTTTTTTTTGTCAATAAGGCATATGATAGGATTTGCATAGTAAATCAGATTTGTAAATTTTCAAAAGAAGGATGGGGCTGAATTCAGGAAATATGGGAATCCTCTTAAGGAGAGCAAAGCAGGTAAAGGCTCGAGGTTTGTTGAGGACATTGATCTCAACAAAGGTTTTTCCAAAATAAATGCTGACAGCTATCCTTATGGATGCCTATAAGTAACATCAATCTTTTATTGAATTCAAAAATATGAAAGAACTAAATTATTTCAGAGGACAACAAAGTCTGGAAGTACATTTTGTCAGGAATTCATTCGCCAAATGTCTTTATGGAAAATCTTTTCATATATCACTTACAATGAAAAGATTAAGCTAATGTATTTCTAGAATTTATCAAGTAAATGGGCCCCAAGCCACCGAGTTTTCACCCTTTATATTATTTGGTTGCTTTGTGCCCTTCACTAGTTTCGGGACAGCAAAATCAAGTGTATACACGCAACCAAACAGTGTAGTTTTGATTTCTGGTTCTTGGGGATAAATAGGTAATCTAATAAGAGGATTTTTCACTGTGACTATAAAAGGTTTAAGTTGAAAATATGTCATATAATAGCCCATGAATCCTTAGAAAAATCATTCAACCTCTCTGGATCTCAGTTTCCTCATCTGTAAAATGAGGAGCTTGGACTAGGTGACCTCTAAAGTTCCTTCTAGATCTAAAACTAAAATCTTATTATTTAAGATATGAAACTGGAATAGAGAGTCCACATACTGGACATCAGAATTGGGATTCAAAAATATGTTAACAAGGTGGAACGATGAACAAAATTAATAAGATGATCCTTAATTAAGATAAATGTAAATATCTGTATCAGATTTCAAAAGCATCCACTCTATAAATATGTGATAATGTAGATATGACTAGATAACCCTTAACTCAGAATCAATGCTGGTTCCAAAAAGAAGAGTGGTCAAGCCTAGGCAATTGGGGTTAAGTGATTTGCCCAGGATTACACAGTTAGTAAATTGTCTGAGACTAGATTTAAACCCAGGTTGTAGTGTTGTTTTTAATTTTGAGGATCAACATTTTAAGGAGAACATCAAGAAATTAGTATACATTTAGAGGACTGTCTAGCATGGCGAGAAGACTGAAAATGATACAAAATTAAGATCAATTAAAGGAACTTTCAGTTGGGATTGGTTAGCCTATAAAATAAATAATTTCTGAGAGTGATGAGAGTCTTTCCACGTATCTGAAGGGCTTATATATAGGAGGAGGAATTAGTCTTTAATGTGGTCTCAACTTTGGAAGGTTCCATGTGGAAGTTGGATGGTCACTTGTCAGGTGTGTTGTAGAGTAGATTCATACTGTGGCTGGATGAAATTAAATATGGCAATGCTTATGCAATTTGCATGTGGCATGAAGCTAGGAGGGTTGGCTGACATTTTGGAATAGAAAATTGGGTAACCAGAAACATAGCAAAAGGCTAGAATCATTATCTTTCTCATTACTTTCATCCAATGCATTGATAAAAATATTGAATAGAACAGAGCCAAGAGATTTTTCTGTGTGACCCTCCACAAAAGACATTTCTTTACAATTGTCCATCAATTACCAGGCCTAAGGTTTTGTCATTCTATCAGTTCCCAAACTACATAATTATAATATTAACTAGCCCAGTGATGGCGAACCTATGACACACATGTCAGCACTAACATGTGCAGCCATTTTTGATGACACACGGCCGCATACAGAGAAGTATGGGGCCATATGCCAAGGATGAAACATTTGCTGAGGCATAGTGTAGACATTCTGTGCATTATAGATGACAATTCTACCCATATTAATTTGCCTATTTTGGTTTATTAAATACAGTTACATAGTACAATTATACATTTTTGTTATTTCAACTATAAATATCGACAAATTATGTTTTTTTTTTCTCGAAGTGACACACCATTCGAGTTATGCTCGTTTTTTTTGGTGAATTTTGACACACCAAGCTCAAAAGGTTGCTCATCACTGAACTAGCCTATACCTGATAGGTGCCAATAACTGACTCTCCAGGGGAAAATGTATGCATGACAGGCTTGTATTATTAACATTTTATCCACCACTTTCTTAAGTCTAGATAATCAATAAAAACAATAAATCCAACCTTGATTTGTAGTATTTTGTAGTATTTGCCAATTATTGAAGTGTAAATACTCACACTGAAAATTTTATTTCCGAGTTGATACAAGCTGACTCCAACATACGCCCTGCCTACGTCTCTCCATTTCATCCACAAAGATATTGTGAGACTTTGTCAAATGCTTTATTGAAATTCAAGTGTCTATAATTCTGGCCTTACCTTGCTATACTAGTTTAGTAACTTCATTTAAAAAAAAAAAAGAAAGAAGGCTAATGTGCCCTTATTCAGACTTTATTTCTGAAAATCATGTATGCTCTTATGTACATTTCCATAAATGTAATGTAGTCAATAGGATTGCCAGCTTTTATACAAACATTCTTATAAAAAAGGTAAGAAATATAAGTAGAAGTCAATCTTTTTTATTTTATTCCATAAAAAATGAAGAAGCCACAACTGAGTAATGAGAACTTATAAAGAAATGCAGAAAACAAAATATTTGAAGTACTTCCCAGAAGGAATGAAGTTTGTGGTCACCAACAGAATATCCTTTAATCCTGACATTTTAACAAATCCTTAGAGTTTCCACGGAGTCTCATAAAATAACTTCCCATACTTACGAGTGACTTGGACACTTCCTGGAAGTTAAAAAATTTGGGGAGCTGATGGCCAGGCAATCCACTTCTTAGTGGATTTTCGCTGTCCGAATCACTCATAGTAAAAGAAGGAAGCAAATTTGAGGTCTTTTGCAATTTCATCCCATCTCTTTAGTATTTTATTGATCCCCAGCTTTAGGGATCATGTGAAGAATTCTCTTCTTTCTCCAAAAGACATACTACTCAGGAGACCTCCTTTTTCTAGAAGTCATAGTCTCCAAACCCTCTAATTCTGATAACTTTGAAAGCAGTACTACTCAAGAAATCTCCCTTCTCTGTTAGAAAGATAGACTTTACTATTATCCTATCTAGAAAACAAAGATTCCCTTAGCTCTGTATAGGAGGTTGGAGTTCAGGATTATTGTCCATGATTTTCTCTCTTAGACTACATATGAAAACACATGTCCACCCGTACTATACATTTCTGCAGGAACTCCTTATACTCTACCATTGCTCCAGTTGCTGTCATATTTTGGTCTGGAAAGTCCATTACCAGGAACCTTTATTTCAAGTCAAGTAGATAGTGGTCAATCTCACAATAAGAAAGCTGTGTACAAAAACATGTAATTCGGGGCAGCTGGGTAGCTCAGTGGATTGAAAGCCAGGCCTAGAGACGGGAGGTTCTAGGTTCAAACCCGGCCTCAGCCACTTCCCAGCTGTGTGACCCTGGGCAAGTCACTTGACCCTCATTGCCCACCCTTACCACTCTTCCACCTATGAGACAATACACCGAAGTTAAGGGTTTAAAAAAAAACAAAAAAAAAAACATGTAATTCCTCATGTACTTCTTCCTCAAGAGGAGACAATGAACATGTACAAGCTTCCTTGCTTTCTAAACCCCTTTTTTCTGCTTTGCCTTGGTTTGTCAAGAGTTCTACACAAACAAACATGTTGGTACAATCTTGGTCAACAACCAATCAAGAATTGTCTTTGGTGGGCAGCTGGGTAGCTCAGTGGAGTGAGAGTCAGGCCTAGAGACGGGAGGTCCTAGGTTCAAACCCGGCCTCAGCCACTTCCCAGCTGTGTGACCCTGGGCAAGTCACTTGACCCCCATTGCCCACCCTTACCACTCTTCCACCTATGAGACAATACACCGAAGTTAAGGGTCTTAAAAAAAAAAAAAAAAAAAAGAATTGTCTTTGGATGACCAACTCAAATGGGAGAAAGGTGTGCTCATCAAATTGATTAGGGAACCCTTCCCTCATCAACTCCACATCCATAATATTGTCTCTAGAAATTTGCTAGCTTCATTGAAGTCAGTCTTACTAGCCTCTGATTTGAAGAATTTAATTTGACAAACACTTACTATGCACCTACCTTAGGTAAGACAGCATACTAACTCCTGAGAATACAACAAAAAAGGAAGCAGTCTCTGTCCTCAAAGATCTTACATTCTCCATGGGTGATACAAAATGTATACCAGATAAGGTAATTTGGGGAGGGAGAGAGCACTAGTGCCTGGGGTTCAAGGCAGTTTTCATGGACAAGGCGAACATGTGGACTGAAGTGAGCAGGTAAACTGAACTTTTAAGGAAAATAAGGATTCTGTCTGGTGGAGATGAAGAGGGAGGGAATTCTGAGCACTGAGGATGGTTTCTGCAAATGCACAGAGGGAAAAAATATGGAATGTCAAATTTGGGCAACAGTTAGTAACACAAGCTGTAATGCAGAGAATGAGAATGGGAATAAAAAAGAACTAAGACTAGAAATGTACATAAGACTCAGAATATGGAAGACTTTCAATGCTAGGCCAAGAAGTTTGCATTTTATTCTAGAGATAACAGGAAGTCCCCGGAAGCTTTATGAGCATTTGAGTGACACTGTCAGGTTGGTGTCTTAGAAAGGGTATTTTGGAGGATATATTGGAGATATGAGAGACTCAAGACAGGAAGACCAATTAGAAAACTAGTACAATAGTTTAAGTGAGAGGTGATGAGGACTTATATTAAAGTGGTAGTAGGATGAATGGAGAGAAGGCTGTGAGTGGTGGATTTAATAGAAATTGGTCACTGATTAGACATTTGGGGGGGGGTAGGTAAGAAAAGGGAAGAATAAAAGATGATTCTTCTGATGCAAACCTAGATGACTGGTAGAATCAGTAGAACTAAACAAATATAGCAGAGGGATGGGTTTAGAGGAGATATTTTATTGTGAATATGTTCATTTTAAAATGCCAATGTGACCTCCAGCTGGAAATGTCTTACGGAAGTAAAAGACCTGAGAGTAGAACTCTGGGTTTCTGGGCTGCAGTAGAGATTGGGTGTATATACTTAGTAGAGCATTAATATTGGTAAGACTCAAGGATTGGGGTTGAGAGAGCCATAGATTGTCTAAGTAAAGATAACTGACCCAGACTGAAAATGGAGCAGGTCAAAGCTCTTGTGACAATCAGAGGTGGGATCAGACTTGTGAGTAGCATCCCCTGAAGACAAGACTAGACAAGAAAAAGAAGACAAGATAATTGGACCAAATTTTCCTTATCTCCAGATATATAACACCTACCCCAGTCTCAAACTCAGCTTCAAATATCACCGAAAGCAGCTGAGCAATTAAATCTGCATGTTCTTTCAGTGTCTTTGATCAAGTGACTTGAATTCATTGAATGAATGAATAAAGCATTTATTAAGCATTTACTTTGTGCAAAACACTGGGGATATATGTGGAAAAATAAGACTGTTTCTTCTCTCAAGGAGCTCTACATTCTAATGGAGCAAACAATACATAGAAGTTTTAGCTTCAAGAGAGATGGAAAGGTCTTGTGATTCTTGGGGAACACAAGCAAAGCAGATGTTAATGTCTCTCCTTAATATCATTTCCACTGATAAAATAATCAGTTCCTGATGCCGAAGCTTTGAATGTGCCAAAGACTTTAGTAACAAAAACTTTCTTTTTGGGGGTCTTTAAGAAATATGACTGTAGCATCTGCAAGAGCAGTTGCCAGGCTATATTTCCACAGAATTTGCTATCCAGAATGATGGCTGTGGGAATTGGGCTGGAAGCATCGCTATTCCAAAGGCTCTTGGATTTATGATTTGAAGATGTCTCTATCAGGTCCAGAGAAGAGATGATGGTCAAGGTGGTGGTAGTGGCTTATCTTTACTTTATGCTGATGATAGTTAGGTGCTTTTTTATTATCTTCACATTGATTTTGTGTTTCAGTTCCCTACAAAACATTTCCCATCAGAGGACAGTTCTTCACCTCAAGGAGCTTACAATCTATTTGGGGAGAAAACATTCAAACAAATATATACGAAGCAAGTTATATACAGAATAAATATGAAATGATCAACAGAAGGAAGGCACTAGAATGAAGAGGCATTGGGGGAAAGCTTATGGAAGAGATGAGATTTTAGTTGGGAATTAAAGGAAGCCAGAGAAGCTGGGAACCATAACTAACACATTAGCTGATAAGTCAGAATCCAAAAAGTTCTCAACTGATCTTAGAACAGTGGGCCAACTGAAATAAACTCCTTGAAAGCAGGGACTATTTTCTTTTTGCCTTTGTATCCAGAATGCCTTACACATTGTAGAGCCTTAATAAAATTTTGAGTTTAATGTTATATAATTCCTGTTCCTCTTTTCACAGTTCACAGGAATTGTTTTTATTAAACTATACCATACCTCTTTTTGTAATTCTTATTTTGTTGGCCTTCCTTACAAATGTTTTGTGTGCTATAAATTTTTGTTACATACTTAACTGCAGACTTCAACAATGCCATGACTTAGGAGGGGGTCGTCACTATATATATCATAACACAACAGGGTATTTATTGTAGCACTGACTCAAATCTAACTTACTGCTGCTCTAATTGATAATATTTTCCGCTTCACAGAAGCTGAGCTGAATGCACAGACCTGGAGGAGTAAATGAAACAAGTATTTTATAGAACAATAAGCGAACCATTTAAATCTATAACTACTATACTTTTGTTTCCCACCTCCTTGTCTATAATGAAATATAAGTGGTGCATGTGAACCATACACAGTAATTCCCTTTTATGTTTGCAAATAGTATTATACCCTTGGTGTGGGTGATTTACAGTGAGATAATTAAAAAAAAACAGAAATGCAAAATAATTTATAGGAAGGGAAACAACCAATATTTCAAAAGAAAATTTTCCCTTCCCTCCCCAAAATCATCCTTTTTTAGTCTCAGAATAATTTTAAGTAAAGAAGGTTACACAACTTTAAAAAACTGGATAGAAGAAAACAATATTTTTCCTAAACTTATGTAAAGATTTTTTGTAACTTTAGAATATATAAAAAAATCACAGAACATGCAACAATTAGAGAAATCTTGAAAATTAGAATTATATAATACAGATGGTTGAATGTGAATGGTACCAATTGAAACAATAGAACATGGCTAAAATCCATAAAGAATCTATAATTATGGGTTCAAATCTGGCCTCAGATACTTCCTAGCTGTGTGACCCTGAGCAAGTCACTTAACCCCCATTGCCTAGCCCTTCCCACTTTTCTGCCTTGGAACCAATACTCAGTATGCATTCTAAGATGGAAGGTAAAGGTTTAAAAAAGATATATTTGAAGAAAGGTAGATTATTTCCCCCAACTAATAAAATTTGTTTTTTAAAAATTCATTATAAAGACAATCAAGAAAAGGTAGCAATGGAATTTGACAAACTCAAACTTAAAGAACCTAAATTATGGCAGAGCTACAACCAAGTTAAATTATATGCTCTCCATAATGACTCTTAGTTACAGGGGATTATTCCCTTTATGTAGCAAAATTGCCCCCAGACAATTTTGTACTGAATTCTGGTACTTTTTTTCCATATATACCTGAATGAACTGGTCAATTTCATTATTCTTTTATTTATAGGCACCTCTACCAGGCCCAGTTCATCTCTTTTTTTCTCATTTTCTATACCCTTTTTCAAAATTACAAATGTGACATCTCCAGTCTCCAGCCCTTTTCTCCATTATCTGCTGTGTAGTGTCATCAGAGAAACAATAAAAAAACATAGTTTAAGTCTTTTTCGAAGAGGAGAATAGGTTTAGTTTTCCTGCTAGGGAAATGAGCTCTTTAAAAGAAGAGAAACTATGTACTTTGTAAAGTGGTTACTTAATATGCAAAAGACATCTGTCTAGACACCCCTTCTGTTCTCCTTTGCTCCAATTTTATCCATGTCAAAAATCTCCTTCAACACCACCTGCTCCCATCTCTATCAGTCTATGAGAGCTTATGCTATATATATGGGGAGTATAGAATAGTAGACAGCTGAAGAGGAGTCCAAATTCATATTGTTGTGCCAATAAATAAGGATAGCATTGACAGTGGTAACTTCAGTTGTTTTTCAATATTTTAACTAACATTAAAAATGAGATCTTCCAGCTCCTCCTTCTCCATGAGGCAAAGGATGCTTTTCCAATGTTTTCTCCACATTCCAGTTTAACCTTTCTAAATCTTAACTTCAATCAACCAAGAAGCTTTTATTAAGTGCCTATGTGGGGAAATAAACACAAAGAATGAAACAATCTACGTCATTTCTCTACTGAAAAGCCTCCATGGTTCTCCTTTGCCTCATAAATTAAAGTCAAACTTCTTAGCATGGTATTTAAGGCCTTCCTTGCCCTCTACCCAATCTAACTTTCCAACCTTATTTCCCACTATTCTTGTGTACTAATTATGATGACTGTCATGTATTTGGCACTTTAAGGTTTCCAAAGGGCTTTATACACATGATCTCATTTGATCTTCTCAATGACTTTGTAAAGAAGATTCTACAGGCATTATTATTCCTATACCTATGAGGAGACTCAAACACAAAGAGATTAAGGGAGGGGGCAGCTGGATGGCTCAGTGGATTGAGAGCCAGGCCCAGAGATGGGAGGTCCTAGGCTCAAATCTGGCTTTAGACACTTCCTAGCTGTGTGATCCTGGGCAAGTCACTTGACCCCAATTGCCTAGCCTTTTCCACTCTTCTGCCTTAGAACCAATACACAATATTGATTATAAGATGGAAGGTAAGGGCTTTAAAAAAAAAAAAAAAAGAAATGAAGGGACTTGCTTATGGCCACAAAGTTAAGAAACCAGAAATAAGATTCAAACCCAAATATCCGCTCATTCCAAGTCTAGTGATCTTTCAAAAAAATTATTCTGAAGTTAAATACTAAAAAAATAACATTTCTATATACAACAGAATGCAAAAAGGGGATTGTACACAAAACTGTAAGTCTACATTTTATGCCATTTGCCTTTTTTCAAAGCACACACACAATCAATTTCACACATTACTTTCACAACTGTCTTGCTTTTCTGCACTTCTTTCTGAACCTCCTTCTGGTCTCTTCTGTGCATTTAAAAAAGTGTTTTCAATGGCCCTTTTTTCTTTTGAATCTCTATTGCTAATTTCCTTTTCTTCCTTAACCCTAAAAATAGAGGGAAAAAATCCTTGAAGCAAATAAGTATAGTCAAGCAAAACAAATTCACACTAACTATATTCAAAAATCACACTTTGTGTGCCTTAAATCCATCATGCTTTGTCATGGTCCTCTGGAGATGTACTTGGTCATTGTTTTGATCGGTTGCTTTTTTTTTTTTTTAATATGGTGCATCATTTGTTCTCTAGGTCCTGTTCACTCTACATTAGTTCCTAATTCCTAAGATTTCTATAATAATCTTTTTCATCATTTCTCATAATAATATTCTATTACACTCATCTACAATGTGTTCAGCCATTTGCTATTTGATGGGCACTTCTCAGACTCTATTTCTTTTCTTTTCTTCTTTTGTCCTCCATTCAGGGAGCAGCTAGGTACCCCAATGGATATAGAGCTAGTCCTGGGTTCAAATCTGATCTCAGACACTTCCTAACTGTGTGATAGTGTGTAAGTCACTTAGCCCCAATTGCTTATCCTGGTGATGGCAAACCTATGACACCACACTTAGCCATTTTTGATGACATACATTTTTTATCACATACAGAGAAGTATGAGGCCACATGCCGAGGATAAAACATTTGCTGTAGTGTAGTGTAGACACTCTGTGCACTATAGATGACAATTCTACCTATATTAATTTACCTATTTTGGTTTATTAAATACAGTTATATAGTACAATTATACATTTTTGTTATTTAAACTATAAATATCGAAAAATTGTGTTTTTTTTCTCATACCACCTGAGTTATTCTCGGTTTTTTGGCGAATTTTGACACAACAGGCTCAAAAGGTTGCTCATCACTGGCCTATCCCTTATTGCTTTTCTGCCTTAGAACCAATACTTAGTATTGATTCTAAATAGAAGATAAAGGTTTTAAAATTTTTTTCTATTAGGGAAATTTGTTTTGAGATTAACTAATCCAGCTATTATCCTTGATCTTGCCATCTCCTCCTCACTCCTTTCTCCACCAAGTTGTGTATTTATCCCACCCTCCTTTGTTTGGTTCAGTTAAGAATGAAGTTCATCTGTTTCTTGCTAACTCCCCCTCCCATCCCTCCCTCAGTGTTTGTATACTCTTCTTTTCATGTACCCCAGTTATGAGGAATATCAGACTACTCCCTTCCACCTTTC
Source organism: Gracilinanus agilis (assembly GCF_016433145.1). Classification (NCBI taxonomy): domain Eukaryota; kingdom Metazoa; phylum Chordata; class Mammalia; order Didelphimorphia; family Didelphidae; genus Gracilinanus; species Gracilinanus agilis. Next base: position 464,177,485 of record NC_058133.1, read on the forward strand.
TACACACTAGTGTATTCCTTATCTTTTTTCCTTGTCATCTTAAAAATGTCAGTATAGACCCAATCAACTGCAAAGTTCTTTGTTTTTCTTATTTTAAATCTCTCAATAGGCTTTAAGGACACAATGAAGGGACATTTGTTTCTTCTCCTACATTAAAGTATTAACACTGCATCCTTACAAAACCTTTTCGAAATGGTCAAATAAATTTATCTTTCTAGATTTCTCTTGACTCTTGTGTTTGCATCTCAAAGGTTCTACTCAGCTCAGTTTTACTGTTTTTTTGTTTTTTGTTTTTGGTAATGCTTTAAAGTCTTCAGTTCCATTAAAAAACCATTCCTACCTCCCAGAAAGATTATACTCAGCTTTATAGTGTAAGTTATTTTTGGATGTATTTTTGGATGTAACCCATATCTTTTGCATTTTGGAACATTGTATTCTGAACTTTCCTTTCATTTATAGTAGACATTAAATGGTCTTATATGATCCTGATTGTTTTGTTGGTACTTGAGCTCCTTTGGATGACTGCAATATTTATTTCTTTGGCATGAGTGCTCTTGATTTTGGCTACAACATTTCTGGGACTTTTCTTTTTTTGAATTCTTTTCAAGAGGTGATTGGTGGGTTTTTCTATCTTCACTTTGACCTCTGGTTTATATATACGTATGTAAAAATTATATATATATATGGTGGCTTTCATTTATGATTGCTTGAAAATAGTGTCCATAATGTATTATCATGGATTTCAAAGAATTCGATTATTCTTAAATTATTTCTTCTTAACTCACTTTATGTCAGTTTTAAAAAATATTAAATATTTTATATTTCCTTTTATTTTTCAATCCTTTGGTTTTGTTTTAGTGTTTCTTGCTATCTTATGGAGTTATAGACTTCTTTTTGATCTATTCTAATTTTCAAAGTCTGTTACTTGAGTGGTTTTACTGATTCTATTCTAAGCTATTTGTACTCCTTTAAATTCATTCATCCATAAATTTAATTTAATTTAATTTAATTTATCTCCTGCTTCATTTCTTCTTAGTGGTAGTTCTTGTGGAAAATCCACTTTTTTTTAAAGTATCTGCTTGAAATTAGGTTGTTATTCTTTCCTTCTAGGTTGGATTTGAGGTAATCTCTGGATCCACAATAATTTTTTATAGTCATTGGTATCTTCTTTGGTTTACTCATCCTTCCAGTCTTAGTTCCTGAATTGGGGCTTTTTGCCAGGAGAAGTCTCTGCCCCACTACTGTACTTTTGGGTGGAGTAATCAGTCTTGTTTAGTCTTGACCTGGGTCACCAGGATTCCTGTGCTGATTTTACAGGGTTAGAACCTCCTTGGGTTTTTTAGTTCAGAGTACAAAGCCTTCAGGACCCTTACAGCATCTCACAAAGTTTGCCAGGGACCTGGAAGCTCTGGGATGTTCTGGTTTGCATGATGCTACACTTGGACTAGTTATTACTATTCCTAGTGATTTCCAATATCCCGTATGTGGATTTCTGAATAGTCTGGTGTTATCTCGTACCTCCGGTCTGTCTCCAAGTCTTTGGGAGTGCCTGGATGATATTGGCATATTTGCCTGCTATGGCATTTCTTTGCTGGTGGACTCTTCCCTATTACCCATAGGTTTCTAGCTGACTTTTTACAAAGTTCTGGGATGAACAATAGTTACTTATCATAGTTTCCCATTGGATTTATTGGTCATTATTTGTTCCAGTGTGATTTTTTTTTTTTTTTTG
>NC_058133.1:464193721-464332610 GCF_016433145.1 Gracilinanus agilis
GGGGGCGGGGTTCTCGTGGAGGGGCGAGAAAGGGAGGCGGGGGGGAAAGGTGGGGGGTGGAGGCCAGGAGAAGGAGGCGGCGGAGGTGGTTTTGCTGCTGCTGCTGTAAGCGGAGGCTGCGACTGGTTGAAGGCGGCCAGCTCCGTGCAGTCCCGGCAAGTGGACAGGCGGGCGTGGGGCGAGAAGCGCGAGATTCGCTGCGGGAGCGAGCGAGGAACGGCCTCGCGCACTGAGCGCGCGCTCGGCGGCTCTCTCCCTCCCTCTCCTACTCCCTCTACCACCACCCCCGCCCTACACCTCCCCCTCTCCCCCGCCCCCTTTCCCGCCGCTCCGGCGCGGAGCCCGGACACTAGCGGACGACGGAGACGCCCTCCGGCCGCGATCCCCTCAGGATCCGCCCAGGGACGGCTTCCTCCTCCTCCGTTCTTCCCCCTCGCTCGGTCGGGGCTGGCCGCTACAGAGCCGGGTCCGCCCCGCTGCGCCCCCGAGGGGTGTGTGAGTGTGTGTGCGTGAGGGTGCGCGCGTGCGAGGGGCCCCCAGAGGGGGCTTGCGGGAGTCGGGGTCCCCCTCCCCCAGCCGCCGCGCAGCTGCTGGCCGCGCCGTGCTGTCCGCCCCGTCGGGGCCCGGGCGGCCCGGGCTCTGAGGGGCTCCAGGGCTGAGGGGGCCTCGCTAGTCGCCGTCCCCCCCATGGTCCAGCGGGGTTCGGGATGTCGAAGACGCTGAAGAAAAAGAAGCACTGGCTGAGCAAGGTGCAGGAGTGCGCCCTGTCCTGGGCCGGGCCCCCGGGGGACTTCAGCGCCGAGATCCGCGGAGGTGCTGAGCGCGGCGAGTTCCCTTACCTGGGTCGGCTCCGCGACGAGCCCGGCGGGGGCACCTGCTGCGTGGTCTCAGGCAAGGCACCCAGCCCCGGGGATGTGCTGCTGGAGGTAAACGGGACGCCTGTCAGCGGGCTTACCAACCGGGACACCTTGGCTGTCATCCGCCACTTCCGAGAGCCCATCCGCCTCAAGACTGTGAAACCAGGTAGGCACCTTCCCTGACCTCCTCTCTTCCTCGAGGCGTTCCGACCTAGGTGTGTGTGTGTGTGTGGGGGGGTGGTCATGTAGGTGCTAAGCACCCCCGTTTCTCTCCTCCCTTTACTGAATTGCATGAACTGTCTGAATTCTTGGAGAGGGCTTTATGCCCATTTTGCAAACAGAGAAACTGAGGCTGGTAGGTGATCAGCCCAAAGCTGTTCATTGGGCAGCCACCAACCCGAGATCAGAAGCCAGGTTTCCTAAAACGTCCCCACGGACAGAATTATCGGAATACTGTATTAAAAGAGTTCGGGCTGGTAGTACTTCGCATGTTGGGGGTGGGGGTGGTTCTGGTGTTTTTGTTTGTTTTTTTCATTTGCTGTTTTAGTGCTTCTGGTTTCTCCCCAAATCTTGGCATTTTCTTTGAGATAGTCATAGGATCTTCCAGTGGGCAAAAAACAAGGTCCTTCCCATTTAGACACATGATGCCAAGAAAAAGCTGAAAGCACCACCTAGTTGACATGATCTTGCTTAGCTGCTTCAGGGTTTGTACCCCACTGGGATCCCTCCCTCCTGCCCACTAGCAAAATCTTAGCATCTTGAAGCTGACGATCTAACCATTCTAATTTCTAAAGTAGGGTTCCATCTGCATGTCTCTTTCAGAGTTTATAATATATCTTGCCTATTTTGCTCTTGAATAAGAGAGCTTTTTGAATAATGTGGTTTTGGACTCTTAAGATCTTTTTTAACGTCTTGTGGAATGAAACCTTTTTTAAATGAGTCAGTTCCCCAATTTTTGCCTTTTGAAAGGGTAGGGAAAAAGAGGCCCCTGTTTAATGCCCTCCTATGTCTTACACTGTAAAAATCTGCTGCAAAGCAGATTGCTTTCCTGGTATATTTGGCTTTATCAAAGCATTTATCATACAGCATATAATGAAATTTTTTATTTTTTTTTGATATCTACTCATTACATAGTTCATTCTTGATTACACATGTTTATCATTAATAAAATGCGCATGTGTTTTTATATCTATTATTACGAGATGTTTGTGGGTTAGAATTATGGTTCAACATTGTTACTGTCAGGCTATTTTTTATCAGATATGCTCTCTTGAATATGCCAAGCATCAGAGTCTAATAGGCTTGTTTGAGTGTGTGTGGCCTGTACTAGTGAGCAGTTTTCCTTTTTAACTCAAAATGTTTGAAGAATCTAAGATGTTAATAAATCCTCCCAATTTCCCCAGTTCCCTTGATCTCTTTAGCAGGTCTTGGGCTAAATTGCTTCTGGTGTGACTTAAATTTGTATTTGAAAAAAATATGTTCTTCCATAGCTTTGTAGTATATTGACCCTGAAGCTCTTTTCTTAGCAGGCGTGTTGACCAGATTCATTTTATTCTAGATATTTGGCTTTGTTTCAGACTAGGGATTTTGCTTTGGTTTAAAACTTTTCAAACTAAATACAGTTTGAAACATATTTTTGCTTCAATACTTTTGGGACATTAAGAACATAAATCTTCATTCAGAATCCTTCCTTGACCCATAAACTTTTTAAAAGGTAAGGTTTTTGAGGGTATGGTTAAGGTTGTAATTCAGCTAGTCAAGTACATTTAAGCTTATGTAGTGTACAAAATAGCATACTAGAGTCTGTTCCCTTGGACAGATCTCTCATAATTGAGGGACTGATTTGATAGGATTAATGTTACTATGCAGAGCTTTTAGTGGAAGGAGGACTGTATTCATAGTCTGGAGATATCTGGGTTCAAGCTGTGTGATTATGGGCAAGTCTCTTAATCTCTTTAAACCTTTGTTTCCTCATATATAAAACCAGGATTATGATACCAGTAGTACCTTCCCCACAGGTCTATTGTGAAAAATCAACTGATAATGTATGAAAAGTACTTCATAAATCAAAAACTCTATGTTGTTGCTGTTTGTCATTGATGAGAATGGCAGATGTAAATTTTACTTTATAAGTCTTAAAATTGAAATTGTTTTAAGAGCGGGAGATTAGTGAATAAGCAAGATTTTTCTCACATTTTCCTGATTCTTCTTTTGAAGCAAATAGAAAAGACCTTCCCGATTAACACTATATATAGCCATATATATAGCTATATATTCTAAATTCGTTCCTAGATTTTTTAGTAAATCTAAGAAAGAACATAAGCTTTGATGGTTTAACATTAAGAGGCTGTGTTGAACATATTTTGCTTCAGAATGTATTAGGCTGTGTAATTTCCCCATGTGAAGTACTAGTAAATGATCCAATTGATACTAAATACATATGACATATATATATATATATATGTATATATATATATATATAATATAGCAATACATGTGGCTTCAGAGGTCTGTACTAGTTCTTCAGAATGGCTAAAATGTCCATTTTTGGCAAATTATATGTCCACTTTTACCTTTGTTTCCTTCTCAACTCTTAAATGAGGTTGGATAAAACAGCTTTTATGGTTGCTATTCACCCTACAATCCTTTAGAGACCAGTGAGCAGTATGAGACATGCATGTTTTTAAAGATAGAGAATCTGCTTCATTCGACTTAAAAGGATATGCCAGTGGAATCTTGAAAAAAATATTGTTACTGTTTCCTAGGCAAATTGTGACTTTAAAATGTTAATCTTTTGAAAAAATGGCATTTTAATTTGCTATTTGGCATTTATTTTTTAAAATTTTGTTCAGATCTTCAGTGATGTTGGACTCTGTTACCCCATTTTTGCAATTTTCTTGGCAAATATACTGGAATGGTTTGCCATTTCCTTCTCCAGATCATTTTACAGTTGAAAAAACTGAGGCAAACAGGGCTAAGTGACTTGCCCAGGGTCATACAGCCACTAAGTATCTGAGGCCAACTCTGAACTCAGTTCTTCCTGACTCCAGGGCCAGTGCTCTATTGACTGCGCCACCTAGCTGCCCATATTTTTTAAATGTCTCTGCTTAAAATATTACACTAATTATATAATAAATCTTTCAGACTTTTGCTTCTAAACTGACATTTTCAAAAGAATAAGAAATTAAGAATTTGTAGTGGTTATTTGCAAAACTTTGGAAGTGATTGGTAATATGCACAACATATACATTTTTGGTAGAAAAAAGAATGGTGCACTGTCATCAGAGACACCATGGTATAGGGTATAGACAGCTTCAGTAAGACAGGCTCAAGTACACTCTCTAATACCCACTGGCTGTGTGTTGAGACAAATCATTAAATATCTGAGCACTCTGGGCAACTGTAGCCAACTCTGTAAACTGTGGGAAAGTAGTAGTACTGGGGGGATGGGGAAGGAGGCAGGACCTAGGAAGAAGGGAGGGTTTCGGGGCTGGGAATCTCAATTTTTCCTCAACTGGTATTCTCCTATGCCAGGGAAATCACAAGTTCAATCTCTATTCCTATAATTCATTATGAAAAGTTCAAACAAAGTAAATGATTAATCTTTTTAAAATGACTTATCATTATTATTTTGATTTTCCTTTTATCTAATTTTATGTAGGGGAAAAACATTCTTAAAGGTATTATAAATTGTACATAGACAAGACAGTGGTATGTAGACCAGCAAATCTTTTATTATATACAAAAAAAAAGTGGTAGAATTTAACCATTTGGTGGGGCTTAAAATGAAATGATTATTCTCAGAGATATTTTAGTCAACATTAATGAAAGAATATAATTTGATGTAGCTAGAAGAGTACTGCATGTACTTGGGGTTCTCTTTTTTTTCAGGTGAATGTTCATGGGAGCTTGGGGCTAAGCCAAAGTGACCTATGAAGATTTCTTGCCTAAAGCACTTTCTCTTCTTTCATTCTGAAGTCAAATATAAAATTAGTTTTATTTTATTTGCTTATTTTCTTCTGTTCATTTTTATAAATGGCTGAAGCTGACAGTTAAAAAAAAATAGAATTGCTTATCTTAGACTTTTCCCAGGTGACATAGAGTATTTCTTATTTCTTATTGCTTAGCATTTGTCCAGTGTTTAAAGTGTTCATTTTCACTATTTCAGGAACAACTTTGGTTCATCTTGGTACTCAGTTGTTCTTCAACTGACCATAGCCTGTATATCTAGAGAGAAAATGATGTTTTTTACCCTGAATTTGCTATTTTACCCCTAGTGATAGGACTTTTGACTTTCATGGTGAAACCAAGATTTGTTTCCTTGACTTCAAAGTAGATTGGTGAACAATTTTTCTTCCCTTCATGATTTTGTTCTAAATAGCATAGCCATGACAGGCAGTGTAAATGTGAAGTCTTCATTTAGCCAGTGATGGTAAATTATGTAGATTTAATTTTAGGGAATGTTTTGTGTCTTTCACTGAATTACCACGCATACACTGAACTCAGCTAATTGAGATCTAATAGCCAAATGCAGTGTGCATGATAATTCATTAGAGCATAAGAACACAACATTCATTTTTACAAAGTTCCACTATAATTTGGATGTCCTAAGTAGGGGATTGTACCTTAATTAATAGTGTACAAGATCTGGTTGAAATTAAATTCTTACTAATAAGACAAATATTTGCTATTTTTTTCCCAATGGAACTTTCTGAGAGCTTTTTTTGGTTTAATTTTTGTATTTTGTTGGGCATTTTATGGAACATAAATCAGTTTTGTTTAAGTAGTTGGGATGTTTGAGGAAGGGAGAAACAAAGGTTAATTCTCTCTTAGGTTCAACTTAATGGGAATGGCATAGAATTTTTGTTAGTGCTTATGGATCAACTGTGTCACTCAGAAAAAGCAGTGTTGTATAGATTAAGGATCTCAGGAGAGGTGCTTGCTGAATTTTAGATTTTTATATTTCTTTTAATAATCTTTCTGATTTAATTACTGGATAATTTTAAGTTGTGGCTAATTAGGTACTAGAATTGCCTATATAGCTGATAGATGTAGCCTATCTGTTATGGAAAATGCCGTCCATATCTGATAGCACTTAAGTTTATGCCTTTCTAGCTTTCAAAATTCTGATTAAAGAATTAATTTTTTTCCCCTAAAGACTGAATTTGACCAAGACAGTTGGAGGGTTCCAATTGTAGCTTATTTTTATTATCTCTAATCTCTTCAGTTTACTTTGTTGGAATTCAGGAACTTATTGATCAGTAGAAGGAATTCCATTTACTTGGGATTAAGGAATTTTAAAAAACAATTAAACATTATTCATTACTATATTTTAAAAAGGACGATCCTTAGTCTGCTGACACTTCTGGTCAACTTTTCAGACTTTAATTTTTCCAAAAAGGATAAATCAATGAATAAAGCATTTATTAAACATTCTGTGCAAAGCACCATGCTAAGCTCTGAGAATACAAATAGTAAAGTAAACCAGACCCTGCTCTCAAGAAGCTCACATTCTAATACATATGAAATATTTTGGCCACCCATGGAAAGGTTCAGTGTTCCTTGGAGTAGAGACTCAAAGCAGATGTAATGTCTCTTCTTTAATGTAATTTCCACTGATAAAATCCATCAATTTTTGGTGTTGAACCATTTGACTGTGCCAAGGAATTTGGTAGCAAGAACTTTCTTTTCTGGGTCTTCAGTAGCTGTAGCTTTTCTATCTATTGGAGCAATGGCTAGGCTGGATATTCTTTGAGATTGCTTCCCACCCTGAGGGCACTGGACTGGAAGCATTGCTATTCATTCCCTTGGCCAGTGATGACAAACCTTTTTAGTGATGGAGTGCTGGGCCCTGCCCCAACTCTACTCCTCAGAGTGCCATGCCAGCCCCAGCAGAGACCACATGCTGTTCCCCATCACCACCAAGTGCTGGGTGTGCCCTCCCCACCTTACCCCATACAGAGGAGGGAGAAAGTGCTCCCATTAGGCTGCTGGGCAGAGGGGCAGGTGATATGAAAAAATGTTGTCAGGCTTGGTGGAGAGGGAGAGGCAGCTCTACCTGAGTCCCTCTGCCTTTCTAGTAACAAACTTAGGGGGGCGCGCCACAGAGAGCCCTCTGCGTGCCATCTTTGGCACCCATGCCATAGGTTTGCCATCACTACCCTAGGCTCTTGGGGGTTAGGGTCCTAAACTATCTCCATCAGAATCTGAGGGGAGATAGTGGTGGTTTGACTTTCCTGGAATATTCTGCTCCCTGTTTCTCCCTCAGAGTGTCTCACTGCTTCAACTATATGTGTATTTTCTTTCATTACAATTATTTTCATTGAGTTTTTAACTGATATACTCCCTTCAGCCCCCAAGCCTTTGCATCTTAAATGGCCATTCAGCAACCATTCTTGGCAAGATAATGATTTCTTAAATTTTATAATTAAGAATGTCCATCTTGTATACAGAACATTTTTTAATTGAAAATTTTTAATTGATTTAGAATATTTTTCCATGGTTACATGATTCATGTTCTTTCCCTCCTCTTCCACCCCTCCCAAGCCCCCCTACCTCCCCCCCCCCCAAGCCAATGAGTAATTCCACTGGGTTTTACATACATACAGAACAGTTTGGTAGATGCTGGAAAAGATGCAAATTTGAAATCAAATACTTGTCTTCACTTTCTGTTTTTTCTGTAATCAGCTTTTTTTCTTAGTTGTCTAAAACACTATTAAGTTTCATTTAACTTTTCCAAAAGATCTGCTTTTGGTAAGGTTTATGCAACATTTATTTTATATCTACTTTGTGCAAGTCACTATTGCTAAATTGTTTAGTTTCTTGCTATGCTTGGTTTCTATATGGTACACATTGTCTCCATTCTGTGATATAGATTTTAATTTATAAAAAATAACCTCATTATTCAAGCTAGATTTCTGCAATTTTCTAGTTTTATTTAATTTTATTACAATGACAACATTATTCTCTACATTCATGGGTTTGATTTATCAAATCAGTGCATGATCTAAGTGAATAGTCTCATATACCATCTACCCTTAAATGCTTTGTGCTCAAGATTGCGGTATACTTTGGAAAAGCTTTGTTGTTCAGTTGTGTCAGTCCTGTTGTACTCTTTGTCATCCCATATGAGATTTTCTTGGAATGGTTTGTTATCTCCTTCTCCAGCTCATTTGACAGATGAAGAAACTGAAGCAGAGTTAAGTGACTTGTCCAGGATCATATAGCTAGTTAAGTGTCTGAGAGCAGATTTGAAGTCATCAAATGAGTCTTCCTGATGCCAAGCCTTCTGCCCTATCCATTGTACCAGCTAACTGCCTTTGGGCAGGCTTATGTCTTTTATCAGGCAGTATATCTTTATAAACCACTTCAAAATGATTCTTCACTTTCAAATTATATATATATTTTTTTAAACCCTTGTACTTCGGTGTATTGTCTCATAGGTGGAAGATTGGTAAGGGTGGGCAATGGGGGTCAAGTGACTTGCCCAGGGTCACACAGCTGGGAAGTGGCTGAGGCCGGGTTTGAACCTAGGACCTCCTGTCTCTAGGCCTGACTCTCATTCCACTGAGCTATCCAGCTGCCCCCTCAAATTATATTTTATGTAATCTGAAGGCTGATTTTGGTAGCAAGGAATAAAGACTATCATGTCTAGTTATTATTATTTTTTTTTTGGTAAACCCTTACCTATAAACCTTTACTTAGAATTAATACTGTATCTTGATTCCAAAGCAGAAGATTAGTCAGGGCTAGGCAATGGGGATTAAATGACTTGCCCAGAATTGCACAGCTAGGAAGTATCAAGGATATATTTGAACCCAGGACCTCCCTTCTCAAGGCCTGGTTCTCATTCTACTGAGCCACCTGTCTACCCCTTTTCTAATTACTTTTAAAAAAAATGGATTACCCTTTTTTATATCACATCTGTTTCTAAATATATCATCTCCCTTATCTGTAACAAAGTTTAATAAAGGGAGAGGTGCGCGAAAGCAGTTCAGTATGAACAAAGTATTGACTATGGTTGACAGTATATACAGTATTTCACACCCTGAGTTCTCCACATTTGTAATGGAAGGACTAAGGGAATGATGTTTTCTCAGATTTTCTTAGTCCAAGTTTGGTTAGTAAAATCAATGTTCAGCTTCATATTATTTCTTTCAATTATATTATTAAAGTCATTGTATATACTATATATATTTTTAGTTCTGCTTACTTTACTCTGTTACTTAATACTAATCTTCCCACGTTTCTCTGGATTCTTTATGATTTGTTAAGCCATTCCCAGTTGATGGATAACAACAACTTTTTTCTACATCTTTTCTTGAATTAAATGCTATCATAAATATTTTTGTGTATATGCAACATTTCTTTCTGTCTTTGACTCTTTGATATATAACATCTTAATATATTTTTTAACATAATTTGAACTTGCTTTCCAGAATGGTATGACCATTTCACAGCTTCACCAACAATGTATTAGTGTACCAATCTTTACATGTATCCAAAGTTTCTAGCATTTATTTTTTTTCCTGTCTTTTGTCATCTTTGTCAGCTTGCTGATTGTGAGGTAAAACCATTATTTTGATTTACATTTCACTATTAGTGATTTTTGAAGTAATTGCCAGTATTTTACAATTCTTTTGGGAACTATTCATATCCTTTGACCTATGGCATAGTTTTCCACTGCTAAGGCTTGGGAGGACCTTTTATATATATATATCAATATGTGCCATATGAGATGACTTTTAGTGATTGTGTAGTTAGGAATATAGGAGATGGAGTGGGGAAAGACATACATACAGAGACAAATAGGTATGTATGTTAGAAAGGACATATTTTGTCATCCTTTTCCTCTTGACTACATATATTCGCTTTGTTTCTCTTGATTTGTAGGAGTTTGGAGTTCAAAAGTATGTCACTGTCATACTTTTGCTCCTTGAAATAATTAGGTGGGCTTTCAATGTGTCTTTGTATGGCTGGGCTGCCTCTGTTGAACTCTTTTAGGAGAGCCATCAGTAATTCTCTCTGACTGTGGTAAAAGAAACGAAGATTTCACATGGGGAGAGTTGTTTAGTTTCTTAATTAAAAAGATAAAAACACCTTTCTTGATTACTTTCTTACTCTCCTTCCCCTTCTTCCATGTTTTAGTTGAGGAAGTTTCCCCAGAGAAGATGAAATTTGAATTGAATCTTGAAGGATTTGAATGAGTGTTAGGTTAGAATAAAGAAATGGGAAAGAGTATGTATAAAGCATGTCACACATGGGATAGATTCTAGAACTAGGTTAACTGAAGCAGAGAATCTTATGCTTATAGAAATCTTTACAATCTGCCCCCTATTTATATCTCCAGTATTTTCTCCTATGTGACTTTTATAGTCTGGTCATCTCACTATTTCTCAGTCATGTTCCCTGCATTTTTGTGCCCTGTTGCCATTCCCTCTGCCTGGAATGCCCTTTTATCCTTCAAGGACTAGTTTAAATGCTATCTTTTCTTTGAAGTTTCCTTAGCTGACAAAGGTCTCATGTATTTTTGTATTTACCTCTCCTCCCCCATACTTGGATCAGTCCTTTCATGTAGTAGACATTAAATTAAATATTTGATTGGATGATTTCAAAATTCCCTTTCTTGCTGATCTACTATTTTTATTGAGCTTTACTTATTTTAACTTTATTGTGAAATCTATATTTGCTGGATAAACAGTAGAATCATGGGAAACAAAAGATCATTTTTTTCTAAATGGATAGGTGTAGGTCTTAGGTTTGTTTTTTTTCTATTTGCCTTTTGTATCTGAAAAGAAATTCTTAATTCATTTATCAAATTGAGCTTGTTTTCTTGTAACACTTAACTGGTTGATTAGTATCTATTCCTTTATAGTGGTGTATCCCAATTCTTTTATGAGGAGGAATTGTTTTTTATTTACCCCAAACCTCAAAATCACTGTTGGGAGCAGGGAGTTAGTTATATGTATGAATACAAGAGGATATAACTTTTTGAGGTAGAAGGATTATAGTGGTACTTGGCCAGTAAACCCTGAGCAGAAGTAGAGAGATCAGCCCTGCTGGGTTTATTTTTCCTCTTTTGTGAATCCATTCAGAATATGGAAAGTATGGCAGGGTGAAGGATTCAGCTTACTTAGAGATAATATAAAAGCCATTAATAGATAACACAAGAAATATTGATAAATCTCTATAAGTTGGAGACTCTTCTACTACTGAATAATTCGGATTTTTAAAACTGTAAGGAAGGCAATCTTTAAAGTATAGATTTAATCCTATTTTAGTTGGTATATAGATTCAACCTCACTAAAGTGAATGAAGAAAAGATATGTTAAACTATATACTTTAATAGATTTGTTGTGATAGTGCTGGAAAACAGGCTTATTCCATGTAATTCCGTAGAGCTCAATCAAAAATTATTGGACTGAGTTAGAAACTGTAAATTTTAAAATTAATATTCAGTGCCTCCTAAGTATGATATTTATAAAGATTTATTAAAACACAGGGAAAGAGTACCAACTCACCTGCCTCTGGTCCAAAAAAACCGTGACCACAACAAAAAAACCCATTTCAATACAGCCCATGAAAACCAACCATCAATAGGAAAAGCCTTAAGGAATTATGGGTATGGTGAAAGGGAGTTTGGGTAATGTAGTTTAAAGGGGTACAAGGTCTTTTCAACTTTACAAAAGCAACTTGGAAATCCTCTAGCCCGACTTCATTGTATTCTTATTTTTGTTAAATAAACTATAAAGTGGTAGGATAAAAAAGGAACTTTTAAATAAAAGTATATATATATGTATGTATATATATGTGTATATACATATATGTCTAATTTTAAAAAATATATTTAAAATCGAAAGCTAGCATGTCCAGTAGAAAAAGATTAGAAGCTTTCCAAGTAGATACAGGAGTAAAGCAAACAAGGACCTCTTTCCTTGTTATTAGTGTGCTATTGAAATTTTGGGGTCTCTGAACTAAATTTCCTGTGAGCCAACTGGTTTCCTGTCTTGTGTAATGATGTAGATGGGATGAAATCAAGTGACTTAGACGGGATAAAATCGATGTGGTAGCATGGCACATGTTTGTTTTAAATTCCGGGAAGTGCTATTTGGAAATGTCTAGCAGACTCCCTATGGACACGTGGGGGCTTTGAGACTACATTACCCATGATTCCAAAGGGTCTTAGGGTGTGGGGACGTCAAAGGTCCCCACGCAAGGGGGGGTAGTTTAAATTCAGAGGAGGGCCTAGAGAAGGCCCTTTGGTCTTCCTGAAGAGCTGGCTGGCGAGCGGAAGAGAGAATGGGCTCCGGTAGTAAAATTAAAAGATAGGCACGGTCATATATATTTTACCAACACGGCCATGGTTTTAATTAAACTATTAATTTCTCTTATTATATCAGTCTTTATCATTTTTAATTGTAACACACATGGTTTCATTTTTCTAATGGCTACCAATAAATCTTTTAAAACTATAATATTTTTAAATCTATCCTTCTATATTAATTTTATTTTTCACATTAGGCATATTTCTAGAAATAGTAGTGATGACAATTAAGACAAGAAGAAGAAATCAAAGGCATACATATTGGCAGAGAATAGATGGAACTTTTCAGTTTGCTGGTGATGTGATTGATGGTTCACTTTCTTCCATTTATTTATTTATTTATTTGCCCAGTCATCCATTTCTTTCTTTCTTTTATTGATTAGTTAAGAAAAATTTTCCATGGTTACATGTTCTTTCTCTCCCCTCCTCCCTTCCCCCTCCCATAGTCAACACATAATTCTACTGGGTGTTACATGTGTCATTGATCCAGACCTATTTCCATATTACATACTTGCACCAGGGTGATGGGTTAGAGTCTGTATCCCCAATTATATCCCCATTGACCCATGTGATCAAGTTGTTTTTCTTCTGTGTTTCTACTCCCACAGTTCTTTCTCTGGATGTGGATAGAGTTCTTTCTCTTAAGTCCCTCAGAAATATCTTGGATCATTGCTTTGCTGCTAGTAGGGAAGTCCATTACATTCGATTCTGCCATAGTGTATCTGTCTCTGTGTATAAGGTTCTCCTTTCACTCTGCATCAGTTCCTGGAGGTTGTTCTCCACATGGAACTCCAGTTCATTATTCCTTTTAGCACAATAGTATTCCATTACCAACAGATACCACAATTTGTTTAGCCATTCCCCAATCAAAGGGCATCCCCTCATTTTCTAATTTTGTGCTACTACAAAGAGTAATGGTTTACTTTTTAAAAAGAAACTTGAATGGGCAAAGAAACTGATTGTAGATGAGGTTCAGTAAAGTAGTAGTAGCATGCAATTAATACATTAATTGCATATCTCAGGCAATAATAAAATCGAGGAGGAAATCATAGAAAGAAAAGTCCTATTTAAATAACTCCAAAATGCTTAAAACATCAGGAGTCAATCTTACAAAGAGAATGACTTTAATAATTTATGGTATTTTTGAGTTTGATAACTGGAACATACCAATGTAATAAAAATTATTTTGTGAACAAATTATGTGATTCTGTAATATGATAATCCTTAAATTAACTTAGAAACAATGCAATATCAGTTAATCTTATAGAGCTAGGCAAAATAATATCAAAATCAGTTGAGAACAAAAGATCTAGAATCTCAAGGGAAGTCATAAGGAAAAAGAAAAGGAATGAAAGAGGAATAGCAATTTCCACACCTAAAAATTATATTATCCAGCAATATTTGTCAAAATAATTTATTGTTTAAAAAATAAAGGAAATCAGTGGAATAGACTAGATAAGAACCAGAAACTTGAGAACATAAAAATTTCTTGGGAAAGAACTCCATACTTCACAAAAACTAAGAAGACTGAAAATCAGTCTGGTAGAAAATTGGGTTAGACTAAAATCTTTAACCCCACTTATCACACTGTGTTCAAAATAGATATTTGATCTAAATATTAAATGTCATTTAAAAAATAGAGCACTAGCTCAAATATTTTTCAGAGCTGTGTTTAAGAGGAGAATACTTAACAAAGTAAAGGATGGAGGTGATTCCCCAGAGATGAAATAGAGAATTTAGGTTACTAGACTTAAGCTTTTCCATGAACAAAATCAATAAAACTAAGATAGGAAAGCTGTTGATAAGCAGGGAAATTACTTTTGCATCATATATCTTTTATAGGGTTCTTATATCCAAGATATATAGGGATTAAGCTCAAGTATATAAGAACAAAAGCTATTTACTGATGGATATAGTCATATTCTATTACATTCATGTACTACAATTTGTTTAGTTATTCTACAAAGTTATCTAAAATTATCTAAAGAAAAATCTAGACTATTAACAAATTTATATGAATGATTTAGCTGAATCACCAATAATAAAGGAAATGCAAATAAAAACAATTTTTATCTAATATACTAAAAATGGACAAAGAACAAAAGATGAGAATTATTTAATGTTGGAGTTATAGGAATATAGGCACTAACATACTTTGGTCAGGCATAAACTAGTATTTTTTGTTTTAAATGTGGTTTAAAATATTTTGGAAAACAATTTCAAATTATGCTTTAAAAAGTGACTAAAATGAACATACCTTTTGATTCAATGATCCTGTTGCTAGGTATGTACTCACAGGAGGTCAAAGATAAAGACTACATATACACCAAAATATTTATAACAGCAAAGTACTTGGTACAAAATAGATGTCCAAAGGTTGTAGAATAACTAAACAAATTGTAGCATATGAATGTAATAGAATATTACTATATGTTAAGGAATGATGAATATAAGAAAAGAAGCATGGAAAGATTTATGTTGGAAGGCAAAGTGAAATAAGCAGAACCAGGGAAACAACATCTCCAAGGACTTTGTTCTGTCGTCTTTCAGTCATATGCAACTCTTCATGACCCTTTGGGGTTTTCTTGGAAAAGATACTAGGGTGGTTTGCCATTTCCTTCTCCAGCTTAGTTTTATAGATGAGGAAACTGAGGCAAACAGCATTAACTGTTTTTTTTTTCAATGTTGCATGAAGAGTAAGTATTTGAGGCCAATTTTTATTTTTTATTTTTTAAATTTATTTAATTAAATTACAATATTTTTCCATGGTTACATGATTTATGTTCTTTCCCTCCCCTTCTCCCTCCCCCTCTCCTGGAGCCAACGAGCAATTACACTGGGTTTTACACGTATCATTGTTCAAAACCTATTTCCATATTATTAATATTTGCAATAAAGTGATCATTTAAAGTCAGCATCTCCAATCATATACCCATCAAACCATGTGATCAATCATATGTTTTTCTAATGCATTTCTACTCTGGATGTGGATAGCTTTCTTTCTCATAAGTCCCTCTGGATTGTCCTGGATCATTGCACTGCGACTAGTAGAGAAATCCATTACATTCGATTGTGCCACAGTGTATCTGTCTCTGTGTACAATGTTCTCCTGGTTCTGCTCCTTTCACTCTGCATCAGTTCCAGGAGGTCTTATCAGTTCACATTGAATTCCTCCAGTTCATTATTTCTTTCAGCATAATAATTTTCCATCACCATCGGATACCACAATTTGTTCAGCCATTCCCCAATCAATAGATACCCCCTCATTTTTCAGTTTTTTGTCATTACAAAGAGTGTGGCTATAAATATTTTTGTACAGGTATTTTTCCCTATTATCTTTTTGGGATATAGACCCAGCAGTGGTTTGGTAGGATCAAAGAGCAGGCATTCTTTTAAAGTCCTTTGAGTATAGTTCCAAATTGTGAGGCCAGTTTTGAACTCAGGAAGATGAATCTGACCTCAGGCCCAGCACTCTATACATTGCACCACCTCCCTGCCTTATGTAAGGATTGTAACAATATAAATAGAGCAAAAACACCTGGAACCATATACTGTATATTTATAATCCTCTTGATTTATTAGTGAAAAACTTAAAATTAATATAAAACCAAAAAAACAATAAAAAAGAATACATAAGTTATGACATGTGCTAAAACAAAATCCAACATGACTTAACAAGCTATTCATGACAAAAAAATAGATGCAAAACAGATGTCATGGTTTTTAACAACTACATGGAGATTTTACTAATATAAATCAATTGTGATAATGAGTAATCCAAGGAAATTTTAAAACTGCCTTAGCAAAGTTTTCATCTCTTTTCCAAGGGAAGAGAGATAATAGTTATAGAAAACACTTAATTTAGAATATGAATTAATCTGCTAGATATTATGAAGCTCTTACGTAGAAGATCACCCAGATTTTCCATAATCATCTCAAACTCACCTTGTTCAAAATAGAACTCATTACCTTTCATTATAAACTCATTTTGCAATGTAACAGCTGTATTTTTTTTTTTTTTTTTGCCAAGGGAAACCAATTTTATATTCATGTAGATTTTTAATGAAAACCAACATTTTTTCATATTCACAACCTAGGAGTCATCTATTTTTCCCTCTCCATTTTGAATAATTTTCATTCTCAGGTATCAAGATTTGTTGATTCTGCCTCCATTTTCTCCACTCACACAGTGATCCTACTAATTTAGGTTCTTATCATCTCTTGCCACGGACTCAACTATGAATCCAACTTTCATTGATTCATCATTATTCAGATGATTCTCAGATTTATTTGTCCAGCTTTAAGGTCTCTCCTAACCACCAGTCTTGCATCTCCAACCCCCTCTTGGACATCTTGCACTGGATGGATCATACTTTTTTTTTTTTTAAACCCTTAACTTCTGTGTATTGGCTCCTAGGTGGAAGAGTGGTAAGGGTGGGCAATGGGGGTCAAGTGACTTGCCCAGGGTCACACAGCTGGGAAGTGTCTGAGGCCAGATTTGAACCTAGGACCTCCTGTCTCTAGGCCTGGCTCTCAATCCACTGAGCTACCCAGCTGCCCCACCATAAATACTTTTAAGATTAATATGTACAAAACCAAACTCATTATCTTCCCCTACCAAAATCCTTCCTTCTTAACTTCCCTATTACTGTCAAGGGTACTGCCATCTTGGGCCCATATATTATATGGCTTATAACCCTTGTGTCATTTTTGACTTATGTGATGATAGAAACCCCCCTCCCCCCTCTCTTTCTCTCTCTCGTTTTTTTTTTTTTTTTGTTTGTTTGCTTTTTTTAACCCTTGTATTTCAGTGTATTGTCTCATAGGTGGAAGATTGGTAAGGGTGGGCAATGGGGGTCAAGTGACTTGCCCAGGGTCACACAGCTGGGAAGTGGCTGAGGCCGGGTTTGAACCTAGGACCTCCTGTCTCTAGGCCTGACTCTCACTCCACTAAGCTACCCAGCTGCCCCTGTCTCTCGTTTTTTTTTTTTTGGCAGTTTGGCTTGCTTCCTGATTCAGTTTAGGTATTTAGCGAAGTCAAATTTTCTGTCCCTTTCCTACATTTCCCTTTTTTCTATATCTCCATTTTTATTAAAAACTTAATTGTTAAGAGCTACTAATAGACTCTTTACTTGAGAGTTAATTTTATAAATGGTGTCCACACTCTTTTTAAAATTAATATTACATTTAATAATTTTACTTTCATTTATTACACTTATCATTCACATACACACACACACACACACACACACACACACAAACAAACAAACAATCTGTTGCCAAGTCCTTTTATATTTAACTTTGCAACATTTCTCATATACATGTTTCTCCCATCTCTAACCCTGCTACCACTAGCATGGAACCTCATCATTTTACCCCAAGATTATTGCAATAGCCAGCTAGTTATTCTTTATGCCCCTGGTCTCCCCCCACACCAGTCCTTTATTCAGCTGTCCAGTAGATCTTCTTCAAGTGCACATCTGACCATTTCACACCTCTTCTCTCTTCCCTCCTCTTCCATTCAGGCAACTTCAGAGGCTCACTATTTACTCCAGGATCAAATATAAAATCTTTTCTTTCATTTTTGAAATCCTCCCCAGCCTGGCCCCTTCCTACCTTTCTATTCTTCTATTACCTTATTTCCTTTACTACCAGGTACAGTACTCTGCAATGCAGTGACACTGGCTTCCATAGTGTTTCTTTCACATCTCCTCACTCCATACATTTTCACTGGCTGTCTTCCCCTTGCCTAGAATTCTTTCCCTTCTTATTTCTAGCTCTTGGCTTCTTGGTATCCTTCAAATCTCAGCTAAAGCAAGAAGCCTCTCCCTATTTCTCCTTTAAAGCCCATGCCTTCTGTTGTTTCTCTCCAATTTATGCTGTATATAGCTGGTTTGAACATAGTTGTTGATGTGTTTTCTCCCATTAGACTATAAGTTTCTTGAAAACAGCAATCGTGTTTTTCAATTCTTTGATTCCCTAGGGCTTAGCACAGTTCTTGACCAGTAATGGAAGCATAATAAATGCTAGTTGATTGACTATTGCAGTGGCCTCCTAATTAGTGTTCCTGAGCACCCTCTCTCATGTGTCCAATCTATTTTCCAGATAGATGCTGAATTGATGCTCATAAAGCACAAGTCTGGCCATATCAGTTCTCTGTTCAAGAAGCTTCAAAGACTCTTTTGCCTTTGGGAAAAAATATAAACTCTTATGTCATTAGAAGCTGCTTCCCTGGGCTTCAGTTCCCAACATCCCACTTCTCACTAACTTCTCACATTATGTGATGATGTAGGGAGACTATAAGTTTTGTATAGCCCCACCTCTCTGGCTCTCTTCCTGTGATTGAAGCAACAGAAGCAATCTGGAGAATTTACTTATGTGGGTTTACTTTTTGTTAGATAATTAGGTTTGAACTTCTATCATTTTCTCTCTACTTCAAGTGGTTATTAATAAACTTCATAAATATAATACTTGGAGTTTTGGACATTAATTTAAATCTTACACTTTTGTGTGGCATTTAAAGTCCTTTACATTCTGGCTTCAGCCTCTTACTAGACCAAGTGCCCTCCTGCACTCCTGACCCCCAAGCAAGCTCTGTTGCAGGCCTACTTGTTGATTCAGTAAAAAACATTGCATTTTCCTTATCTTTGCTTTTGTACAATTTGCCCCCTATTCTAGGAACGATCTACCTCCTAACCTTTGCCAACCCCTAGTTCCTATTAAGACTTACTACCTTAAGTGCCATCCGCAACAGAAGGCCTTTCCAGTTTCCTCCTGTGGTTAGTGCTCTTTTCTAAATAATTAGCCTTCTCGTTGTTTCTTTTGCACAACATTCCATTTTCCACCTTCCTGCCTTGGCACAGACTATGCCTAGGGCTGGAATGAATGCCCCAAGTCTCTGAATCCCCAACTCCTTCTAATGTTAAGCTTAAGTACCACTTTCTACAGGAGGAAGAAATTGCTATCCCAGCCATTCTTCCCAATTTCTTATATTTCTTTTTTTTTTTTTTTTTTTTAAACCCTTACCTTCTGTCTTGGAGTCAATACTGTGTGTTGGCTCCAAGGCAGAAGAGTGGTAAGGGTAGGCAATGGGGGTCAAGGGACTTGCCCAGGGTCACACAGCTGGGAAGTGTCTGAGGCCAGATTTGAACCTAGGATCTCCCATCTCTAGGCCTGGCTCTCAATCCACTGAGCTACCCAGCTGCCCCCAATTTCTTATATTTCTTATGTGTTTGTTGTATTAACTTTTATAATGTTTATTATTCTCTCACAATTGAAGTCCCTTGAGTGCATGGATAATTTTGCTGTAGTATTTGTTTTCCTTTATCCTAATACTAGCATACTTAACAAATTCCAACCCTGATTCCTCATTGATTGGTTGACAAACATTGCATAAATAAACAATGAGATGGTTCCAGAGTTGAACAATGGGAAGAGGGTAGACTAGATTAGATTGTTTTTTTGAAAAGACATAGTTTTTTTAATGATCCCAAGGTTCTTGCTTGAAACAGAGATCCATAAATTATCTAATGATGTAATATGGCTGACAGCTACTGGGTCCAAAGAATTATAGTTGTGGGTGACCAGAAGGGGAGTGGAGAAATTCATGATGAAGCTACAATATATTATGTAGGGACATGGATTTATATTATTTATACATAGTATGTCATTACTGAACTAGAAAAAGATGAGTAAAGTAAGTAGTCACATATTGATAGTGAACAACTATCAGATATTTGTTAATTGATATCGTTAAGCAATATAAAGAGAACACCAGGTTCTAGAACACTAGGATTCTCCACTAGTGGCAAAGTTATAGGTGCATAGAGACGAGATTCTTAATGAGATGGAAAGGCAAAGATGATCTGCAGACTGCATGAAAGGAAATAGTCACATTGATGAGTTACAGATCTAATCAAGCCAAAAGTAATCCTTTAAATCTGTGTTAACAGTCTGATGAATCCTGTGGATTCCTTTTCAGAATAATGTTTTAAAATGCATAAAGTAAAATACATGGGATTACATAAGAAACCAATTATATTGAAATATAGTTATAAAAGTTTTTTAAAATTCATAGGCTCCAGGTTAAGAACCTCTAATCTAGGCAAATAATGCTGTCTTTAGAAATTCAGTGTCTGTTTTTTGGTCCTTGCCTTTGAATTTCCATGTAGAAAATTCCCTTATACTAATTCAGATAGGCACTTGCTCTTCTACTATCCTTGTTAGTCTTAGAGAATTTCTTGAAGCATCAAGAAATTTTGATTTGTGGAGATTAACATGGTTATAGGGTAACAGAGACAAGACTGAAATCCAGCTTTTTTCCCCATTACAGGATTGACTCCCTATTGATAGAAGGCTTTATTTATTTTATTCTTAAAAATGGATTCTAAATTATTTTCAAGGATTTTCTTTAATAATTGTAACTTAATTAGAGCCAAAGGACCCCTTTCCATCCTGTCATTTCCAGCAGATTGTTCTTTCTGTCCTCTATTCTCTCACTTATTTTCTCCTTATCTACTGAAGCTTCCTTACTGCCTACAAATAAGCCCATGTCTTCCTCATCCTCAAAAGCTAAAGCTAAAATCCTGCCTTTTTTCAGGAAGGCTTTTCTGAGCCTACTTTAATTCTAGTGCCTTCCCTCTGTGGATTATGGCTAATTAAGCTTGTATATAAAATGGTGGATCTATATGCTCATGTGACTTTTAACAAAGATTCTTCTAAAAAGCTCCATGTAAGGTAACAACTTTATTTGCTACCAGAATTTCACAGTCTCAGAATTTTAGATTTGGAATGCTCTCTGTGGCTTCTAATTTATTCCATTCTTGAAAAAGAATCCTCTATATTTTATCCATAAATGGTCATTCATCATTTTGTGTGTGTGTGTGTGTGTGTGTGTGTGTGTGTGTGTGTGTGTGTGTTTTTAATCCTTACCTTCTGCCTTAGAATCAAATACTATGTATTTGTATAATTTGATTCTAAGGCAGAAGAGTGGTAAGGGCTAGGCAATGGGGGTTATGTGACTTATCCAAGGTCACACAGCTAGGAAGTATCTGAGGCCAAATTTGAACCCAGGCCCTCCTGTCTCTAGGCCTGGCTCTCAATCTGTTGAGCTACCCAGCTGTACCCCATTCATCATTGTTTAAAGAATTCTAATGAACAAGAAGCAATACCTTTTAAGAAAGCCTATTCTATGTATGTACTGCTCTAAATAGGAAGTTTTTATTAGAATTGAATTTAAATTTGTCTCTGTCTCACTCCTGACACCTAATTCTGTCATAGGGGACTTAACTAAAAGAATCGACAGCCTTTCAAATGATGAAAGATAAAAATTTAGTTTTCTGTTAATTCTTTTCTTCTATAGGCTAAACATCCTCAGACACTTCAACTTATCTTCATATGGTATGAATTTTGAGGCCTTTCACCATACTGGTGAATTTCATCAGTACGCTTTCCAGCTTATTGATGTCCTTAAATAGTAATGCCAAATATATATATATATACACTAGTACAGTAGTCTGTGATTTAGATTCTTCTGCCAGAAACAGTTTTATTTAATTTAATAATAATCTATATCCAAGCCACCTCTCGTTTGGAAAGATGTTCTAACTGGCATAGTCCCCTATGTCCTTTGACATGACTCTGATCCAGTATCATTCCATGTATTTTTTCTAGGAATTTAAAAGACAAAGATATCATAAAATACAGTGTGGGTTAACATTATAGAATTGAGCAACTAAGTCAAGTTCTAAATCCCTCTGAAGTTAAAACCAAGAAATGTTACTTTTTTTCACTCTATTCCTTTTTCAGTGTAGAAGGATACCAATCCTGCCAATCTTTTTATGTAGGCAAATTAATTAAATGATTAATTAAATGATCAATAACGAAATGACTTGAGGAGATTGGAAAGTAATAATGTAAATAGGGCTAAAATTTGTCTTTTTTTTAATTTTGACACTATTTATTTCCCTAGAAAAGTCTTTTTTCTTCATTTATCTCAACCCACTTTTCAAAGGGACTTTTTGCAGAGGTTAGAAAGGGCTCTTTTGAATTAAATATATTTCTTTTATTTTCTTTTTTTTTAAACCCTTACCTTCTCTCTTTGAGGGTATTGATTCTAAGCAGGAGTGGTAAGGGCTAGGCAATTGGGCTTAAGTGGCTTGCCCAGAGTCATAGTTAGGAAATGTCTGAGGCCAGATTTGAATTTAGGTCTTCCTGGCTCAGTATCCACTGTGCTACCTAGCCTCTCTGAGTTAAATATGTTTCTTAAAATTTTGAGTTTTTTAAAAAAATGCATCCACAGTGTAAGGGGTAAAAAGGGGTTTTGGTTGGGTGAAGGTTTGGTCACCAGGGAATTGAATAATTATCAGTCCCCAGTTAAAGAATAACCTTAAGTCAAAATGACTTTTATGGAAGTTTATTTACAAATGAAAAGAGGAAGAGAAAATAAAGAAAATGAGAGTGAGTATAGGATAAATAATCTAACACACTAAGTAATTTGCCCTGGCCTCCCTGTTCAACCCAGGCAGATCTAATTAATCCTCAGTTGGAGGAGGCTCAGCCTTGAGCCTGGGGCCAGAGGGCCCCAGAGGGCCAGAGATGAATGAAGCAGAAGCTTCAGTCACAGAATCTCTTTTGAAAGAGCAGTTTCTTTAGAGAAGTCCAGGAAGATTTAGTTTTACACTCACCATATGTAGTTCTAAGGAAAAGATTTAAGAACAGTCTCACCAAGGTCTCAGGGACTCAGGTCCAGAGCTTCTCCAGGTCCAAGACAGGAACAAGAAGAGAGCTACAGGAAGTTGTCACTCTCTTTTAAAAAGGCTTCTTTTGCATTACTTCCTGTGCCTTCCTCATAGTTTTCGTGTCTAATCACAATAGATGCTTTTCTTAGGACTCTCCAGGAGGCAGTCAGTAAATTCTGATTCGTCACTCACTCTAGCATACATGAGTCATAGACCTCCCAACTTGTGAATTAAGTGTGGGTGTTTACACTTTTGGTGATTAGATTTGAGAATGGCTAAGGTAGATTTAATTTCATTATCACATTACTCCCTGTGATCATTTGGGAGACACGTCTCCCCAAATGATTATTTGATGTAATCATCTTGTACCCCTAAAAATCTTCTAACTACAATAGTTAGAGATAAGAAGGGAATAGGAGAGAGAGGGAGAGAGCAAAACCAGTGTTTTGCTAGACGCATTGACAAAAAGCCAATTGGGGGCAATTCTCTTTAGCATATAAGTTACAATCAAAATAATTGTTCAGTCCCCTTAAGTTCAATCAGTTGCACCCCAAAATTTATTCTGGATCATCTTGATTCAGTGTGGGTTTTTGCAAGCACATTTTTTGGATCATCTTGATTCTGTGTAGTTTTCTGCAGGCATCTTTCTCTAAATAGTTCATTTTCTGGATTCAAAGCATTAACAGGCTTCTCTTCCTGAAAAATTTCTTGAAAAAATCTTAAATCTAGGAATTTTATGAAAATACAAACCCCCCTGAAGAGGGTGTTGACCAACACCCAGATCAACTCAGAATACATCATTGAGTTAAGGGGTGTATGAGTCAGTTATCAAAAGAAAAACAAAAAACATAAAAAGAAAAACAAATAGATGAAAAATTAAACTTTGGGAGAAATAAAAAATTCAAAATAAGAATCAACATCAAAAATCTGTATATAAAAAATTTTAAACAAACAAGAATAAATTCATAACAGGCTCTTGTATTAGGGTCCAATTTAATAATTCCCAACAGGCCCTTGTATTAGGGTCCAATTAAAGTAAATTCTGTCCCATAAATCTATAGGACAAAATGCAGTACCCATTGGCAGCTAAGACTACAGGAAGTTGTATCATATCATACATACATATGATATGTAACATATCATAAGAGAGAAAAGAGGACCAGATTTTTATGTAAAGGGAAGCGTCATTCCCTGGTCTGATTTCACTTTGTTCTCAGGGATAGAGGAGCCAGAATGATGGCCAATGTGCAGTACTTGACTGGCAGTGTTGTACAAAGCATCCTATGTCTTAACATGTCAAGTGACGCAACTTATAGTCCCACACTAGGTTCAAGTCCTTTAGTATTGGCATAGAAGTTCAACAGCCCTACTTGGATTGGTATGGTCTTTTTTGACCTTGTGCTCCATGGCACTGTGCAATTTAAGTCTGTGCCTCTATGGCACTGCACAGATGAAGTCTGTGCTCCTTTTTGATCCCATTTCCTAGAATCAGACAGAGTCATTAATCACAGTCTTATAACATTTATCAATAATTGGCAGGTTACCATAGTCTAAGGCTTTTGGATATGCGTTAATATTGTAGCAAATATATTTTAAGCTTATATTACTGCAGAATCAAAAAAAGATTAATATTGATTATATGTACTTTAAGTACAAAAAATAAAAAAAAGGAAAATCAAATATTCTATTAGAAAAATAAAAAGCAATAATAAAAAAATTTCAGGAATTCAATGTGCTTCAAATACAAAAATTGAATACTGTATCGCACATGCAGGAAGAAAAACAAAAATATTAAAAGATGTGTATATTTCAGAGTCACAGAGGTAAAATATAGAATCTACTTGCCAAAAAATAAGATTCATTTCCTCTTTAACTTTCCTAGATCTGCAGTGTGAGTGCAAATGAGGTAGAAAAGCAATAATACATTCAAGAAAAAAAAATTTGCAAAAGGTGCAAAATGTTACAAAAAGGATGGTGCAAATAAGGATAGTAGGAGGCTAGACAGGCACTGTATTCAAAATCCGGTTGTTGTTGTTGTTGTTGTTTGCTATTTTAAGGGGAGACAAAACCAAAAAGGGTTAACATCAAGAAAAACAATAGAGTCTAAGGGACACCACCTTCTACCCCACATGGAGGGGCAGTAGCACCCTGAGTATTTCGTGGAAAAGCTCCACCTAGGATATAGTGTTGTGGGGTCATTTGGTATGAGTTATCATCTTCCTGATTTATATTTCTAGGATTTTTATCATTCCTAATGTTACGATTCCTGAAGTTATTATTATAGTTATTATTCCTATAATTATTTCCATAGTTATTATTCAACTGGGTATTATTTCTGATTACTTTTAACAAATTCCTACAGTTCATTATTGTATGGCCCTTCTTCTCACAGAAGTGGCAGATAAGGGATCAATAGTTAGATTCTTAGGGGTAATTGCCATTGATTGAGTATCATGCACTATTTCATGTTTATCCATTCTGTTACTTAAAGATTTTAGTTCCTTCTGCATTTTGGTCAGTAAATCATTAGTTTCCTTTTTTTCTTTATGACCTTTTGATACAAAAACAGCAGTTCTCCTTAATTCCTCAAGATCTACCTCAGACCACTTAGGGCAATGTGTTTTAAAATAATCTTGGGCCTCTTTAGGAGAGTTATTGATAAATTGTTCCCTTATTTGTCTTATATACTTTTCAATAGAGATGTCAAGATCCATGAGCCTCTCCATGAATTGGGAGAATGTCTCATCATCAGATTGTGTAAGGCCTTTAAATATGGTCCAGGCATGTGGCTTTTCGGCACATTCTCACATTGCTTTGAGAATAGCATCCCTAGAAAGACATAATTGTGCATATTCTCTGGGGTTGTTATACTGCCATGTAGGATCTTGGGATGGCCAGTATGCTGCATTGCGTCCTTGGGCTTTGTTAACGTGAGTCATAGTTAGGAAGTATCTAAGGCCAGATTTGAACTCAGGTCCTCCTGGCACAGTATCCATTGTGCTGCCTAGCTGCCCTGAGTTAAATATGTTTCTTAAAATTTTGAGTTTTTTTTAAAAAATGCATCCATACCCTGAACTGAGCCTAATATTTAAGATACAGTCTGATCTGGGCAGGGCATAGTAGAACAGTTACCTCCTATAACACTCAGATGTGAACATGGTGTATACGCAGTGATGGGCAAACTATTCCTTGTGGACCAGATCCAGGCCGTAGTTTGCCCATCACTGCCTTAAGCAATTCCCTAATCACTATGCCCCCACATCCAGATGTAGTAATTAGGGAATTGCTTAAGGCATTGATCTGGCCCATGGGGAATAGTTTGCCCATCACTGATAGTCTTTAATCATCAGTATATAACTTGACTGATTTTGAAGAATAAAATTGGGTTGCTATTGATGATCAATAAATATTGATATCAATAAATAGCACCTGCTATATGTCAAGCACTTTACAAAGTACTGGGAATACAAAGGAAGGAAAAGGATATTTCTTGTACTCAAGTAGGGCACAGTCTAACTGAAAAGATAACTTATAAACAGCTATGTACAAATACAGCTATGTATACAAGATAAATTGGAAATAATTCACAGATGGAACTAGAATTAAGGCAGGCTCAGAAAGGATTTCCTGAAGAAGGTAAATTTTAGCTTTAGTTTTTGAGGATGGGGAAGATATGGACTTATTTGTAAGCAGTAGGGAAGCATCAATAGACAAGGAGAGAATAAATGAGAGAATAGAGGACAGAAGGAACAATCTGCTTGGAAATGACAGGATGGAAAGGGATCCTTTGAGCATCTGTAGAGCCTTTTTCCTTGGCAAGAAGGGCCACCTCTTCATGTGAGATGGGTGGAAACAGAATGGCAAAAGACATGGGAAATGTGAGTTGAGGAGGAAGGGAGAAGAGGTGACTTTTGTCTCAATTTTTCCTGTAAAATATGAAGTTAGGTTCTCAGTTTAGAGGGTGAGGAAGGACATGGAGGTTTGAGGTAGGATGAGGTTTGGAAAAGCTGCTGTAGTGAATGGGATAAAGTCATTTAGGGAGGTTTAAAAGGATTACTTTGTTGCAGTGAAGCCCCACCTGAGGTTATATAAAAGATTTGTGGTGGATCCAGTCAGCATGGTTTTATGATTTTCTCCCTCTTTGTTCTTGAGTAGGAGGGAAGGCAGCACAAAATGGGAATAATCCAGACCGAGTCATGGTGTACTAAGATTCTGGATAGGAGAAGGAGGCAAAAAAGAGGATAGTGTACAGTTGAATTGGTTCACTAGTGGGTCAGAATGGGGGAATCCTCTGATAGTGCATCCAGTGAAGGGGTGATAGTCTAAGAATTAAGGATTTGAGGGATTGAAGGTCATAGCGAGGATGAAGAACACAGCTTCTGGACTTTTAAAGCTGAGAATGAAGTAAAATGACAACAGATTATGATCAGATAAGGTAATTTCATTGTTCAGAAACATGGAAGGAAAATATTTGTGGGTGATGTCACAATGATGGTGAGATCATCTCTGCGTCAGTGAGATGTTAGAAGGAATAAGTTTAGGAACTAGGAGGTAAGGGGGTTTGAGAGAGTATAAATATTATATTGGAATTCTCTCCAACTCTTGCCCTCCTACTAGGGAATACCAGTATTTCACTTCCAGAAGGTGAAAGGAATAAGAAAGGAAAAAGTTTTATGATGAAAACCAGTTTGTTACCAAAGGAGCACATATTCTAGAGTGGAAAGGTGGTCAGTAGCTTGAGAATAAGGCATGGGGGAATGTGAATAAAGTGGGCAGTGGAAGATGAAGAATGATGTTTATGTAATGACATCAGAATTTGGGGATCATTGGGATAGGGAGGGTATAACTAAGTGGGAATTTGCCAATTATTGGGGAAGGTCAGAAGCTAACAACTAGTGTTAGGCAGTGCAGGTGAGCAGACTAGAATGAGATGATAAAGAAGAGTTTATTAACAATCTCTTCAGGCAAGCCAGGAAATACTGGGAAGGAACAAGAAAGAATGACATCTCTTGGTCTCCTTTAGACAGGAAAAGTCTCTCTTGCAAGCAGGAAGAGGCCTGCCCAGGGGACCTGAACAGGATGAAATGGAGTCTCTCTAATTTCCTCACAGGGTTATAAAGATCAGCCTAACCAAAACAGTGCCTTGCACAGATGTCACATCTGTGCTTAACAAATGTTGCATTGAATTATATGAGATTATAAGATCATAGAGTTAGAAGGGTCCTCAGATCAATTCTAAGCATAATAATAGTAATTCGGATTTATGTTTCCTTAAAGTTTTCCTCAGAAGAAACCTGAGATAGGTAGTATAGGTATTATTATCCTCAATTTACAGATGAAAACTATGGAAGCTTTGAGAGATTGTAACTTTTTGTAATTTATTTTTTTTTTTATTTTTTTAGCTAGCATTCTGACAGCAAGTCTAATACTAAGGCATTAGGAGAACAAAAACAGAAGTGAAAATTCTTGCTTACATTTTGTTGGATGGGCTTGCATTTTATTGGGATGATATAATGTGTATACAAATAATTATAAATAGAAAATAGTTTGAAGAGGGAGAGAATACTAATAACTGTTTAGGTTAGGGAAGGTGGGCGACAATCGGTGAGTAGCATTTCAACAGGCAGAAATAGTGCCTGGCATGAGGATAATGGCTTTTGAGCAGAAGATTTTGAATCAGAAGATTTGAGTGATAATTTTGCCATTTCTTTGTGATTTGGTAGTGCTATGATTGGAGGCAAAGTAGTGGTGAGGCAAAAGTGCTTTGAAGTGTTGAAATTGTAGTCAGACCTGAGTTCAAAATCTATTGTGAACTTGAGCAAGTAACTTAATTAATCTCAAGACCTTAGTTCCCTTTTCTGTAAAAATGATAGAATTGGGGATAGATTATCTACCTTTGTGGTCCTTTCCAGTGTTATAACTGTTAATGTGATCCTGTGATTGACAGTTTCCATGAACAGCTTCTTGAACAATTGGAGGGTTTTTTGTTTGATGGGTTGTTTTTTTTTTGTGACAGTAAATCCAAAATAATTAGACTAAATCTCTTATATTTTTCTTAAAATAGATATTCTTAACCTGAAATCCATGAGTAGAGTTCGGGAAGGGGATGATAGTCTATGAATTAATTTTTAGTATTTTGATATCTTTATTTCAGTATAATTTGTTTCCTTTGTAATTCTATTTTTATTTTAAATGTTTAACATGTTATTCTGAGAATGACATTCTGAGAATTCACCAGAATGCTAAAGGGGTTCATGACACACAAAAAAGGGTCAACATCACTTATCTGGTAAGGAAAATATTTATAAATGTACCACTTGAACTAACCTCTTATTGGTCTTAGTGAAGGTTTATTCATTAAAAATAGAAATTGTATCTGCTATACATTATATTCTCAAGCAGTGGAAGTATGTATTACAAGCATACAGTTTCTTAGAATATTAGCTTTTCAAGGGCAAGGAATGTTTAGGTTTTGTTGTATTGTTTTCAGTGCCTGCCACATAAGTGCTTGATACATGTTTGTTGAATTGGATTTGTGATAGATAATCAGTTCTCTTCAGAGGCATAGTAGATAGGTTCCAGACTGGCCTTGGGGCCAGAAGTAGACCTGGTTTAAGTTCTTTCTTGCTCACACTCACTATTTGGCTTATGGGTACTATTCCTTAGCTTTGCAGTGCCTCAAGGTCTCTTAAGTTAAAGATGAAATGCTAATCTGCCTGTTTCTATACTAGGAGCTCCCCACACCAGGGAAATCATAGGTCTAGATTGAAAAAGAAAACATTAGCTTGTATAGAGTAGGGTAGGTAGCTTACCAGCACATGCTATAGATAGAACTTTCAGTTACCTTTAATTAACATATAGTGTTTAATATTCTGGATACAATAGGGGGCACTGTGGAGTAGAGAGACATACATTTATTAGTAGATCTTTTTATAAATAAACTGCCAAAAGTTCCCCATGTTCAGATAAAAATTTTATAGCTTAGCATTTAAAAAATTAGCTCTTTGGGTTTTGCAAAACACTTTGCAAGTATCTCATTCAATCTTTATAACAACCCTGGGAGAGAGGTGCTATTATTATTTTGATTTTATAGATTAGGAAACTAAGGCAGACAGCAGATAGGTGACCGAGGTGATATTTGAACTTGTCTTCCTGACTTAAAGGGCCCTATTTACTGTGCCACCTAACCGACTCTTTAAATAATATTTAGTCATTTGTAGATATGATGGTGGTACCGAACCAAATAGATAACAATCTGTTTGGTTAGAAGGGACCTTAGAGGTTATCTAGTCCAGCCTTGAGATCCTTCAGTAAGGAGACATTTACTAATTCCAGAGGCAGCTTATTTTACTTTGGGGAGAATTACTGTTATTATTAATCATTAGGAGCTTTTTCCTCATGTTGAGCTGAAATCTGCTTCCCTGTAACTTTCACATACTGAATTTAATTCGGTTTTCCCAGTCTAATCCCTATTCTACATTTTGACTTATTTCAATTATTTGAGGGTAGTTATACCACTCATACCCTTTTCCCTTAACCCTCTTGTTCCCACTTAGCTCTTTTCTCCAGACCAGACAACCCAGTAGCTATAATTAATCTTTTTGACATAGGTATAAGTCCCTTCACCATTCTTATTTGGATCACTATTTGGATCAATTTCAGCTCAAGTTCTTTTTTTTTTTTTTTTTTTTTTTAACCTTTACCTTCTGTCTTAAGAGTCAATACTGTGTATTTGTTCTAAGGCAGAAGAGTGGTAAGGGATAGGCAGGGGGTCAAGTGACTTGCCCAGGGTCACATAGCTAGGAAGGGTCTGAGGCCAGATTTGAACCCAGGACCTCTCATCTCTGGGCCTGGCTCTCAATCCACTGAGCCACTCAGCTGCCCCCCCAAGGTCTTTTCTAAAATATGAACACAATACTCCAAACAGAATTTGACTAGGATTAAGTACAATGATATGGTTTGTCATATTAATAATCTAACATTGGTTTAAAATATTTAGAAATTTTTAAGGGATTTTAATAAATGTATGCAGTAATATACTATATCACTGAATTTTATTCTTTGAGCAGATATATACATCTTTTTCTAAATTTAATTTTATTATTATTTTCAATTAACGACATTGGTAATAAATATGCATGGTCAAATGAAGCAAATTCCTTCATTGGCCATGTCTAAAAATGTAGGTCTTGTCCTGCAGTTTGAGTTCATCACCTCTGTCAGGAAATGAGTTGAACAAGATTAGTCCTTGGTTCTCAGGAATTGTGGCTTGTTATTATTACATTGATCAGAGTTCTTAAAGTTTTTCAAAATTGTTTTTCTCAAGAATGTCGTCATTGTATAAATTATTCTGGTTCTCCTCACTTCACTGAAGTTTTCTCAGTTTCCTTTGAAACTATCCAATTTGTCATTTCTGTGCAATAATAACCCATTATATTTGTATATCGTGATCAGTTCAGACATTCACTATTTGATGGACATTCACCTTTAATTTCTAGTTTTTGCTACATAATAATAGCAAATAGTGGCTAAGTGCTTTACAATTATTATCCAATTTAATGCTCACAAAAACCCTGGGAGGTAGGTACTATTATTATCATCCTCATTTTAACAGATGAGGAAACTGAGGCAAATAGAATTTAAGTGAATTGCCTACGGTCTCTCAGCTAATAAATATCTGAAATTCCGTTTGAACTCAGGTTTTTCTGATTCCAGAAAAATTTAATTCCCACCTCAGTATCAGAACTGTCTACATTCCCCAACCTGATGATTTGAAATCCGTGCTTGAATCAAAGTCTCCATTAAATCCACTGCCTGATCCTGCATTTGATACTGAACCCCAGCCACTTGATGCACCAGAGTTAGAGCCACTATACGAATTATTTCCAGAACCAAAACCCTGATTGGGTCCCCTCTGCTTATTACCTTGACTTTGGTTATTGCCTAATGGGCCTGGCTGTTTCTGTTGACAATCTAATATGCCCATCACACCTCAGCTGCTCTGCAGTGCTGTCTGGGCTGTAGACATCATAGCAGGGTTGATGCTGAAAGCTCCAAAATTCATCCCTCCACCCATGTTGCTACTCTGGTTGTTTCTCAAACCAGCTACACCCCCTCTACTGTTACCAGATCCACCCTGATTTCCAAAGCCACCTGGATCATCACCAAATCTTCCATTTCTTTCTAACTGCCTATTGCTATTGTACTTAGGTTCAGCATTGGATATATGTATGCTGATTCCTTTAATGATTAAGTCCTCTCCACAAAGGGATTGGGCAGCCTGATCATCTGCAAATGAACAAAGACAAAGGCCCTGAATGGTTTGGAAATGAAGACATCCACCATTTCTCCATACTGGCAAAAAAACTGCTGCAACTCATCAGCAGTCTTCTGTACAGCACCCAATAAACACCTTTTTGCTTCTCAAGGGCTCATCTGGACTTTGCTTGGAATTAGGAAGTTTACAGTCACAACACTGTCCATCTGTCATGTGATGCTGACATCACTTTCACCTGCATTTTGTATTCCATGAAATGAACAAAACCAAATCCTTTTGAATGACCAGTTTTAATGTCTTTCTTGACCTGCACCATAAGGACTTCTCCCAAAGTGCTGAAATATTCGTTTATATCCTGCTCAATTGTTTTCCAGGAGAGATCCAAGACTATTAATTCAGAGGTCTTCTGTACAGCGCTTTTCACTTTGACTACTGACGCAGCATCTATTTCATCCATTTTCCTTTTGTTATCTTTTGGATAGTTGACAGCACATACCAGATTTCCCCAGCCATCATCAGGAACATGCAGAATTCCTTCTACAAGGCGTACACCTTTCCTACACTGAGACACTGGATTCTGGTAGCAGAACCCACATGCTTCTGGAAACTGGGCAGTAACTGTGGACAGCAACACTGTACCATTGTCTTCTGATGGAATCTCAATGGGCTTATCATTTTCATCTTCAGTTACCTGAATATATTCAGACATCCTCAATTAATACCCCGCACAGCTGCCGTTGGGCCCTGGACAGGCAAGTGAGTGGAACACAGGATAGTCCTGTTACTGCCACTGCTGTGCTCGGCCAAAATACAGTTTTCCTGATTCCAAACCTTGTGCTCTACCCATTGTACCACCTTACTTCCTACTTGAAAAGAACTGTCATGTATATTTTTGTAAGCACTATACAAAAAGAAGCAAAAGACAATCCCCTTCCTCAAGGAACGTAGAATCCAATGAGGGAGATGGCATTAAAATCTATATATGTAGCAAGCTATGTTTGTGATAAATAGGAAATAATTAATGGAGAAAAGGTGCTAGAATTAAGAGGAGTTGGGGAAAGCTTTGTGTAAGATATTTTACTTTATTTATTTTTAGAAAAGCCCTTACCTTCCATCTTGGAATCAATTCTGTGAATTGGTTCTAAGGCAGAAGAGTGGTAAGGGCAGGTAATGGTGCTTAAGTGACTTGTCCAGGGTCATACAACTAGGAAGTGTCTGAGGTCAGATTAGAACCTAAGATCTCCCATCTCTAGGCTTGCCTCTGAATCCACTGAGCCACCCAGCTGTCCCAAAAGATGAGATTTTAGTGGGAACTTGAAGTTAAGTCAGGAAAGTTAAAAAGTGGAGTTGAGGAGAGAGCACATTTTTTATTAGACTTAATAGCATATCGCTGGGTGAAAGGGAATTCTTGTTCACTTAAGTAATTTGGGGGCATAGCTCCAAATTGCTTTTAGTGTGCTTGTTTTCCCTCAGTCCTGCTAACATTTATCATTTTCTTTTCTTTTTTTGTGGGGTTCATCTTTTTCAATTTATGGGTATGAGATGAAATCTCAGGAGTTTCTTTAATTTTCATTTTTCTAATAATTAGTTATTTGGAGCATTTTTCATATGGTTACTGATCAGCTTGTTTTCTCTTTTGTTTTCTATTACTTGTTTGGTCATGACTTTGTTCCCTATCCATAGATGTGAAAGCTAATTTCATCCTTGCTCCTCTTTTTTGTTTCTGATATCACCTTTCATGTCTTAAGTCTCATATCTATAGTATTCTAATTTTCCCAACAAGTTTTGCCCTATAATGAATTTTTATCTCAATAACTGGATTTTCTGGGTTTATCCAGTGCTATGCTACTGTTTGTTTTCTTCTGTATATGTTGTGTACTGAAGGTATAGATCTTACTTTGCAACTCTTGATTGAAGGCATATTATTTTAAACAAAATATAATTAACTTTAAAAAATACTTATATGGCTATAGTAATTTCATTGCTTGGCTTAAAATTGGAATGGATATGCTAAATGAAATTCTATTTTACTTTTGCATAGACAATGAAACTTGATGCCAGCTATAGGTGCTTTGGCTGATGAAGAAACTGAACCTTTCAGGTCTTAAAACTGATTATGGTCATCTATTGGTATTGACTTCCAAACAAAACAAGACAAAATTCCAATAAAAATGTTCAAACTCAGATGCTTAAGGGAGAGCCATGAACCAGAACAGAACAAAATTTCTAGGCTGAAATATTTTTACAAACCCATCCTCTCCTCTTCAATAAAAAGATAGAATATTATTTGCCTTTGCCTTAAATACTCTCTTTCTGCTGTCTGCTTTATTTTTTCTCTTTGCTTGAGTTTTAGTATCATGAGCCCATCTGTCACTCTCCTTTTTTTTTTTTTAAACTCTTTATCTTCTGTCTTGAAACCAGTAATGGTTCTAAGGCAGAAGAGTGTTAAGGGCTAGGCAATTGAGGTTAATGAATCTAGGACCTCCTTCTCTAGGCCTGGCTCTCTATCCACTGAGTTACTAGGGTGCCCTCTTTTTGCTTTTTTATAAATGAAAAAAATTCACAATTCTGAGTGATTTAAGCAATTGTTAATGTAGTAAAACATAAGCAAGTACATAAAATGACTATTAATTCACAAAGTTTGCCATTTTTCAATTAAGCTGTTAAACTGCGTCTTATCTAAGAATCAAAAATCAAAAGAAAATTATCTTTTATTTCTGCTTCATTTTGTAATGATCACCCCCTGTCCATGTATAAAAAAGCTGGATACTTATGATTAAATGTGTATTATTTGTGAATGTTTCAAATTAGACTCTTAGCTGTTCTGTTTTCTCCTGTTCATTTGCTCGGTTGACCATCTGCAAGTGAGATGTTATTTTAGTTTAAATATTGTCTTGAGGCTAGTGGCCTAGAAAGCATGCTTGCTATGTAGTGTCAAAAACCTTTAGGATTTGAGATCTTTAGTATACTTAAAGACCTTTCTAAAATATTTCCTGTTCGGAGCAAGGCTGAGGGACTTATAAGAAAGAAAACTAGCCACATTCAGAGGAAGAACTGTGGGAGGAGAAACACAGAGTTAAAACAACTGCTTGAACACATGAGCTGATGGGGATATTATTGGGGATGAAGACACTAACTAATTCTACCCCAACTATCAATAATATGGAATTAGGGCTTAATCAACGATACATATAAAACCCAGTGGAATTGGAAGGGGAGATAGGGGGTTTGGGGGAGAGGGAAAGAACATGAAACATGTAAATATGGGAAAAATATTCAAAATAAAAATAAAAAATAAAATATTTCCTGTTTATTTAAAACTTAAACATGTAGAATAACCAGTTGGTTGCATATTATCAAAATTTCTATTACTTGATTTCATAGTAAGCTATAAAACCCTTGACTGACTTGTCCTCCTTCCCCCATAAATACTCAGTATCTAAGCCTCAAAGATTTTAGCTTTACAATCTTTCTTATAATTCTTTTTCCCCTTCTCTATGCACGTACAGCCACCACTCTATTTAAACCCTCATTGTCCCTTGCCTGGGCTATTCATTGCATTTTTGTCCTAATTGATTTCCTTATTTTTGATCTTCCCAGTTTCAAAATCCAGTTTACACACAGCAACCAAAATGTACAGATCTGACCCTGTCATTCTCTTGCCAATCTTCAGTAGCTTACTGTGACCCTTAGGTTGCAATGCTGCCTTCCTGACCTGGCATTTAAACTGAAAACACTACCTTCAGCTTACTTTTCTAGACTTATTTTATATTTACCCATCCTTTGTTCTAGTCTTACTGGCCTACTATTCTATCTCCTAGTTCCTTTCATTAATATAAACTGTTACCTAAGCTTGTATTCTGCTTGTTCCTTACCTTGACCTCTTAGAACATATAACTCCCTTCCAGGCTCAGTTTAGAACCTCCCCAGTTATGTTAATATTCTCTCTTTATAGAGTATCCTGTATTTACTTTTCTGTGAAAGTGCTGTATCATCCCAACAGAATGTAATATCCTTGAGAAAATGGACTCTTTTTTTTTAGTTTTGTGTTCTTAGCATTTTTTATAAGGTGGGCACTTAGTAAATGTCAAAAAAAATTAATATGCACAGAGTTACAAAAATTGTAGTTTAGTTTTAAGCGTTAATAGTTCCAAGACTTTTTTTCCCTTTATTTTATTCCAGTAACATAAATTTTCCAAGGTTACATGATTCATATTGTCTCCCTCCCCTCTTTCTTCCCCTCTCCCATAGTTGACAAGCACTTCTACTGGGTTTTACATGTATTGTCACTCAAAATCTATTTCCATATTGTTCATTTTTGTAATAGAGTAATCTTTTAAAACCAAAACCCGAAATCATATACCCAAATAAACAAGTGATAAATCATGTTTTCTTCTGCATTTCTACTCCAGTGGTTCTTTCTTTACATGTGGATAGTGTTCTTTTTATAAGTCCCTCACAATTCACTCTGCATTAGTTCATGTAGGTCCTTCCAATTCTTAAAGAAATCAACCACTTCATCATTTCTTATAGCACAATAGTATTCCATCACCATCATATACCATATAGTGCCAAGACTTTTGAGACACCCCATATATGTTGAAGAGGTTGTGCTATAAGTAATTGTTTCTCATTTTTATAACTTTTTTATGTTTTAGGTATAAATATTTATGCAAAAAAATTAATGATGAAAGACTTGGAATCTGTGTGGTATTTGGATTCAGGGATTTCAAAGTTTAGAGACACAGTCTCAGCCAAGTAACTTTGAGGCTTTATTAAATAACTTATAGGACATGAATGGAACATTTATTTATACTAAAATAACATGAATGTCGCTGCTCACTTAGCTGTTGTACTAGTGTTTGTCCAAAAGTGAAGCCTGCCCACTTCCAGGTCCATAGATATTAGGTGGTATTTGGGTTTTATACTAAGGTAGACAAAGGGAGCTAGATGCTCTAATCTAAGGTATACAGACTTCTTTATATACTTCCAGGTAAGTTAGGTAAGCATAAACATAGGGATAGAAGAAGTCCTTTGGAGCTCTAGCCAACACTTGGTGGACTCTTCATCAGTCACATCAGTTGTTCCTATCTACATGTACTTCTTCCTATGGGTGAAGAGCATTAAGAGACCATTTCTCTGTCAAAATTGTATTTCAGAATCTCAGCTCTCACAATTTTTTTGAGTTATGATTATTGTCTTAGAATTAAACCATTGGCATACATTTTTTAAAATAGTTTAACGCCCAGGTATGAAACATGTGGCCCACCAGTGGGCCATTTGACTCACAACACTCCCAGGTAAGGCCAAACCTGATTAAAATGTAATTGGGAGATAGTTAACAAAATAAATAAAAACAATAAAACATAGATAATGTTAATATATAGTTTTCTAAGTCAGCATGAAGCCCACAGTCCTTAAATACAGGTTAGTGTCACCCATTTCCTTTTGAGTTTGACATCATTAAATTTAGATTAACAGCAGTGATGACACAGAAGTTTGAATTTTCATGATGTTGACTTCTAATTAGTTGAAAAGTCAACATAGTTTTCATCCACAAAATATGTGATAGTAATGGTGTTTAAAGTTAGTAAGTTAGCGTTTAAAACGTTTGCAAGAATATTTAACTGCTAGTGTATCTTGCTCTGCTACTTTGGATCTGTATTTTCTCAAGTGCATTTTAACATCTCTTCTAATGAAGCAGCTAGTAGTGAAAAGAGTTCAAGACCTGGAGTTAGAAAAACTTGAATTCAAGTTTGGCCTCAGACACTTATTGTGTCGCCCTGGTTAAGTCATGTCATAGCCTCTGTCTCAGTTTCTCAACTGTAAAATGGAGATAATAATACCTACAGGATCAAATGAGATGATATGTATGAAAGGCATTCAGTATAGTGCTTGGCATATGGTAGGATCTATATAAATACTTATTTCTTTCCCTTCTTTTTATGTATTTACATACCTCCTGTAAGTCTTGTCTATGACTTTCCATAAATATTCCATTGAGAATCCACTCTCCATGTTGGAGACCTTCCTTTGGTTCTTTTAAAGCTTTGGTGTTTCCAGTGTTTCCATTGGACTCTCTTTATGTTATTTCTTATTTTCCCTACATGACTAGCCCACCTCCTTTTTCCTACCAGACATGTCCTCAATGATATCTCTTCTGTGTCATTTTTTGCATGAAGTCATCCTTAGTAGCATGTACCACCATGAGTCTTAACCCTTTTATCTTTGGATTGCTTATAGCATTCTTAAGAAAGGGTGATATTCCCTAACTTGTACTCATAGAGCAGCACTGTGATGTGAGGGATAAAGAAATGAACTTTTCAACAGGAAGCAATTTGGAATCATTAACAATACTCTGAGGTTTTAAGAAGCAGCTAGGTGGCACAGTGGATATGGATTCAGGAGGACCTGGGTTCAAATCTGGCCTCAGGCACTTCCTAGCTCTATGACTCTGAGCAAGTCACTTAACCCAAATGACAGGCCTTTACCCTTCTGTTGTAGAGCTGTTACTAGGACAGAAGGTAAGGGTTTTAGAATAAATACTATGAGGTTTTTCAAATTAAATTTATTCTAATTTCATATATGTGTGTATACACATATTTTAAAATAAATGCATATATTATACCTACCTCCATACATACATGTAAATGCCCCGAAGGGGGGGTGCAGAATGGGACCCAAGAGTACCCCAGGTAAGGGCTGGGGGAAAAAGAATCAAGTCAAAGTTTGAGGTCTGAAGGGCCTGGATTGCTGGTGGCAACCGAGTGCACTTTATTGAATGAATACACAGGCTTATAAAGGCAGAAACCCTGAGGAAACTTTCTCATGAAAATTCAAGCAACTTTCCCATAACAAGGGTAGCATTGAGTGGGAGCCTTGGGCAAGGACTATAGGTGGGAAGATAATAGGAACTGAGAAAGGGGAGATACCAGGAGTCTGATAAACATACTTTTCTGCCTGGGAAAAGATTATTTGCCTTTATCTACAACTTGAAGAGAATGTGGAAACTAAGGGAATCAGCTATTTTGTTGGTGGGAAATGTGGAAACTGAGGGGTCTCAGACTTTAGTCAGATCCTGAACTTCACCTGACATCAGGGGTCAACAGACCTTTGCCTTTTCAGACCCTGAGACCTCAGTCCCTGACATATACATACTTACAGTATGAATTGACTAACTTAATGTTATAGTTTGAACAAAATCACTTTTTCTTTCATCTACTTTGTTTTTCTAGTGTGGCTAGTTAGAGTATTTTATTTCTTCTTCTTTTTTTTTTTTTATTTTAAACCCTTAACTTCCGTGTATTGACTTATAGGTGGAAGATTGGTAAGGGTAGGCAATTATAAATATGAAAAATAATAAAGACTGGTATAAATATATATATTAGTATTTTAATTAAAGCCATGCTGATAGATAATTAGACCACGCGCTTGTAAGCATTCAAAACTGCCGCCCTCGCCATTACTGTCTCCTGTTTCCTGTCTCGAGTCTGCTGGCCAAGAGAGCGACCCCTCCTAACCCAGGAGATTATAAACTCTTCCCTGCGTCAACCAGTTGGAACCACGTTGGATCATGGGAAATGTAGTTTGATACATTTCCCATGTCCATAGAAATATATACACTTTTAGATGGCATTTCCAAAATTTCACTTTTACACAATGGGGGTCAAGTGACTTGCCCAGGGTCACACAGCTGGGAAGTGTCTGAGGTCGGATTTGAACCTAGGACCTCCTGTCTCTAGGCCTGGCTCTCAATCCACTGAGCTACCCAGCTGCCCCTTATTTCTTATTTTTAAGAATTTTACTGAAGAAACTTTGTATTGTTCGAGGGCTTAATGTAAATTACATTATTACTATTTGATACTCTTTTAAAAAAATTAAAATATTTTTTTATTGTCATGCAAAACACACTTCAGTATTGGTCATTGTTGTAAGAGTACACATATACATAACCAAAACCCCAAAATAAAACCAAAGATGCACTGATGTGAAAGATGATTCCTTCAGTTCTTTCTCAGAATGATAGCATTCCCTGTCATAAGTCTTTCCAGGATTATCCTAGATCAGTGCATTGCAGAGAGTAGCCAAGTTTTCACAGATAATCATCATCTAAGAGTGCTGTTACTGTGTACAATATTCTCCCATTTCTGCTTATTTCTCTCTGCATCATTTCTTGCAGATCTTTACAACTTTTTTGCCTATCATTTCTTACAGCACAATAGTATTCCATTGCCCCTTGTACCACAATTTGTTCAGCCATTCCCCAATTAATGGACATCCTCATGATTTCCAATTCTTTACCACCACAAAAAGAGCAGCTATAAATATTTTTGTACAAGTAGGTCCTTTCCCCTTTTTTATTATCTCTTTGGGATACAGACCCAGTAGTGGCATTACAGGATCACGATACTCTTGACTAATCTCAGAGATTTTTATGGGGATGGGAAAGTCAGGATATAGGTAAATAGTTGCTACTGAGTCACTAAAAAATAAAAAGTCATTATAATATGATTTCTTCCTTTTTTTGTTCTCATTTCCTTTGAGATAGTTTGAAAAATTATTTCTGAATTCCTTTAAAATCATATTATTAATAGGAAGTTTAGGGTAATTGCAGTGATGGTGGATGGGGTCATATTCCAGAGGGTTGACAAGGGGGGTTATAGGTGAAAAAGTGGATGGAATGTGTATACACAGCCTTTTCTAGGAGTTTTTCTGTTGAAGGAGAAATACATAGGCTCATAGGTTGAGGGAATTGTAGGGTCAGATGAAGGTTGCTTAAAGATGGGGAAAAAAATGTGTGCTTATTTTCAAAGTAACAGGGAAAGAGCCAGCGGACTTAAGATTTTGAAAACTAAAGAGTGAAGGGATGATGGAAGGGGCAAACTACTACAGGACACAGGGGAATTGGATCATTATCACAAGTTAAGGGATTGTCACTGGTGAGAAAAATAGAAGAATAAAGGAGTAGATGTAGAAATGTTGCTAAGCTGATGGGCAGTGAGTGTGGAATTAGGGAAGAAAGATAGCTTGAATGGATAATTTCATTTTTATTTTCAGTGCAGTGTGAGGCAAAGTCCCACTGAAAGGAAAGCGTGAGGTAGTAATAAAGACAACTTGAAAAGTTTTGAAACATCATGTTTGGAAATTTGTAACTATTGTGGAATATGAAAAAAGGAGTAGATCAAGTTTGGAGAATGTCAATTTTTTTTAAAGCCCTTACCTTCCATCTTAGAGTCAATACTGTGTGTTGGTTCCAAGGCAGAAGAGTGGTAAGGGCTAGGCTGGTGATGGCAAACCTATGACACATGTGTCAGCACTGACACATGTAGCCATTTTCAATGACACACGGCCGCATTCAGAGAAATATGGGGCCCCATGCCAAGGATGAAACATTTGCTATAGTGTAGTGTAGACACTCTGTGCACTATACATGACAATTCTACCTATATTAATTGACTTATTTTGGTTTATTAAATGCAGTTATATATTACAATTATACACTTTTGTTATTTAAACTATAAATATCGTGAAATTATGTTTTTTTTCTGAAATTGACATACCACCCAAGTTATGCTCGTTTTTTGGCAAATTTTCACACATCAAGCTCAAAAGGTTGCCCATCACTGGGCTAGGCAATAGGGGTTAAGTGACTGGCCCAGTGTCACACTGCTAGGAAGTGTCTAAGGCCAGATTTGAGCTTAGGACCTCCCATCTCTGGACCTGACTTTCAATCTACTGAGCCACCCAGTTGCCCCCAGTGTCAAATTTTAAAAATAGTCTCACCTTCTATCTTAGTTATC
This sequence comes from Gracilinanus agilis, assembly GCF_016433145.1. Taxonomy (NCBI): domain Eukaryota; kingdom Metazoa; phylum Chordata; class Mammalia; order Didelphimorphia; family Didelphidae; genus Gracilinanus; species Gracilinanus agilis. The sequence continues at coordinate 464,235,718 of NC_058133.1, forward strand.
AGTTCTACAGCAGAGGAGCTATATAAGGGCTAGGCAGTTGGGGTTACATGACTTGCCCAGGTCACACAGCTAAGCAGTATCTGAGGCTAGATTTGAATCCAGTTCCTCATGATTCCAATCCTGGTCCCTTATCCACTGTACTACCTAGTAAACCTAATCAGCATGGTTGTGAGACTTATTTTTTGCTTTCCAATAGGATTTGAGTAGGAGTAGGGGAAAAAAAAGGTGAATGTTAGGAGTAATTCAAGATTGAGATCTGGAAAGGGATGAGCGGTTATGGGGTAAAAGTGTAATGGAGCCAAGAATATGTAAAATTAAACTAGTTAATGGGTCAAGATTTTGAAGGAAAGAAAGGGAGGCCAAAATAGGAGAGAAAAGGACAAACATTTATTAATTATCTACTTTGTGCCAGCCTTGGCACTTTTATAAATATCGCATTTGTTCCTCACAATAACCTGTGAGGTAGGTATTATTATTATCATCTCCATTTTACAGATGAGGAAATTGAGGGAAGCATGGACTAATTGTTTTTTTCCCAGTGTCACACAGCTAATAAATCCCTACTCCAGGCTCTCAGCCAGGCTGGGGGGGTGGGGGTGTGTGTGATGATTGAATGGGATTGAAGCCAAGCTGGTGATGACTAAATGTGGAGGGCTAAGATCAGACTACTTACTCGTCCTCCGTCCTCCAGTCTGCAGGCAGCCAGAGCAGTCCTGCACCTGGGCACACTTCACATGTGGACAAATTAACTGCCTCTGGTATAGAAGAGGACTTTGGATGTCCACTTGATTACTAATGGTGAGGGGCTTGGGCTGTGCAGGACAGTTGGAAAGAGGCATACACTACTAGCTAGGCCGATGTCCTGATGAAATGACTGAATGGAATGAAATTAGGGCTGGCACCAGCTAATTATAGAGGGCTATCATGAAATTTTGTCATATATTGCTGAGTTTAAAATGCTAATTATTCTAAACTGCTTCGATTAAGAAAAATTAACATTCATATGTATACCAATGTAGAGAGATAGAGCCCCACAATATGAACACTTGCATAGGACACCTGTTTTCTACACTAATAACCCTTTGTCTTGCTTCTCATAGGCTGCAGCTACTTCTTCATCAGTCTTAATCTTAAACAGCTAAAATGTATCAGAGAAGTACTTATTTGAGGACTAATGCTTATACTGGTGACTGAATAATAATGATGTGCTAGATGGAGTATGGATGCCACAGATGCTGCTATAAATTGTAGAATGGAATGAGAACTAAACCACTCAATATTGTCTCTGGTTTTTGTTTTTTTGTTTTTATGAGAGAAGTACCTAATGTTCATTTTCTTCTTTTCATAAGGTGGATGGAAGCATATATAATGGGTGTGGATCCTATTGGTAGCATGTCATTTTTGCTTTTTTGCAAAAATAGTTAAACAGCCCAAGATATTTTTCTAGTATTTTTTCCATCTTTTAAAAAATCATAATTAACAGTTATGAAGGTCTTTTCACTTGATACTGCTATTCGAAATAATGATCTCTGAATTAGAAGTCATAAATACAGTTAAAAACAACTAAACATGCATATCTAGTTAGTTGTTATCCACTCTGTTTCACCAAATATGAACATAGGTTATAAAAAAGAAGAGAGTTTCTCAAAAATGTCAATAAAGTATTTTGGGGAAGGGTTTCTTATGCATCTATTTTTTCTGATCCCTGATATCCTATCTAGTATATGAATTAATAGTGCACTAATCAATCAATAGTTTTCTGGTATACCCTTTAAAAAGTTGTTACTGTTAATGAATATGTGAATTTTTGTCATCTTCTTTAGATGACCATAGTTTTCTCCAAGCCTTCCTTAATGTATTTCCCAACACCAATTTTACTTCTGAAAGTTGTCATCCATTCAGCTGTCATGTTAGTATCTCCCTCCCTTTCGCTGGTTGAATTTTTTTGAGAAGGCAATTTAAAACAGGTATCTCCACTTCCTCTCTTTTCATTTCTTTATTCTCTTCAGTTAGGCTTCCAACTTCATCATTCAACCAGAACTGCTCTCTTCAAAGTTACCAATGATCTTAAAAAATTCGGTTTCACTTTATTTTTAGTTCCATATTCTCTCCTCTTCTCTGTCACTCCTTTGCTTTTTGAAAAGAAAAAAAAATCACAAATGAGTATTTGTGCAAAACAAATTCACACAATTTTTTTTTTTAAACCCCTAACTTCTGTGTATTGGCTCCTTGGTGGAAGAGTGGTAAAGGTGGGCAATGGGGGTCAAGTGACTTGCCCAGAGTCACACAGCTGGGAAGTGTTTGAAGTCGGCTTTTAACCTAGGACCTCCCATCTCTAGGCCTGGCTCTCAATTCACTGAGCTACCCAGCTGCCCCCGTAACCTTTTTAAAAATCCTTTGGGATCTTAGTTTGTTTTTAGATTTATCAGAGTTCCTAAGTCTTTTAAAGGTGACTGTTTTTGCATCATTGTTATTATATAAATTATTCTACTGGTTCTATTTACTTTATTGTACATAAGCTCATAAAATGTTCCTAGGTTTTTCTAAAACTATCCACTTAAATTGTATCTTACAGCTTAATAGTATTTCATTTTATTCATATGCCATAACTTGAATAGCCATTCTTCAATTGATGAACATCCCTTCATTTTCCAATTTTTTGCCAACACACACACATACACAATGCTTCATGAATTTACACATCATCCTTGCATTGGGGGTTGTCAATAAGCTCTAGTGACTATAGGGAATCTTGTTTGGCAGTCATATTCTTTCATGATCCATCTCCATTCAACTTTCCAGTCTTCTTATACTTTACGCAAAAACCATACCACTTCCCCTCACTCCATTCCACAAAATACTCTATATCCAGTAACACTGGCCTCCTTACTGTTTCTTTTTCTTTTCTTTTCTTTTTTTTTTTTTTCTTTTAAACCCTTACCTTCTGTCTTGGAGCCAATAGGCAGAAGAGTGGTAAGGGTAGGCAATGGGGGTCAAGTGACTTGCCCAGGGTCATCTTCACCCCCTGGTTTTCCTGGCTTCCTTCTAGTCCCAGTGAAAATCTATTTTCTATAGGAAGTTTTCCCCAGTCTCTTCTAATTCCCCATACCTTCCCTCTGTTGATTATCTCCAGTTTGTCATGTATATAACTTGTCTGTGTTGTCCTTCCCCCCCCAACACCCCATCAGATTGTGAGTTCCTTAAGGACTACTTTTTACTTTTATTCCTGGTACTTAGCACAGTATATAGAGCATTTCTTGTTGTTCAGTCATGTCTGATTCTTTGTGACCCCACTTTTTCAGTTTTCTTGGCAAGTGACTTATTATTTCCTTCTCCAGCTAATTTCACAGATGAGGAAACTGAAGTTAAAAAGAGTTAATTTAAGTGACTTTCCCAGGATCTCACAATTAGTGTCTGAGGCCAGATTTGAACTCAGGTATTCCCGACTCTAGACCCAGTACTCTGTCCCATTGCCCCACCTATATAAAGTATTTAATAAATGTTTATTGTCTGATGGACTATCCTCCAATGATGCAGTGATTTTGCTGTTCTCTTACAATATCACAGAATTTGAATCTTTTTGAAGGGACTAAAGTGGTCAGCTATTTGAATCTATAATAGAAAAGGAATCTGAATTATAATACCTCACAAAGGTCTTAGGACCTTGGGGTAAGCCTTAGGCTATCTATTGCTTAAAGACCTCCAAATAGAGGGAACTCACCTACTCTTCAAGGTAGTCTACTCTAATTTAGGGAGTTTTCCCTGACATTAGACTTATATATGCCTCTCTGCTTCTTCCACTCATTGCTCTTTGATTCTGCCTTCTGAGGCCCCACAAAACAAGGCCAGTCCCTCCTTCAGATGCTTGAAGAGGTTATCACAGCATGTCTCCCTCAAGTCTTCTCTCCAAGCTAAAAATCCCTAATCCCTTCATTTGATCCTCATGTAACATAGATTCAAGCCACTTCACCATCCTGGACTAGTTTCTTTTAAGTACTCTTGTGATGCCCAGAACCAAACTCAGGATTCTTTGAGGTAGTTTCAATGAACAGGGAAGAGAGAGATCAGCATCTCTTTATGCCTCAAGCCATATCTTTCTTAACACAGCCCAGGATAACATTTAGGTTTGGGAAGCTCTACAGTACAGTGCTGACTCTCTTGAGTTTGCTCAAACTCTCCATTTTTCTTCTGACATAGCTTTCTAACCATGCTTCCCCTCATCTTATACTTGTGTCAGGCAAGTCTGTGTTTCTAAAAATGGTCCATAGTTGAAATTACAAAAACGATGACCAAAGCATTTAGAGAATGTAAGTCACACCTTTGAAAATTCAGGGAAAATGAAATTTTATAAAACTGAAGATTTTATTTTATGGATGACTGTCCTGTTAGTACTTGATTTGCGGACTCCAGCCAGGGCAAAAGCTGGCAAGCATTGTCAGCTTCATCAACACTATAAAACTGTTCAGAGGATAGACTTTGCTTAGAAATATTTTTTTCTGGAAAATAACAAAAACAAAAACTCACAACATTCTTCTGCAGCATCAGGATTTGTTGGGTTTTGTCTATCTAGCTGTCTCTAGCCTTCTAATGCAGTGTCACAATTCAAAATGTCAAAGTTACTCTTTGGAATATAACTCCATAAGCTCTATTTGTGCATAAACAATTTTTGCCTTTTCAGTGAGCAGTGGTCCAGAGATTTAGCCTCAAGTGGCTTTTGATATCCCTTTTATTTCTAAATTTATGTTTTTATGATCTTTCTACTGTGATTTTTTGAAATAGAACACAGCTAGGGGCTCTCATTTAGATGGCTGATACAGCAATTGATAACTCATCTGCAAAGCTCATGGAGCTATTTTCCCCAATACCTCACGGAGTATAAGGATCAATAAGTGAACTGATCCGTCTTAATTTTCCTCTTTTCAAACTCTTAAAAATTGTTACAAATAGCCATTTACTTCTTTAAGTTTACTATGTTTTTTTAATGCTTCTATCATGTTTAAATTTTGAAAGACTATAGTGTCTAATATAAGATTCAGTAAATATTTTATTCAGCATCTACTCTCTGCTGGGTGCTGGGGAGTCAAAGATAGAAATGAAGTAGCCAAAGAAAATCGAGGAAGGAAATCACTAACAAGTGAAAGTGTCAGGGAAAGCCTTATGGAAGGGTCAACTTCTGAGCCGAGTATTGAAGGAAAACAAGAATTCTAAGAGGTGGCATCTGTGGAGCAGAATTGTGGGTGATTGGAATGAATAAGGAGTCCAGAGTTCCTAAAGGGGGAAATAGCAGGATTTTGCAATGTATGTGCTTCTGTCTTTCTTCGTTTATATTTGTTATATAAGTTATAGTCCTTTGCTGGAAGCCAGCCAGCAGTTTCTAGTCATCTTGAGAGGTGTAATGCTTTAGCCAAGAGGGAGGAAAAGAGAGTCAGAGACACAATGGATTTCTGGAAGCTATTCTCTCTGACTTCCTGCAAATCTTTATTTTTATACCTTTTGCACAAATGCTGGGAAAATTTACATTGCAAACCCAAAACATAGAAGAACTCAAGGTTACACTGGTTAAGCTGGCACACCTGGTAAATTTCTACAAAATTCTACATATAGATTACACTAAGACTAAACATTCCTCAAGGCTACTAAAACTCTACTTTATCTAAGTTTTATTTTTATAAAAAGAACCTTCAACATATTTCAAAAGTGGATTAGAGTTTGAGAACCCCCAAATTCAGGGGGACAGGTGTAACATGGGAAAGTAGTAAAGTGTGACAATGTTTTGGTTTCATAGGGTTAAATTCAGTGTGAGAAAATAAAGTGAGTGTATTATGTTTTGATTTTACCATGCTGTGTCCTTCCTACTCTGGAGGCAGAGAGAGAGAAAAGATTAAAGCAGCTTCAAGGCTATGAACTATTAACTCATTAAATGCTGGTTTATTATAGAGTATTAAGGAGAATTCTATAATGGGAGTTCTATAAATGGATTTCTATAAAGAAATTTTATATCTATACTATGAAACTTGAGGCTAGCCTAAAAATATAGATTGCAATAATTTTAATAATAAAAAGTATTCATCAGAAGAGAGTCACACAGAGGGGTCTGAGTGGGTATCCATCCATCCTATGGCCTGATTTTCAGACAATAGGGATCAATGTAAGGCTTTGCTGTTTTCATTGACTCGATAGACCCTGATGAAGACTCATTTCTCTGAGGGACTCCCAGCAGTCCTTGACTCTCATAACTTGGCTTATTCCCGTTGATGTCTCCTGAACTTTTATGGTTGGATTGCTGTGCAAGTGCCTGGTGGTACTTATCCATAAATAAGTAGGTAAATCCTGTTCCTTCAAGGGCTCTTACCATCTTGTGTTTTGAATTTTTTGGAATACTGAATATAGATGACCTCTAAAAAAATCTCTGCATAAGGAAGAAAACTATGGTGTGGGATCATTAAAATTTTTTTGTAGTATAGAGGAGCAGAGAATCTAGCCCAAATACAAAAGAATCTAAATGTATTTCTTTTTACAAGTACAGAACACAGGCAAAATAATATAGGTAAAGGAAGGAACAAAAAGAATTACTTTTGTTAGTAACTCAGGAAACCATACATTTCCTGGAGACAGCTGAGAAGGGAAATGTATGGAGCCCTGGATTTGGAGTTGGGAACACTAGCAGTCCTTTAGCAGCCTCAGTTCCTCATCTCTAAAGTAGCAATAATAACACTAATATTAGCATTTACCTTACAAGTTTTTCGTGAGGATAAAATAACATGTAAAGTGCTTTTCAAATTTTACAACACTACATAAATGATAGCATTTGTTATTCAAAGGTAGAATGAGAAATATTTTTGGGATTGCTATTATGTTTGTGTTAAATTTGGGATTATGAAAAGATTATCATGCTTCCAATTTAATACTAGAAAAGTACTTTCAGATGTGCTATACAGACAGAGGAATAAAAAATTCAGGTCCTACCTTACATAGTTCTCTTGCTTGCAGCATGATGGGAAGACTTTTGCATGAATTTTGCTTCTTTTCTATTTCTTATTCCTGTAATATTATGTCCTTGGTATAATGGGGAAAAACCAGAGAAGGTGTCTTAAATATTAAATATGGGCTCTGAGGAGTGGATAGGAGACAGGAAGGGTCAATGGGAAAGACTTTACAAGCCAGGGAATCAGGTTTTACTACAAGGGAAAGACCACTGACTGAAATGACAGTTAAGCCTGACCAACTGTCACTCAGCCCCACCCAGCCTGGAATAAATATAGATTAATACATACACACAATGAGGACCTAAACTTACTAAAAACACACAGGGAATCAATTTAATAATAATATGAGGGGATTGGAAAGGGAGTTAGGTAAACTATGGCTAACAACCCAGGACTGGAGTCAAAAAGGGTAAGATCCCTAGCCAACCTAGCTTCTGCCAGGCTTTGACAGCTTGGCTAAGGACCTGGGGAAAAGGGCTTGAACTTGGGATCTCACTACTCTTCCAGGGATGTTACAGGATGCCAGGAAGTAACTCCTCCAGAACTGATGTAGCCAGGTAGGGATTGAAGTCTGCAAGCTGTCCACCAGATCACAGGCCACTCAGTACTGTCTTGCAGGATTGATGTTCTCTGCTTTCAATCTTCACTACTTTCCAAGATCCCAGGGAATCGGGGTGCAACTCCACTAGCTCTGAGGTCTCCCAGGGTCAGTTACAGCTTGTCCCAACCACCATGGAGTCTTTCTCAGAGAGAGAGCAAACCACTTCCTGCTTCCCCATTCCATGTGGAATTCTCCAGCCCTTCCTGCTAAGTCTCCTACATAATAACTAAATAATAATCTTCCTCACAACATTGGGGAAAGTAATTGGTCCTTTTTATATTATAACAACTTAGGGATTTTGCTAACCCTTTAGTTTTCATAAATTTGAACATGATTAATTATAAGAATCTGTTAATACTGAAAGCTTAGCAACTGAGATGATTAGATAATTAACATTTGCCAGTGCATTTTATTGAGTGAGTTTGCTGTCCTTTTTTTCCTTCTTGAGCTCCTTTTCTCAATGTTTTCCTATGCCTGCTTGACACAATAGAGCATGAAAAATCCAACATCTAAAAAAACTGAAGTAGTATAATTTTCCCATGATGTAGTAATGGTTTCTGATGTTTTCAAGTTTTGGGGTGTGTGCTTAATATATTTTTTGAGTATGTAGTTAATATATTGGCATACATTCCAAGATAACAAGGAGCTCAGCCCCTTATAGTTTTACTTTTAACAAAATATTAAAATATTTCAAAGTAAATTCAGTGAGTACATTTTTGTTTTTAAATAAGCCATACATTTAATTATACTAAGCATGATATTAAGAACAGGTATGCAGAATTTTTTATGTTTCAAAAACAGAAGTGATTTAGAAAAGTAAAGAATAGTGAAATACTAGGTAGTCCAATTTTTCCGCTTTTTTTTTTTTTTTCATTTTGTTTTGGTGAAGAAAACTGGAAGAAAATTCTGCCTGTTTATAAGATTCCTAGTAAATTAACATCTCTATAAAGTAAGCTATCCAAAAATAGAATGATCTGCTTTGGGAAGTAATGGATTCCTTCTTTCTTAATATGAAATCTAGTGAAAGTACAAGGTGACACTTAATTCTTTGGTTTTTGCCTATCCAGTAAAGTCTTTGTACTTTAGCTTTATAGGAATCTTATAAAATGTTAATTATTCACATAGATTTACTTTCCATAATAAGTAACAAAGCTCGAGTATTTTCATATACTCTTTCTTCCATCTAAGTCACTTTTGGGGAAAAAAATTAAGACCCAAATTCTTTGCCTAAATGTAAATTTTCTTATGTTTGGTGAATCTGGGATTTTGTCTGACCTTATGTAAACATTTTTATTTGGCCAATTATTTCATTTTTTAAAACATGTTAAGTAAGCAAATTACTGTTTAAAAAGGATTATGTGAATATTTAAATGTAAGTAACTTAATCCTGTTCTTAAACTGTGCCATTTTCAAGATGGAGCTGAAAGGAGGTTGAGTCAGAGAGGTTTTGCTGAGGTATTGACTAAACTCTCTAACTTTGAGCTTTTAACTTGTAGTTGCCCTGTTGAGATTATTTTTCTACCCTGTATTATATCACCAATTACAAAATTGGGACACTTACACTGCTGGTGGAGTTCTATTCTGGAAAGCAATTTGGAACTATGTGCAAAGGGCTTTAAAAGAATTCCTGCCCTTTGACAGTCATACCACCACTGGGTTTGTACCCCAAAGAGATAACGGGGGGAAAATATGTGTACAAAAATATTTATAGCCACACTCTTTGTAGTGGCAAAAAACTGGAAAATGAGGGGGTTGATTGGGGAATGGCTAAACAAATTGTGATATATGTTGGTGATGGAATATTATTGTGCTGAAAGGAATAATGAACTGGAGGAATTCCATGTGAACTGGATAGACCTCCAGTAATTGATGCAGAATGAAAGGAGCAGAACCAGTAGAGCTTTGTACATAAAGACTGATTCACTGTGGCACAATCAAATGTAATGGACTTCTCTACTAGCAGCAATGCAGTGAACTTGGACAATCCAGAGGAACTTATGAGGAAGAATGCTATCCACATCCAGAGAAAGAAATGTGGGAGTAGAAATGCAGAAGAAAAATATATGATTGATCACATGGTTTGATGGGCATAGATTGGGGATGTTGACTTTAAATGATCATTCTATTGCAAATATTAATAATATGGAAATAGGTTTTGAACAATGATACATGTAAAACCCAGTGGAATTGCTCATTGGCTCCGGGAAGGGGGAAGGAGGTGGGGAGGGAAAGAACATGAATCATGTAACCATGGAAAAATATTCTAAAATTATTAATCAATTAAAAAATAGTCTCCTTAACTAAAATAAATAAATAGCATAAAAATTGTGTCATCACTTGATCAAAGATGCCATGGGGAACTGAAATACTACCAGTCACATTGAATGCAACTTGACATTTCAGATCTATAAGGTTGAAGGTACATTTTTTTTTGCCTTTTTAAAAATTATCCTCCATGACAACTTGACAACTTGTTTTTTGAGGCAGATTTCCTTATTTTGGTTTTTCACTAAGCCCAGAGAGATTAGCAGCTAAAATATAATCAATACTAAACTTGTTAATGATTATTTAAATTGGTACTAAAATATGAGACTGTAAATGTTTAATATGTGACCATTAGTGTTTAAGCTATTATTTTTTTATAGCTTTTAAAAAATGAACATAATCACTTTTTCATGCTAAAATTTTGGCTGATTTCTAATGATTTGGGATTGTAAAATGGGAAATGGATAGAGAACTGGCCTCCAAGCCACAAGATCTGGGCTCCAGTCCTGCCCAAGTTGTGTGACTGAACAAATCACTTAACTTCTCTGATAACTTCTTAAAATTCTTTATATAAAAGATGCAGGCCTACTGCTTTGGGATAGGCATTTCTTCCTGGGGAATTTACTTGAACAATGGCACTGACCTCAACCCTATCCTAACAAACATTATTTCCTCCCATAATGAAATCATGTGGAGAGGAGCCAGCCAATCATATTGACTTTGTGGTTCCTGTACATCCTTGTACATGTGTGTCACTTGACAATGACTCCCCCATCTTTGCCTGTGCCACTTAAGTGGACTGCTTTGCCCATTTCGCTCCTATTTCTCCCTTTGTCTTCTCCAAGTTTAAAATTAATTTATTTCTAGCCTTTGATGATTGACCTCACTTCTTTTCTCTGTTTATTAGCCTTTGTGATGTTTTCTCACAGATCTTGATATCTAGTACTTTACCTACCCCCCCAAAACTTAGAAAACAAGACCTCTGATATCCCTCAACACAAACCTTTAACTTAACTAAGTGCTAGACTTTTTTTTTTGACTGTTTAATATTTATTTTTTAGAAAAGTCAACATGGTTACATGATTCATGTTCCTACCCTCCCCTTCACACACCCCCAACCTCGCCCCCAATAGCCGATGTGCATTTCCACTGGTTTTAACATGTGTTATTGATCACGACCCACTTCCAAACTGTTGATAGTTGCATTGGTGTGGTAGTTTCAGGTCTACATCCCCAATCACGTCAGCCTCAACCCATGCGTTCAAGCAGTTCTTCTGTGTTTCCACTCCTGCAGTTCTTCCTCTGAATGTGGGCAGCATTCTTTACCATAAGTCCCTCAGAATAAGTGCTAGACTTTCATAGTATCTGATCATCAAGTTTTGAAAATGGGACTAACTAAATCACAACTAAAATGGAGCTAATCTCATCACATTTGCAAGTGCAACTGACTATTCTAGCTTTCCTATGGTGAGGGAGATGGTTTTTCAGTCTGCTGAAATAGACTATCTTCCTGCACTGGAGTGAAAGGGAGAATTTATCACCATCCCTTTAGCACATTTTGGTTTCATTTAGGCATTAGGAACAATAAACTGGAGACGCGGGACAAGAGTTACTCCAAGCTAATAAACTTTTTTTTTTAAACCAACTGGTACCAAGAAGCTTATAAGTAAGAAAGATTTCATGCTGTCATTAATTACATTTGCTGATATGTTACTATGTAAATATGCTTCATATATGCAGAGTCTGTTTTTCCAAACTAGCTCCTAAGGTAAAGGAATATACTAGCTTCTAATTCTTTTGTATAACAGACTGGTGTAGTGCTAAGCATGTAGTAAATGTTTTATTTCTGTGTTGATTGAGTCACATGATTAACTTCTTTGGGATAATATGGGAGGGTGTACTTTTTTCTTATACAAAGGAGAAACAAGAATAGTTAGCTTTTGTGATTTTCCTATGTATTCCTTTGCAAGATTTACTTTAGTTAAATTTATTTTCTTTCCTTTGCCTGGCACATTACAGGCCCTTAATACATGTTTGTTGACTGACAGAAAATTTTGGTGCAGGTCAAACTTGAAATTAATGACTGGGTTGGATTTTTTGTGTGAATTTTTCTTATTCATGATATCCCTAATGCCAATTATCCCATTCAATCAAGAGTTGGCTATTTAAAAATGTTAGCTTTGTTAGCTTTCAATAAGGTACTTGCCAGAACCAAATTGGCAGAGCTATCAGTTGGGCCTTTTCTTTATTTTTAATTTCAGACTGATTGAAATAGTTCTGTTTGACTATCATCAAGTGCTTACTCTTATGTAAAGCATTGTGTAGAGGAAGTAGAGAATTAAGATATGGTCAAACCCTTATGGAGCTTATGCTTTAGCAGAGATGATGTACACAAATAGACAATCCCATATAGTCACTATAATGCAGAATAGGATGATAATGTCATATGTTTTGGAGAGAGAAGAGGGAAATTGTAGAGTAAGCACAGAGAACTAGGATTGTGTAGAGGAACCTAAAACATAAAATACTCTTGTGCCCTATCTTTTTGTGGCTAACAGCTAATTCTAGGCCTCTCTATGAGTCATCTCTCATGTTGCTGCTGTACCTGTTACCACAGAGACAATTTATGGTAGGCTGACTTGCCTATCCTTCACCTTAAATTATAGTTTAGCTTGGACTCTGAGAATAGGTGAGATCTAGTTAAAACTGAGAAGTTAAATCTGTCTTTGATATGCATTTTTCTTCCAACCTTTAAAATCTCACAATCCTATTAATAAAAAAGTTTTTAAGTATGTACCCCTAATAGATATATATTTATAAATAATATGCATGTACTATTATACTAATATATGTATATATTATAAAATATAATCAATTAAAAAGATAAGATAAATACAGTTATATTTGACAAATTTTATTTATGTTTATTAGTAGAAAATATTTTTGTTCTTACTAAAATATTAATAGTAATATTAATTTTTTTAAATGAAAGCATTAATATTGAATGTCTTTCATTATATTAAAAATATTCCACTTTGTGTCCTGGGAGGATACTGCAGCCTGCTAAATAATAGTTTTAGTAATTAATAGTTAATTTCAGCAAATTAGCTATCCAAGCAGATTAATTTCTTTCTTTCCAAATCTTTTTTAATAGAAAGCTATAGACTACAATGAAATAACAGGATATAACAGTCAATGAACAGCTTTTCAGCAATAGTCATATTTCTCTATGTACTTTGGTTATCACATCTTACTCAGTACAAAAAGAATAAGCAAAAGGGGATTGTCTTTTATTTAAATGCAATAGAAAATTTTCTGTATAAATTCTTTCTTTTTCATGTGGGTTTTCTTAATGGATGGTATCACATTTTATTTTCCAATTCAAGTAAATCTTTTTGTTAAAGACATAATTCATTAACACTACTTAGTTTTTTTAATGTTTAAAAGTTTCATATACCATTGCCTCTTCCAGATTAATTTAAATTTAAATTAATTTAAGATTAATCAGTCAGAGAGCTCCTGTCTTTCCATGTAGTGAACCAAGCCATCACAGTGCTTTTTGGGATAACATTCTAATTTTAGGCTTTTTAAGGTTATATTTTATTTTATGTAGTTAAATTATTTATTTTAAAATATTTTTCCATGTTTCCATGATTCATTTTCTTTCCCTCTCCTTTTTTCCTCCCCCCTTCCTAGAGCTGACAAGCAATTCCACTGGTAAAAATGTAATGTATTACATTTTACAAAAATGTAAAAATGTTATCATCAAGGTTATATTTTAAATCAGGCATTGTTTCTTTCTCTCTAAAAGGTTTCATCCTCTCTTTTCACTCAAGCCTTTGTACTTTTGGGTGTAATCTCCATTGTTATTTGACCCAGGACTCCAAACAGTATCTTTAGAAACCTTTTTCTACTTTTAGAAAGCCCCAGTTTGTGAATTTCCTGATACAAAATCCTTCTCTTAGGGCCAGACAGTGCTGAGGGTTCAACAATTTGAAAAACTTAATCTAACAATCTAATTTTTATTCAAATAAAGCTGAGTATTAATGGAGCTCTTTGTTAATAAATACAGACTTTAAAGGCCATCTTTTTCATAGGTGGGGAAACTGAGGCCCAGGGAACAGGAATGGAGTGCCCAAAGTAGAAGTGGCAAAGTCCTCCACTGCCAAATCCTGCTCTCTTTTCATTGAGCCTCACTGACTTCAAATAAGATAATCTATTGATGTGGGAGTGTTTGGAGAATGGCATGAATTAGATGGCATTTGAGCTATATCCTGAAACATGGTGTGATACCAACAGGCAAAAAATGAGAGTTGAATTCCTGTGAAGATTATTCCATAGATAAGAAACAGCAAGCAAAGGCATAGGAATGGGAAACTTGGATTGTAGCAAGTATATAGTTAGAATTATCTTGAATCCTTAAAACTATATTACCCAAACCTCCTTTCTGTATTACCCACAATTCCTTCTGCCTTTCGTATTCGTGTGTTGTTACGGGGTCTGCATATATATATATTATAAATATTAAAAATGATAAAGGCTGGTATAAATATATATATTAGTATTTTAATTAAAGCCATGCTGATAGATAAAATCATTAGACCACGCGCTTGTAAGCATTCAAACCTGCCGCCTCCAGAAGCGCCTACTCGCCAAAGAGACCACTCCCTCCTAACCCAGGAGATTTAAGCTCTCCCCTGCGTCAAGACGTTGGAAACGGAAATCAGTTGGACCATGTTGGATCACGGGAAATGTAGTTTTGATACATTTCCCTTGTCCATAGAAATATATATATTTTTAGAATGGCATTCCCCAAATTTCACTTTTACAATTCCCCGTGAGGTCCGGCAAAGAAAAAGGTTAGTCCTTTTTCTTCGCTGGACCTGTAAAAATAATTTGGGGATAAAGAAATAGAAGAACAAATGGTTAAAATTAGACGCATTGACAAAAAAACAATTTGGGGGCTGTCCCCCACTGGCATAACAGTGTACAATTAAAACAATACATACAACTCAATTTCAACTCCCCATAGTTCAATCAACTGCACCCCAAAGTTCAAAGTTTGGTCTTCATGGTACAGTGAAGGCTTTTCAGACATCTTCATGGTGTCTTCACCAAAACAAGTTCGTCGTCTGGATTCTGGGGAGATGGCAAGATCCTTATCCTGAAATTATTCTCAAAAGAATTTAAACTTTACATTATAGATTACAAAACATACATTTTCTTCTAAGATTTTATATAATTCCCCATGAAATTACTCCTAAAAGAGTTAAATAAATATACATATATTTTTACATTATCGAATTTTAAAAAACTTAACAGATATCCCCGTGAGGTAAATCTTAAACACACCTTTTTTCTAAAAAAAAAGTACCTCAGGTCAGCTAAGGATGAGTGGCTGAGTCCTGGGGGTTATATGAAGTCAATTGGCAAAATAAAAAGAATAAAATTCAAGAAAAAAGAAGAAAAATTAACTTGTGAATGAAATGTGCAAAAATCTGGGGAAAATAAACTTAGACCTTTGAATGAAGGTCTAATTAAAGTGAATTCAGCAGTGTGCAATTACCCATCCAGGGCCAGGACATAAGGAAAATGTCTCTCTCTGATCTGACTTATCATCCGCTTTTTAGGGAAGTGAGCCAAATAATTAACCAATCTTAGGTGCTTTCTAGGAATCTAAGTCGAGGGGACCCACGTCCTCTAAAGTTTTAGAAAAGACTGGGACTCCAGGACTCAAAACCCAATTTCCACGCCCTAAAGTATTGGCATAGAGCTGCTATTTTGCAGATCTTAGTCAGTCAAGTCTCTGACCATGTGCTTTCTTTAGCACTATTAATGGCTTTCATATTCCCTTCTGGAATCAGAGAGGCATTTAAATCACAGTCCTATAGGCTCAGGTATTTGCTGTAGAATCAGAAAAAGGATAAATAATGATTATATATGTACTTCCAGTACAAGATGAGAAAAAGGAAAAATCAATTGCTCTCATTAAAAAAAAATGTTTTAAAAATCAAAAATATATATATAGCTTAGAACTAGAAGGGTTATGTTACCCAAAAATGAGACTTTCTGTTGGAGAAAGTGGGTTTTACAAAATAGCAGATTCACAATGCACATTCAAATAGAGTACCATTATTTCCAATAGCACATTTCAAAACAATAAATAATGATGTTTAAAATCATATACTTGTTACAACTTTTAACTCTTGGCAAATGCTGTTATTGCTTCCATAGCAAAGAATATAACAGGAGCTCCTTGACTCTCTGTATTTTAAAAAAAAATCCTGGATAGGAAATGCTTCTACCCATTTAAGGCAATAATATCTCTTATAATAAAATATATAAAAGCTTTATCCTTTAAGACAACAATTCTTAAGGATTTAAAGTAAAAGTTAAAAAAATACCTCTTGTAAAATTACAAGGTAATATTCAAAGCATGGAAACTTTCAAGGTTCTTTGCAATTACCAAGACAGAATAAATTTTAAAGACATGTGCTCTATAAGATGTTCATAGGTGGTACATATAACTGCATTGCTTCTGATACAGTAAGCTTTAAGTAAATTAGGAAATATAATAACATCATAAGCAGAAACTTCATTAACGTAAAATGATTCCGTGCAACAGGAAAATCAACGAAATAAGCAAGATTAATTTACAAAACTAATTAACAATATACAGTAAGATATAGTCTTTTTAAAACAGAAATAAAGCTCATTCATTTCCGAGGTTTTAAAAGTTCACCCCTGATTTCAATTTAAGGTTCTTTTGATTGAGTTCTGCTGAGTTTAAGGTTTTTTTTTTTTTTTTTCCAAGTTCAAAGTTCTGAGCAGGTATGGGGGTGAATATTTCTTCCCCTGAGTTCAGTTTTAATCACAAGCAAGTCTGAATAGGCCGTTCGGCCCCATTAAGGGTAAACGCTAGTTGCTAGGTCCACGTGGTGTCGGGTCATTGTAGAAAATCCCACAGGTAGAGCTTGTGTGGGTGGCTAAATTAGGCCTTTAGAGAAACACGTGGAAGGCTAGAAATAGGGAAAAAGGGGAATATACTACCCAAATGGTTTGCGGCAGAGCTGAAGCAGTCTCTGGAGGTTTCGGCAAGTCAGGACTGGGTTCCTTCCAGGAAATCTCAGGTTCTGGAGCTCGGGGTTGAAGTGGAACGATGGCAGCATCAGCAGCATCAGCAGAATCAGCGAGTCAAGAATGGAGATCAGTAGAAGAGACAGTCTGGCTGGGCTCCGGCATTTTAGTTTAAAGCCAAAGGCCCGAATCGGCTGGCCTGACCTCCCTCCCAAGGTGGTTTGGGCTGGACTGGCTGGCTGAGTCCCACTGGAGGCAAAAATGTGCTCTTGCTTTTAGCGAAAGCATGGCAAGGAAAGTCACTTTCCTTTTTTAAAAAAGTGTTCAAAAGAGCTGAGCCAGACGGCCAAAAAGCAGGCATGGCTATAGTTAGGCTATTTGGAAGATTTAGAGTTCGAATTTCGTCCCTTCGTGGTCGCCAAATTATAAATATTAAAAATGATAAAGGCTGGTATAAATATATATATTAGTATTTTAATTAAAGCCATGCTGATAGATAAAATCATTAGACCACGCGCTTGTAAGCATTCAAACCTGCCGCCTCCAGAAGCGCCTACTCGCCAAAGAGACCACTCCCTCCTAACCCAGGAGATTTAAGCTCTCCCCTGCGTCAAGACGTCGGAAACGGAAATCAGTTGGACCATGTTGGATCACGGGAAATGTAGTTTTGATACATTTCCCTTGTCCATAGAAATATATATATTTTTAGAATGGCATTCCCCAAATTTCACTTTTACAATATATATATATGGGTTCCCTCTGCCACGCTCTCTCTTTTCCACGTGAATTGAGTGGTGACCTAATAGAGCTTCACTAATATGCCTAAACTAATACTACTAGAAGGTACTACATCTCTCAGCTGTCATGTTATATTAGATTCCAATTCTAACACTTTGCTCACCACAAATTTTTTAACTCCCAGCTTACTTTTGTGCCAACCTTGCTCCTCAACCCCAGGTTCATTATCCTGACTGTTTATAGGACTACTCTTGAATGTCTCCCTAGCACCTCAAATTTAACTTCTGCCAATTGCTTCTTCCTCTTCACTTTTATGCTCCTATTAAAGGCCTTGCTCTTTTCTGTCCACTGACAAAAATGAGACAATTCCTTCCCCCAATGAGTTAAATTCTGCTGTGGAAAGAGAATATGGTAATGGAAGAGTGTTGTGAGGAAGATTAGTTAGTAATTAAGTATTAAGGTTGACCTAGCAGGAAGCCCAGAGCATTCTATGATGGAATGAAGGAGGAGGAAGTAGGTGCCTTGTGCCCTGAGAGAGACTCCATTAGTGGTGGGCAAACTGTTGCCAGCCCAGGGAGATCTCAGACCCTGCTTCCTGATTTCCTTGGGATCTTGAGTGGAGGTGGATTTCCAGCAACAAAAGAACAGCACAAAGAAGAGGAGAAGTTTGGGATCTGGTGGACAGTTTCTCAAGCACACTTTCTTCTTGGATATCTTGGACCACCTAGGATTTTGGCATCCAGTGAGCATCTTTGGAAAACTGTGAGAGCCCTCAAAGCCACTCTGATTCATAGCTGTGCTGTTCAAGGCTGGCTGGTACCAGGCTTGAATCAGCTTCCCAGAGACTGCACTGTTCCTTGGGCCCTGCCTGCTGGATCACTTAGTTTAGAGTAGAATAAGTCCTCCCCTTGCCCTGTGGTTTTGCCCTTTAGATTTTAAGTATAGAAATCCCTTTCCCACCTTTTAGTTAAACATAATTAAAGCTGTTAAGCCCCTTTTACCTTGCCTGCTTGTTTCTAGACTCTGGCCTAAAGAGAGCACAGGGTGACAGTTAAGATCAACTGCCATTCCTGTGATAACTCCAGTGAACTCCTTATCCTGGTCCAGTCTCTCCTACAACCCAGTGTGTATACCCACAAATATTAGATTTATTGAAACATCCCTGATGCCCTCCATTACCTATATTTTCTACAAGAGTATATACCATATAAACCAAACAAGCGGTGATTGGTGATGGGGTGAGACTGACATCTGGGGAAATCAAGACAGGCTTCTTGGAAGTGCTGGCATTTGAACTGAACCTCAAATACAGCTCAGAGGTCCAAAAGGCAAAGATGAGGGGGAAAGAATATTCTAGACATAGGGGAAAGCAAAGATACTTCATCAAGAAATGGAAGTCAGCCTGGCTGGATCATAGATTGTGTGAGGAAGAGTGTGTATTCAATCTAGAAATATAGATTGAATGCCAAATTTTTTTTTAATTTAAACATTTATTAACATTCATTTTTAACCTGTTTACATGCTTCATGCTTCTACTTTCCCCTTCACCCCTCCCGCTCTTCCCCCACCCATGGCCAACACACATTTCCACTGGTTGTAACATGTGTCCTTGTTGAGGGTCTATTTCCATATTGTTGTTAGTTGCATTGGTGTGGTCGTTTCCAGTCCACATCCCCAATCATGTCCCCCTCAGCCCATGCATTCAATCAATTGTTTATCTTCTATGTTTCCTCTCCTGCAGTTCTTCCTCTGAATGTGGATAGCTTTCTTTACCATAAATCCCTCAGAGCTGTCTTGTGTCATTGCATTGTTGCTGGTACAGAAGTCCATTACATTCTATTTTACCACAGTACATCCGTCTCTGTGTACAGTGTTCTACTGGCTCTGTTCGTTTCGCTCTGCATCAGTTCCTGGAGGTCTTTCCAGTTCACATGGAATTCCTCTAGTTTATTATTCCTTTTAGCACAATAGTATTCCATCACAAGCATATACCACAGTTTGTTCAGCCATTCCCCAATTGAAGGACATACCCTCCTTTTCCAGTTCTTTGCCACCACAAAAAGTGCAGCTATAAATATTTTCGTATAAGTCTGTTTATCTATGATCTCTTTGGGGTACAAACACAGCAATGGTATGGCTGGATCAAAGGGCAGACATTCTTTTATACCCCTTTGAGCATAGTTCTAAATTGCCAGCCAGAATGGCCGGATCAGTTCACAGCTCCACCAGCAATGCATTAATGTCCCGATTTTGCCACATCCCCTCCAACATTCATTACTCTCCCCTTCTTTCATTTTAGCCAATCTGCTAGGTGTGAGGTGATACCTCAGAGTTGTTTTGATTTGCATTTCTCTAATTATTAGAGATTTGGAACACTTTCTCATGTGCTTATTGATACTTTTAATTTCTTTACCTGAGAATTGCCTATTCATGTCTCTTGCCCATTTATCAATTGGGGAATGGCTTGATTTTTTTATACAATTGCTTTAACTCCTTGTATATTTGAGTAATGAGACCCCTGTCAGAGTTTTTCGTTATAAAGATTTTTTCCCAATTTGTTGTTTCCCTTCTGATTTTGACTACATTGTTTTTGTTTGTACAAAAGCTTTTTAGCTTAATATAATCAAAACCATTTAATTTGCATTTTGTAATTTTCTCTAACTCTTGCTTGGTTTTAAAATCTTTCCTTTCCCAGAGATCTGACAGGTATACTATTTTGTGTTCACTTAACTTATTTATAGTTTCCCTCTTTATATTCAGGTCATTCACCCATTCTGAATTTATCTTGGTGTAGGGTGTGAGATGTTGATCTAAACCTAATCTCTCCCATATTGTTTTCCAAATTTCCCAGCAGTTTTTGTCAAATAGAGGATTCATGTCCCAAAAGTTGGGCTCTTTGGGTTTATCATACACTGTCTTGCTGATGTCATTGACCCCAAGTCTATTCCATTGATCCTCCTCTCTATCTCTTAGCCAGTACCATATTGTTTTGATGACCGCTGCTTTATAGTATAGTTTAATATCTGGTACTGCTAGGCCCCCTTCCTTCACATTTTTTTTCATTATTTCCCTTGATATTCTTGATCTTTTGTTATTCCAAATGAAATTTGTTATAGTTTTTCCTAATTCAGTAAAGAAGTTTTTTGGTAATTTGATAGGTATGGCGCTAAATAGGTAAATTAATTTGGGTAGAATGTTATTATATTAGCTCGTCCTACCCATGAACAATTAATGGCTTTCCAATTGTTGAGATCCAGTTTTATTTGTTTGGAAAGTGTTTTGTAGTTGTTTTCGTATAATTGCTATGTTGGTTTTGATAGATAGATTCCCAAGTATTTTATATTGTCTAGGGTGATTTTAAATGGTGTTTCTCTTTCTACCTCTTGCTGCTCTAATGTGTTGGAAATATATAGAAATGCTAATGATTTATGTGCATTTATTTTGTATCCTGCAACTTTGCTAAAGTTGTTGATTATTTCTACAAGATTCTTAGTTGATTCTCTAGGATTTTTTAAATATACCATCATATCATCTGCAAAGAGTGATAGTTTAGTCTCCTCATTGCCTATTTTGATACCTTCAATTTCTTTTTCTTCTCTAATTGCTATTGCTAGTGTTTCTAGTACTATGTTGAATAATAGAGGTGATAATGGGCATCCTTGTTTCACTCCTGATCTTATTGGGAAGGCTTCTAATTTATCCCCATTGCATATAATGCTTGTTGATGGTTTTAGGTATATACTGTTTATTATTTTTAGGAAGGGTTCTTCTATTCCTATACTTTCCAGTGTTTTCAATAAGAATGGATGCTGTATTTTGTGAAAGGCTTTTTCAGCATCTATTGAGATAATCATGTGATTTCTGTTTGTTAGACTGTTGATATGGTCAATTATGTGGATGGTTTTCCTAATGTTGAACCATCCTTGCATTCCTGGTATAAATCCCACCTGATGATGGTGGATGATCTTCTTGATTACTTGCTGGAGTCTCTTTGCTAGTATTCTATTTAAGATTTTTGCATCTATGTTCATTAGGGAGATTGGTCTGTAGTTTTCTTTCTGTTTTTGATCTCCCTGGCTTTGGAATCAGTACCATATTTGTGTCATAAAAGGAATTTGGTAGGACTCCTTCTTTGCTTATCATATCAAATAATTTGTATAATATTGGGATTAGTTGCTCTTTGAACGTCTGATAGAATTCACTTGTGAATCCATCAGGCCCTGGCGATTTTTTCTTAGGGAGTTCTTTGATGGCTTGTTCAATTTCTTTTTCTGATATGGGATTATTTAGGTATTCTATTTCTTCTGCTGTTAATCTAGGCAGTTTATATTTTTGTAAATATTCATCCATATCTCCTAAATTGTTATATTTGTAGCCATATAATTGGGGAAAATAGTTCTTAATGATTGCCTTAATTTCCCCTTCATTAGATGTGAGGTCTCCCTTTTCATTTTTATACTGTAAATTTGGTTTTCTTCTTTCCTTTTTCATTAGATTGACCAGTACTTTGTCTATTTTATCTGTTTTTTCAAAATACCAGCTTCTAGTCTTTTTTATTAATTCAATAGTTCTTTTACTTTCAATTTTATTAATTTCTCCCTTAAATTTTAGTATTTCTAATTTAGTTTTCATCTGGGGATTTTTAATTTGCTCGCTTTCTAATTTTTTGAGTTGCATACCCAATTCATTAATCTCTGGCCTCCTTAATTTGTTAATATATGCACTCAAGGTTATAAATTTCCCCCTGAGTCCTGCCTTGGCTGCATCCCACAGAGTTTGGTAGGATGTCTCATCATTGTCATTCTCTTCAATGAAATTGTTGATGGGTTCTATGATTTCTTCTTTGACAAATTGGTTTTGGAGAATCATATTGTTTAATTTCCAATTGGTTTTTGATTTGCCTGTCCAGGTGCCCTTACTAATTATTATTTTTATTGCATCATGATCTGAGAAGGTTACATTTATTATATCTGCTCTTTTGCATTTGTTTACAATGATTCTATGCCCTATTACATGGTCAATCTTTGTAAATGTACCATGTGCAGCTGAATAGAAGGTGTATTCCTTTCTGTCCCTATTTATTTTTCTCCACATATCAATTAAATCTAATTTTTCTAGGACTTCATTCACCTCTCTTACCTCTTTCTTATTTATTTTTTGGTTTGATTTATCTAGATCTGAAAGAGGAATATTTAGATCTCCCATTATTATGGTTTTACTGTCTATTTCCTTCTTGAGCTCTTCCAGTTTCTCCTTTATGAATTTGGATGCTATGCCATTTGGTGCATACATATTGAGCAGTGTTATTTCCTCATTGTTTATACTGCCTTTAATCAGGATGTAATGACCTTCCCTGTCTTTTTAAATCATATCTATTTTTACTTTGGTTTTGTCAGAAATCACAATAGCCACTCCTGCCTTCTTTTACTCATTTGACGCCCAAAAGATTTTGCTCAAGCCCTGAACCTTAAACTTGTGTATGTCCACCTGCCTCATATGTGTTTCTTGTAGACAACATATGGTGGGATTTTGGTTTCTAATCCACTCTGCTATTTGCTTCCATTTTATGTGAGAGTTCATCTCATTCACATTCAGAGTTATAATTTTCAGCTGTGGATTTGCTGACATTTTTGTATTCTCCCCTATTCCTACCCCTTCTTCTAAAAGGAAAAGCTATTTCCTTTTAAACCAGTGATTTGCTATTAAGCCAGTATCCCTTATCCTGTCCCTTGATTGACTTCCCTTTCTACCCCCTCCCTTGTTATTCCCCTCTTTTTGTTTTGAAGGTCTAATAAATTCCCTCCCCCTTCTTCTCCCCTCCCTTTTTTGACCTCCCCTCTCCCCTGCTCCCCTTGGTTTATCCCTTCTGACTTTCTCAGTAGGGTTAGATAGAGTTTTATATCCCAATGGATAGTATGTCTACTCTTCCCTCCCCGAGTTTATTACGCTGAGAGTAAAGTTTAAAAATTACCACTTGTTGCTCTCTTTCTCTCCTTCTTATAATAGTATTTGTCCCCTCCCCATCCCATGCCCTCTTTTTGTGTAATAGATTATGCTATTTTTCTTATTCTCTCAAGTTTCTCCTGGTGTCCCCCTCCATTCACCCTCCTCTTTCCTACCCCCCATATCATCTTAGACCATTTAGTACTCCACCCTCTCCCCATAAATCATTCTTCCGACCACTATAATAGTGAATACTTAATAGTGAATGGAGTTCACTACAGAGAATTATACATAGCATTTCTACACATAGGAATACAGATAATTCCATCTTACTGAGGCCCTTAAAAAGGCAAATTTAAAAAAATTATGAGTTTTCTTTCTTTCCCCTCTGTTTCTTATTTACCTTTTCATGTTTCTCTCGATTTTTGTGGTTGGATATCAAACTTTCCATTTAACCCTGATCTTTTCTGTGCAAATACTTGGAAATCTTCAATTTTGTTGAATGCCCATACTTTCCCCTGGAAGTATATAGTCAATTTTGATGGGTAGTTGATCCATGGTTGCAGGTCTAGCTTTCTTGCGTTTCTGAATATCATATTCCAAGCTTTGTGGTCTTTTAGCGTGGATGCTGCCAGATCCTGTGTGATCCTGATTGGTGCTCCTTGATATTTGAATTGTCTCTTTCTGGCTTCTTGTAAGATTTTTTTCTTTTACTTGGAAGCTCTTGAATTTGGCAATTATATTTCTGGGCGTTTTCTTATCTGGATCGAATGTCGATGGTGATGTATGGATCCTTTCAATGTCTATATTGCCCTCTTGTTGTAGGACTTCAGGGCAATTTTGCTGAATAATTTCTTTTAGTATGGAGTCCAAATTTCTATTAATTTCTCCCTTTTCAGGGAGACCGATGATTCTCAAATTGTCTCTTCTAGACCGGTTTTCTTGGTCTGTCACTTTCTCATTGAAATATTTCATGTTTCCTTCTATTTTTTCAGTCTTTTGGCTTTGTTTTATTTGTTCTTGTTGTCTTGAGA
The DNA here is from genome assembly GCF_016433145.1 of Gracilinanus agilis. Classification (NCBI taxonomy): domain Eukaryota; kingdom Metazoa; phylum Chordata; class Mammalia; order Didelphimorphia; family Didelphidae; genus Gracilinanus; species Gracilinanus agilis. Next base: position 464,260,362 of record NC_058133.1, read on the forward strand.
GATCATTAGCTTCTAATTGATCAATCCCAGCCTTTAAGGACTGGTTTTTGGCTATAATCTTTTGGTTTTCCTTTTCAATGTGGTCATTTCTGGTCTTCAGTTGACTTGCCTCACTTTCCAATTGCAAGATTCTGCCTTTTAAACTGTTATTTTCTTGCCTGATTTCCTTTTGAGCTACTTCCCATTTCTCTGACCAAATCTTTTCCAACTTTCTCATCATCTCAGTTTTGAACATTTCAAGAGCTTGTGACCAGTTTTGATTATCTTGGGATGGTTCGGATATGATTGCTTGTTTTTTCTCCACTTCTGATTGCTCGGTAGTCTGGATTTTCTCTGTGTAAAAGTTGTCGAGTGTTAAAGATTTCTTCTTGTTGTTGGTAATCTTTCTCTCTTTCTTCTGGACTTCTTGGATCTGGGTAGCCATCGTTAGCCCAGCAGCTTCTCAGCTTTATCCTCGCGCTCAGGGTCTGTCTTCGGTCTTTTGGCTCCTGAGGTCTGAGGTCTGGTTTTTTCCAAGGTCAAGCCCCCTGGTGGACCCTCTTGCTTGATCCTCTGCAGGAGGCTCCTTTACAAGTCTCAGGGCACTGCTTCCACAGTCGTATACCCGTTTGCACTGGTTACCCACTCAGGGTTACTGAGCCTTCGCTCCTGCCTGTGTCTGCCTCCGCCTGCGTCTCCAACCACGCCTGTGCTCTGTGTCCGCGCTCAGAATCCGTGTATGTTCCTCAGCTTTTTGGGGTCCTAAATCTTGCTGCTCTCAGGAACAGGCCCTGGAATTGCCAATGACTCGATGGGTGCCCCAAACTTGCTCTATTTCTTTTGACCTGGCTTCGGTGCTGCAGGTGGTGTGTGTGTGTGTGGGGGGGGGGAGCAGAGGAGGGGTGGTTGCTCAGCCCACGATTTAGTGAGAGCTGATTCACCCCTTTATAGCATGGAAATGCCCCAATTCCACGTACCTTCCACGCTGCACCCTGTTGTGGGGTCCCTCCGTTCGACTGGGTTTGTTTTTATGCCCCCTTGAGAAGTCCTGTATGTTTCAGTCAGGAGAGGTTAAGCGCTGCTTTTTACTCTGCCGCCATCTTAACCCAGAACCAGAATTCTTTTTTTACTGCCTGAATTTAATAAGATATATAGTTCCACAGGGAACTTCATAAATAAGATCCATAAGGATGATTGAAATTTTTAGTGGCATTACGTTTATCATTTGAGCTATAGTAGCACTGACATTGTTGTCATTAAAAGTGGCAAAGCAGAAATTTGTGGTATAGCCACCAATCCTGTTTTCTCGTGATATAAACTACTAGTCCCAACTAAGATTGACTTTAAAAAGTAGGTGGTTTATCTAACCATTAGTGAGTCTTAAAGCAAAAAAAGGGGGAAATGCCAAATTTGTTTAAATGTACAACTGGCCTACTTAGAAGTGCCCCAAGAAAATGAAATAAATTCAAAATTTTACTTAAACTGAATTACCCAACGTCCTGCATTCCAGACATATTAATAGAACAAAAGCAAGTTCCTCATTCTTTTCTTGCTTTGGTGAGATTTTTTTTAGTACCAATCAAATGAGCACATTTGCAAAGTCTGTGATTCCATGCGAATTTCATATAAAAACAATTATTGACAATTGTTAACTGTCACTTTTCAGTTCCAGTTTTCCTCACCACCACCCCACTTGCCCTGTGGTAAATAGCTTGATATAGGTTATAATGTTGCTTTCATGTCACTCCTTATCAACTGCACATAATTCACAAGGAAACACAACTGCCCTAGGAGCTTAGGAAGGAAGGAAGGGAGAGAGGAAGGACCTGTGGTTAGTTAGATCCTATAACAGTTCTAGGAGGTAGGTGTTTTTATAGTTTAATTTTTATTCAATTTTATTTAATAATAGTTTTGTAATTTATAATTGAGAAAACTGAAGCAAACAGAGGTTGTGACTTGTCCTGGGTCATACAACTAGTAAAGATCTGAGGCAGGAATTGAACTCCCATCCTCTTACTTCAGGTCCAGGGCTCCATCCATTATGACACTTAGTGACTCTTCCAAGGGAATTAACCCTTCCAGAGGCTTACTTAAACAATATGTAAATATCTGAAGAGCATTTAGGATATGTGCGTTCTTACTCTTATCCTAAGTTACTCCCTGGTCCTCAGTATAGTCATCTGTGAAATTGAGATGTAAGAATTTTTTTTTTTAAACCCTTACCTTCTGTCTTGGAGTCAATACTATGTATTGGCTCCAAGGCAGAAGAGTGATAAGGGTAGGCAATGGGGTCAAGTGACTTGCCCAGGGTCACACAGCTGGGAAATGTCTGAGGTCAGATTTAAACCTAGGACCTCCCGTCTCTAGGCCTGATTCTCAATCCACTGAACTACCCAGCTGCCCCCGAGATGTAAGAATTTTGGCAGAAAGAGGTTGTTCTCAGAATCCTCATTTGTAAACTTGAAATGACATTTAGGCTCTGCACTGTCCCTTTAGGGCTGCCTTTGCAGTGTGAAATTAATGGAATAACTTTTCTTCCTATATTCCTGGTATTGAGTCTCAGCCTCCATAGTGTTTATTTCTCTCTAGATCTGGGTTAATTAGGCTTTTGTGGGGTAGCCTAGGAATCTAACCATCCTGAGTAATAATGGGAAGAATGTTATGAGTTCCAATTCATTAAATATTCATGATAGTGTGTTCAAGAATTCAAAGAACTGCCTTGTGAAGGGGATCAGACCTGTTCTGTCTGGTCTCATAGGACAGACAGAGAAGTAATGTTGAGGAAAATATAAGTTTGATGTCAAATAAAACTTTCCAACCATTAAATCTATCTAAAAAAAGGAATAAGCTGTTTTGTGAGGTAGCAGGTTCCCCGCTTCTTCAAGTAGAGGCTTGATGACCATGTGTTGGGTATGTTATACCAGGGCTGATATTGTTTGGATTAGAAAGCCACTGAAGTCCCTCTCAGCTTTCAAATTCTGCAATTCTGCAAAGCCTAAACATACTTTTAAGATATTGCCATTTGAAATTTGAGGATTGCCTATTTGGAGATTCTTCCTCCTTCCCATTCCTCTGCACTAACTTGGAACAATGCTAATGAACAGTGGTTGTTCAGAAGTCAGAGAACAAGAGAAGATAAGAAAAAGAATGAACAAATTGAGTAGCAGTTCTGAATATTTAAAAGTTAAATATGCCTATTATCTTAAATGCTAGATTATAAAAAGCAAAATATTCTTTCTCTGCTGTTTCCTTTGAGTATCCTCATACAGAATATTTCAGAATCTTAATTTTTTGCATGTGTTTTGCCTTCAAAGGCAAAATATCTGTGAGATATCTATATTAAAAATAACATGTAATTATAGCATGACTTCTTGACTCTTGCTGTCCCTTGAATTTGTTGTAGTGTTTTACAAATTAAAGTTCATTCTGCTTTTTAGATCTTCCAGGTGAATACAGGATGACTATTGAATGAATGCAGAGGCAATTGGGTATTTAATTCAAATATTTTAGACATGATGATGTTTATGTATCAAGTTCTTCTTTTAAGAATTGAGAAAATATCCTTTATTGGGGCAACTCTTAGACTCCTGTAAAGAAAAGGCAAAAGATAAGTTAAGAAGCAGATGTTGCATGACTAAAGTACCCAGCTGTGTACTAACAAAATGAATCTCATGCCGATTAGTTAACAATTCCTTGGCAGTCAAAGGCATATGTAAAGCAGTAAACACAGCATGGGGAAATAGAAAAAAAAATTAAAAGCATTTTTTTAGCTTAAAACATTGGCAACATAAAGTCTCTAACATCTGTGTTACTGAAAAGTTGATTATGTTGTTTGTAAGTCATAGCAAGGTCACTAACGCAGGCAAAAAAATTTCTTAACCCCTTCACAGGCTCTATTTCCTATCATTAGCACTTGTTGTCATGGAGGTGAGATAAACAGTTTGATTTATTTGAAAATTATGGTCTTGTGAAATATTTGGAAAACTGACCTGCTGTATATATAAGCTAATATAATTTTTAGACTGATTATTGCATTTTACATTTAGAAGGCACAGTTGTCCTGGTTTCTTTATCTTGCTTATATTGGAATGTGTGAGTTTATTATTAATTTGAACATTGTTAGTGAAATTTTCATTACCATATTTAGACATGACAGTGACACCTGACTAATATGTATGTAGAAAAATGTATGCATACATGCAGATGTACATATACAAAAATAAATGTGTGTATATATATATGCATATGTAGAAAATATTGTCTCTTAAAACACTCCTATTATTCTGCCTCCAACAAGACCTTTACATTGGGTTAACTATATAGAGATTTTGGGAGTGGATAGTGAATGAAGGTGGTGATGTTTTTTATAAATATATCTATTAGACTGATTATTTAGTCCCTAAAATTAATCTTTCCTTTTCATAGAGTTAAAAAAAGTACTGATGAGCATTTGTAAACTCGCTTGAATGAAGGTAAAGTATTCATGAATTTTTAATTGAACACCATTTCAGGAATCAGGATTGAATTAATATCATATTTATTTCCCCATGGGAGATGAGAAGCTATTGATACCATACGTATGTATTGCAATTCTCCCTCTCCCTGAGCCAGTAAGCAATCTGATAGAGATTTTACCTATGCAGTCATCCTTTTTAAAACAAATATTTAAAAAGAAAGAAGGGAGAAAGGAAGGAACCTCTGCTTGATATATCATCCCCTTTATCAGGCTTGTGTGAAAGAGAATTTAAAACTCTTTGTTTAAGTTAATCAGTCAAGAATTTGAAGTTCCCCTCCTTTCACTCTTAGTAAGAAACTTTTACTAGAAAAAGTTTACATCCTGCCAAGGCCACAAGCACTACCCCCTGGGCAGTGCCAGGCAAATTGGGAGGCTGTGATTGGTTCCTGTGAAGTGGGAGAGAGATAGGAAGTGATGAGGAGGGACTGCTTATAAAAAGCCAGCGCAAGGACTCCTGAGGAGGCATTTTAGGAGGAATTCTGCTGAAGAGGAAGCTTTTTCTGCAGTTCATTCGACAAGGCACTTTATGAAGATATGTTCCACATTGGGTGAGTGGGGCTGAAGAAGCATTCTGCTCAGCATAGATTCAGCCTTGTGACTTGAGCTGAAGGAAGAGGCTTATTCTGCCTGGTGAGGCCCTTGTTGAAGAGGCTATGGGACTTCCACTAGTGGAGATATGAACTTTGTCGGAGAATGAGCTGAATTTCTTGGAATAGGAGCTCTATGGTGATAGGCTAGGACATATTTTCTATTTCCCTCATACATTTCTCTCCTTTTACTTAATTTATATTCAGTTAAATTATTAAGAGCTACTAACAGCCTTTTGACTTAAGAAGTTAATTTTATATATGGTGACCACAATTCTTTTTTTTTAACATTATTATTTTTGTCAAACCAAGTTTTTAACTATTACATTTGGCAAACAATTTTAATTATTACACTTGTATGCAATTCCATACCCATAGTCCTCTGCCTCTGCAAAAAGGGAGGGAGATGTATTTCTCAACTCATCTCTGGCCATTCTAATTTTATATTGTAATTCCATAATATTCAGTAATGTTTTGACACTCTTAGTTTTTACATTGATGAAGTTATTTTATACATTTGTTCATGTTTTGCTTCCTTCTCTGCATAAATTCAAGTAAATCTTCCTAAGTATCTTTGAAGTTATTATATTTTAAAACTTAGTAATATTTCATCAAATTAAGGTATCAGAATTTATTCAGTCATCCCCCTAGTTGATGGGTCTCTATTTTGTTTCAATTTTTTTTTTTACTACCAAAAATACTACTATGAATTTGAATCTGGGCCTTTCTGGCTACCAAGCTATTTCTCTGTCCACTACACTACAATGCTTCCTCTCCAGCTTTGATTTAGGTTATGGAATTTGAGTTGAAAGTCTACTTTATCCTTCTGTTATTAAAATTAAAAAAACAGTTGAAGACTATTTTAAATACTTCATATTATCTTTTCATATAACATAGAAATCTGAATTACTTTAAGATACTAGTGTTATCCTAATATAGTCCAAAAATAAATTTAGAATACTTTGGAAATTTACAATACATTGCTTGTGCAACCTTGAAAATATATAGGTAGGACTTGCAACATTAAAAAACAGCTTAATTTGGATCCATTTTAAAAATTCCCTTTTCAGTTTTATAAAATCTATAAAATTTACTCAGAGCTAACAAACTTACTATATTTAGCATATAATTAACAGTAATTATCCTTGCTGCTTTAAGAAGTTTAGGGTGCCTGTTTTGGATGAGAGTAAGGATAGGTCAGGCTAGCATTACTTTATTTTCCCCCCTACTGTTCCTTATATGTATTTTTTATTTTTATCTTATTATTTATTTTTAACATTTATTTAAAAAAATTTTTTTGAGTTCTGGATTCTCTTTCCCTCCCACCCCTTCTCTAACTGAAAAGGCAAGAAAGTAGCATCAACTATACACGTAAAGCAGTGCAAAACATATTTCTATATTAAGCTTGTTGCCCCCCCCCAAACAAAAAAAGGCAAGAAAAAGAAAGTGAAAACATTTTTCTTCAATCTGCACAAATTCCATCCATCAGTTCTTTCTCTAGAGAATGGTAACATTTTTCATCATAAGTCATTTGAAATTGTCTTAGATCATTGTATTGAGCAGAGTAGCTAAGTAATTCATAGTTGATCATTGTACAGTATTGCTCTTACTTTGTACAATTTTCTTGTTGTGCTTACTTCACTTTTTACATTAGTTTATAGAAATCTTTCCAGGCTTTTCTGAAACCATCATGATTGTTATTTATTTTTTCATTCAGTAAGGATTTTTTAAATTTAATTTTTCCCCAAATTGCATGCAAAACAAATTTTAATATTCTTTTTCCAATTTCTGAATTCCAAATTTTCTCATTCCCTCCTCTCTTCCCTCCCTGCAAGCAATTTGATATGTTATCCATGTACAGTCACACAAAACATATTTCCATATTAGTAATGATGTAAAAGAAAACACAGAACCAAAGAAAAACCCCAAAATAGAAAAATAAAGAAAAAATTTCAAAGTATGCTTTGATCTGCATTCAGACTTGATTATTTCTCTGGAGTTAGATGGTATTTTTTTTTCCCCTTGTAAATCCTTTGGAAATGTCTCGGATCATTGTCTTGCTGAGAATAGCAAAGTCATTCACAGTAAGTCAGTGTATAGTATTGCTGTTAACTGTGTACACTGTTCTTCAAGGTTCCGTGCAGTTCACTTTGTATCAATTCATATAATCAGTTCATTGCAGGTTTTTCCAAGAGCATCCTATTTGTCATTTCTTATAGCACAATAGTATTCCATCACAAACATATAGCACAATGTGTTCAGCCATTCCCCAACTGATGGGTGTCCCTTCAATTTCCAATTCTTTGCCACCACAAAAAGAGCTTCTATGAGCATTTTTGTACAAATTAAAACTTTTCCTTTTAGTTTTTTATCTCTTTGGAATACAGACTTAATGGTATTACTAGGTCAAAGAGTGTGCTTGATTTTATAGTTTTCTAGTTATAGTTCCAAATTAATTTCCAGAATGGTTGAAGCAGTTTCCAACTTGTCCAGCAGTGCATTGTTTCTGTTTTCCCATATTTCCATCAATGTTTTTCATTTTCCTTTTCTGTTATATTAGCCATTCTGATAAGTGTGAGGTGGTACCTTGGAGTTGTTTTAATTTTCATTTTTAATCACTATTGATTTAGAGCATTTTTTCACATGAATATAGATAGCTTTAATTTCTTCATCTGAAAACTTCCTGTTCATATCCTTTGACCATTTATCAATTGGAGAATGCTTTATATCCTTATACATTTGACTCTATTCTCTATGTATTTGAGAAATGAGGCCTTTATCAGAGAAACTTCTATAAATTTTTTCCACAGTTATATATCAACTGTATTTTCCTCCATCCTTATTTTCCTCCTATTTATCCTACTTCTCTCCCTTCTTTTCATCCCGTCCATCCTCACAAGTGTTTTGCTTCTGACTACTGACCCTCCCAATCTGCCTTCCCTTCTTATCAGCCTCGCCCCTTTCTCTTCTCCCCTTCTCTTCTTACTTTCTTGTAGAATAAAATAGATTCCTATAGCCAACTGGTTATGTGTGTTTGTGCCAATACTGGTGAGAGTAAGGTTCAAGTACTCCCCCTTCTTATTTCCCTCTCATTGTAAAAATTCTTCCTTCTGCAATCTCTTTTTATGTGAGAGAATTTTACCAGTTCTTCCTCTCTCTTCCCACTTCTCTTTCTCACTGCATTTTTTCATTACATCATCCTGTAATAGTCAACTCACACCTGTATCCTCTGTATACTCCTAACTGCCTTACTGATAAAGTTCTTAGGCCTTACATTATAAGAAGGATATATTTTGAGAGGTGGCCAAGGGTGTTATTTGGGTGACAAATTTGAAAGATGGAGTCCATGTTTCACTCTCCTATCCCTCTTACTGAGAGGGTGTGAGGTATCTCTGTATAAGGGTGTGTCTAAAGAGACTGAGCAAGTGACAATAGCCTGATAGGTGTTTCTTCTTGGGGATAAGGATGTTGGGTCCCCAGGCTTAGCAACCTAAAGAATCCTACTTTTAGTCAGACCACCTTGCCAGGTCAAGTCAGCACAGTGGGGCTTGACTGATGGATCCAAGCCCCAAGCTGCTCGCTCTTCCCACTCCCTCCGTTCCCTTTGTATCCCTTTCTCAAGAAGCTCTTTATCTGACTGCTTTTCAAAGTTTATTATTGTTAGTATCAATATTGTAGGATGGGGGGAAGGGCAATGGTATTAAAGGGGATCCCTGAACTAAATCCCAATTAAAGTCCTTCTTCCTCTGGTTGAGCCAAAGGGCAAGACCGGGAATTCACCTTCTCTTTCCTATATCTTATCCCTAAGCTAATTCAGATAGGTATCGAAATCAGGGATCTCTATTTGTAAGGTAGACAACTGTGTCTCTTCTTGGTTGGCCTGAGGCGTGGGGCTTGGGAGCTTGTTGATCCTCCAAGATCCTGGTGTGACCTGGAACTCTTCCTTAGTCTCAGATTAAATCAGGAACAACACAGGCTTTGGGGTGTCCAACTATCTCCAGGCAATCCCTTTTAAACTTTCTCTGGATCTTGCGGTACTTCCTCCCCCTCAGAGATCCTAGCACAAAGCCCCTCAGGGTTCTTTTCTACAATCCTTTGCTACCCCAGGCTCAACCATTGCTCTGTCACTCCTCTCTATCCCTGAACATTCAGAGATGCTTCATTCTTGCAATCTGTCCATACAACGTGTATCATCTTCCCATATGGAATGGTAAACTGTTAAATTTTATTGAGACTGGGGGCAGCTGGGTAGCTCAGTGGTTTGAGAGCCAGGCCTAGAGATGGGAGGTCCTAGGTTCAAATCTTGTCTCAGACACTTCCCAGCTGTGTGACCCTGTGCAAGTCACTTGACGCCCATTGCCTACCCTTACCACAATTCTGCCTTGGAACCAATACACAATATTGACTCTAAGACAGAAGGTAAGAGTTTTAATTAAAAAAATTTTTTTTATTGAGACCCTTATTCCTCTTTTATGTTTTACCTTTTTATGCTTTTTTTGTGTTGTTTCAATGTTGCATTTTCTATTAACTCCAGTACTTTCACCAGGAATGCTTTGAAAGGCCTCGTTTTTATTGAATGTTAATTTCTCCCCCAAAAGATTATGCTCACTTTTTCTGTTATGGTTATTCTTGGTTGTAATTCTAATTCATTTACCTTCTAGAATATTATATTCTAAGTTTGCTACTCATTTAATGCAGAAGTTGCTGAATCTTGTGGGATCCTGAATTTGGCTCCATTATATTTGAATTTGCTTCTTTATGGCAGCTTGCAATATTTTCTCTTTGACCTAGAATTTAACTATATTATTCCTGGGAGTTTTTATTTTGGGATCTCTTTCAGAAGGTAATTGGTGGATTCTTTTTATTTCTGTTTTTCTCTCTGGTTCCAGGATATCAGGTCTGATAACTCAAAAGATAATGTCTTGAATTCTTATTCTTGAAGAATTCTTGAATTCTTATTCTTATTCTTATTATTTTGGATAATGGCTTTCAAGTATTCCAAAAATATGTAAATGATGTCTTCTAGATTTGTTTTTCAGTGAGATCTCACATTTTCTTCTATTTTTTCTTTCTTTTGATTTGTATTGTTGTTTTTGGAGTCATTAGCTTCTACTTGCCTTATTCTAATTTTCAAGGAATGATTTTCTACAGTGACTTTTTGTTTTTCTCATCATATTTGCCCAATTCTGATTTTTAAAATATTGGGGTGCTTATTTTACCAAGCCATTTACTCTTTCATGATTACCTTGCATCATTCTCATTTCTTTTCCTAACTTCTCCTCTACATCTTTTTTATTTTGAAAATCTTTTTTGAGCTTTTCAAGAATTCTTATTGGTCTTGTGTTCAGTTCACATCCCCCCTCCCTCCTTGAGGCTATGCTGGTAGGTATTTAGACATTAATGTATTCTAAGAATGTGTCTTAATCTTCCCTGACACCATAATAGCTTTTTATGGTTAATTTCTTTTGTTGTTGTTGTTTGCCCATCTTTCTTATCTATTTCTTGACTTTTAACTTTATTTAAAGTTGGGTTCTACTCTTGGGCTGGAGAAGGCACTTCATGTTTTTCATGCCACTGTTTTCAGAGCTAGTTTGGGGGAAATCTACATTTTTGATGCTTCCAAGGTGGTATGGTCCATGGAGAGGTGTAGTCCTGGTCTCTTGGTCCTCACTTGGTCCTCACTTTGCTTGTTACTTACAGAGAGACCTTTTTCCCCTGTAGCCATAAGTGTTAGTACTCCTCTTAACTCTGCAACTATAGCCTGGTCCCCTGCTCTTTTACAACTTCAAGTGCTAGTGCTTCTTTCTGCATTGGAAAAGAGACCAGGGCCCCTGGTCCTTTGTGGGTGTTCAACCTCCTTATCTTTTTCCATTGAGAATTCCTAAAGCTGCTCTTGCTGCTGTTGTAGCTGCTTCCAAGGCGTGCTGTTTGTGTTGGTACTGTGTGTGTTCTGCTCCAGGCTAACCTCCCACTCCAGGGTCAAAGACTCCCTTTCTGACTTCCTATATTGTCTTAGGCTGGAAAAATGTTTCACCTTAATTTTTTGTTTGCACCGTGGCTCCAAAATTTGATTTGAGGCATTAAAAAAAAATTGTTTAGAGGAGAATTTTGGGTAAGTTAATTGAGTTGCTGCCTTTACTCTACCATATTGACTCTACTGCCTATAGCTCCATGGTGGTGAACCTGTGGAACACATGCCAGAGAGGGCATGCACATTGTTGCCTGCCAGAGTTCATTACTAGAAAGCCAGAGGGACTTGGGTGGCTAAGCTGCTTCCCTCCCCCTCTCCACAGGCTTGAAGACATTTTTTTCACATGACCTACCCCTCTGCCCAGCAGCGTACTTCCTCCCTCCCCTGTCTGGGGTAAGGTTTAGTATACAATTATAATGTAATACTATTTTGCTACAAGAAATAATGAGTAGGATTGTTTAAGAAAAATCTGGGAAGATGTTACATTAACTGATGCAGAAAGAAGTAAGCAGAACCAGGAGAACACTTTACAAAGTAACAACAATATTGTACTATGAACAACTATGAATGACTTAGCTAAACTCAGCAATACAGTAATCCAAGACAATTCCAAAGGACTCATGATGAAAAATGCTATCCACATCCAGTGAAAGAACTGATGGAGTCTGGATGCCTATTGAAGCATTCCACTCTTCACTTTTGTTTCTTTATGGGTTTTTAAAAGTCATACGTGCCTTCTTCCACAACACAACAATTATGGAAATATGTTTTGTATGATAGCACATGTGTAACCTATATCAAGTTACTAACCATCAGGGATTGGGAAGGTAGGGAAAGAATTTAGAATAAAATCTAAAAATTGTTTTTACATGTAATGGGGGAGGGGGGATAAACTACTACTAAAGAGTTACATTTTAATTAATTAACTAGTTTAGAATATTTTCCATTAACTAATTCAGAATATTTTCCCATGGTTACATGATTCATGTTTTTTCCTCCTCTATTCCCTACCCCCTCCCTGAGCTTATGAGCAATTGCACTGAGTTATACATGCATCATTGTTCAAAACCTATTTCCATATTAATATTTGCAATCGATAAATAGCATTTAAAGTAAAAATCCCCAAACATATACCCATCAAACTATGTGATTAATCTTATGTTTTTCTTCTGGATTTCTACTCCCATGGTTCTTTCTCTGGATATGGATAGCATTCTTTCTCATAAGTCCTTCTGGATTGTCTTGGATCATTGCATTGCTATTATGCCACAATGCATCAGTCTCTATGTACAACATTCTCCTGGTTCTGTTCCTTTCACTCTGCATCAATTCCTGGAAGTCTTTCCAGTTCACATGAAATTCGTCCAGTTCATCATTTTTTTCTGCACAATAATATTCCATCACCATCAGATTCCACAGTTTGTTCAGCCATTCCCCAATCGATGGATACCCCTCATTTTTCAATTTTTTGCCACTACAAAGAGCGTGGCTATGAATATTTTTGTGCTAGTATTTTCCCCTATTATCTTCTTGGGGGACAAATCCAGCAGTGATATGGCTGGATCAAAGGGCAGGCATTCTTTTAAAGCTCTTTGCAAATAATTCCAAATTGCCCTCCAGAATGATTGGATCAATTCACAACTCCACTAGCAATGTATTAGTGTCCTAATTTTGCCACATCCCATCCAATATTTATTATTTTCTTTATTGTCACATTGGTCAATCTGCTAGGTGTGAGGTGGTACCTCAGAGTTATTTTGATTTGCATTTCTTTAATTATGAAATATTTAGAACATTTTCCCCATGTTTATTGATAGTTTTGATTTCTTTATCTTAAAACTGCCTATTCATGTCCCTTGACCATTTTTCATTTGGAGAATGGTTTGATTTTTTTGTACAATTGACTTAGCTCCTTACAAATTTGAGAAATTAGACCTTTGTCAGAGGTTTTTATTATAAATATTTTTTCCCAATTTGTTGCTTCCGTTAGAGTTACATTTTTAAAAGCCTGTGTTAAAAGAATTTGGTACTAGCTAAAAAAATAGGTCAGTGGGATAGATTAGTTACACCACACATACACAAACAAACAAAACTAGGAGCCTAATGTTTGGTATACACAAAATCTTAGCCACTAGAATAAAGTTTTACTATTTGATGAACAAACATTACTGGGAAAATGGATAACAATATGGAAGATGTTAGATTTAGACCAACACTTTATATTTTATATGAAGGTTTCCAAATGAACAGGTATATGGCTTTGATAGGAAAGGTCACAAGATAAACAACTATGCAGAACAAGGGGAAAATGACCTATCCTGTGGATAGAAAAATTTCATTACCAAATAAAGAATAGGGAAGATCACAGCAGTTTAAAATAGACAAATTTTAACTAAGTAAAATTTAACAGTTTTTGTACTAATTTTTTTTAATGCAGCTCATATTAGAAAGGAAATTGATAACTGGCAAAAATCTTTGCAACAAGTTTCTCTGATAAAAGTTTCATTTCCAAGAAATAAAGAACTAATTCAGATTTATAAGAATAAGAACCACTTTCCAACTGATAAATGTTTGAGGATTTGAACAGGCAGATGTCAAAAGAGAAAAAACCCAAGCTATCAATTGTCCTATGAAAAAAATGTTCCAAATCACTAATAATAAAAGAAATGCAAACTAAAGGTTGATTTTCTTCTTCATACTCATCAGATTCACAAAGATTGCAACAAAAAAAAAGAGCAAATTAAAAGGACAGTTGTTAAAAGAAGTTGTAGGAAAACAACTGCACTGTTGGTGGACTTGTTAATAGGAACAAACACTCTGGAAAGCAGTTTAGAATTCTACACAAAGTGTTACCTTTTGATTCAGTAATATATCTGCTAAGCCTGTAACCATAGTAGATAAAAGAAATAAGAAAAACTCCTATGTACAAAAATTTTTATAGCAGCTTTTTTTTTGGTGGTGGAAAAATGATGGAAACCATGTCCTTTAATGTGCTATATGAATATGATGGAATATTATTTTGCCTTAAGAAATGAGGAAATTGGTTATTTCAAAGAGACATGGATAGTCATGTGTGAACTGATGCAGAATGAAATAGAACCAGAACAATTTACACTATAACATCAATATTATACAATGAACAGTTTTGAAGCTTTTAAAAACTAATGAAGAAGGAAATGAAGACAACCAGGAGAATAGTTTATACATTAGCAACACTGTAAAGACAAACAACTTTAAAAGTTATTTGCTTTCATGAGCAAAATATTGATCATCCAGGATTCCAGAGGACCAAGGATGAAAGGTGCTATCCATCTCCTGACAGAGAAGTGATGGAATGAGACATTTATTTTTAACATGGGCCAGTGAGGAAATCTGTTTTACTTAACTCTATATTTGTTACAAGGAATTTAAAAACTTTTTTCCAATGAATATAGGACTAGGAAAGAGAGACAATAGATTTCTGTTAATCACCTCTTCCCCTCTAAAATAACTTGAATTCTGGGGTAAGGGGGAAACTTCTAGGAAGAGGAAACCATCACCTCTTGAGACATATCTTTTATTTAATTTTTGGTTAGCTTTATTTTCTAATTCACCTTTCCTTCAAATTAAGAAAACAGTTATTAAAAACATAACTCTGTGCAGTGGGTTTGTAAATGAGGAATTATTCAGGAGAATGGGATAAAAACATGTTTTCAAAGATCCATGACCAAGATAATAATAATCAGTCACAGTGAGATGAACAGCAAACTCATGAGATAACTAACATGCTCCACTAGTATCTACACAATGTCAGGAGAATATGAAGATTCCCCAGTATCTTGGCATATTTAAAGGAGCACATTAATAAGAGTTGCATAGGATGGTGAGGCAGCAATGAGTTATCTGCATAGTTGGAAAGAATATACATGTTGATGAGGTCTCAGATCTGTTTGAGTATTCCAGAATGAAATACTAGATTTGGGCATAGAAAGAAAAGAAAAATAATTCCTGTCTTTGTGCTGTACACTTTTAAGGAATTCTACACTGATCCTTTAAGATTCTGTTTGGCAACTTGTAATTTAGTACACCACAATAAAAACTATCAAATAGAAGTTTCTGAAGGTTGAGGGCTCTCAACTTTAAATATAGTGAGAGTTCTATGGGTGGTCAGCACAGAGACTCAGGTGATCCAAAACCAAACCAAACAGAGCCAATACTTCACCTCATAATTCATCTTAAGGTAGAGTCTGGCCCTGGCATAAAATCTCTGTTCAGGACTTAGGCTGCAGAGATGAGTAAATCAAAGGAAACATAAATATTTGTAATAGTGTGAAACAATCCGAAGTGAATATGGAATTACAAAGAACAACCATGGCCCCAGAGGAGAGATATTAGAATACAGATAAATGCACCCTACTCCTTTGCAGAGGTGTGAAGTCCACAGTTGCAAAATATTCCATATATTTTCAGACTTTCTCAGTATATTCATTGATTCTGTTGATTTTTTCTTTCATTTATTTCCCTTAAAAATATTTATCATAAGTTATAGCCCTTTGGAGGAGGCAAGAGGATGTTTTCTGGGAGTGTTTTAGCAATGTAAAAATAAAAAGATTACAAAATTTACTTTTATAAGATAATTTGAAGTGGGAAAGAGTGCTAACAACTGTTTAGCACATTATGAAAGATTTTCCATGGGAGACAGCACTTCACTTGAACTTTGAAGGAAGCCAAGAGGGAACAATGACAAGGGAGAATATTCTAGAAGTGTATATGGGCATGGAGATGGAAAATGCACAATGAATTCTCCTTTTTTATTTTTGTTTTATTTAATAACAAATTTCTATATAAGTTTTCCAAAGTCATATGATCCATATTGTCTCCCTCCATTCTTCCTTCCCCCTTCCTGGAGCTGACAAGCAATCTAATCTGGGTTATACATGTATTATCACACAAAACATATTTCCATATTATTCATTTTTATAAGCAAATAATCTTATAGAACCCAAGCTTCAAAACATAAACCCAAAAAAACAAATGATAAATCATATATTTTTACTTGCATTTCTACTCCAGCAGCTCTTTCTCTAGAGGTAATTAGTATTCTTTTTCATAAGTCCTCAGAATTGTCCTGGATCATTGTATTGCTGTTAGTAGCAAAGTCTATCATATTTCCACAATATATTGCATGAACTCTCTCCCTCTTAACCTTTTTTTCTGTAGGCACATTTACATATCTTTTGAGTCTTTTAAAAGACCTTGGAATAGAAGTCTTAAGTTATGGAGGGAAAGGGAGAATCTTTTGGTTTTAGTTTTGTTGTTATCAAAGTTAGATTTTTTTTTTTTTAAGCTAAGGAGAAAAAATTAGTGCAAAAAGCATAGAAATAGATAAGTTCATAGAATAGTTGTCTGACAGAAACTGAAGTCTGGTCAAAGATTGTATTTTCTGGCATAGTTTGGGATCTCTTTCCTCAGTTGTTTTATGCACCTAGATTCTAGTCTTATGTTTTCTCATGAGAACATGTCATAATCTGGGAGTGAGTCAGGGTGTGAATATCTAGTAGAGAAAAACAGGAAGGGGATAAGGAATGTTTCAGCTCACAACTCTTTCTGATCTTGTATAATTCTGGTCCTTCCATAAATCTTCCACAGAGAATATCAATCAGCATTTATCAAGTAACTACAATGTAAAATAATCCCTACTCTCGAGGGAGGAGTGGTCACAATAGGTATATATGTAAGAATATGCAGAAGAAATATGGTGGTAAATAGCTTTCTTCACCATAAGTCTTTAGGACTGTGTTGGCAAACCTAAGGCACATATGCCGGAATGTGCTGGAAGATGCTGCTCCCATCCCTCTCTCCACATGCAACTGAGGACGTTTCTCACATCACTGCCTCTCTGCCCTGCAGCCCAATGCGAGTGCTTCCTTGCTCCCCTGTATGGGGTAAGGTGGGGGGGCTCACATGTGGCATGAGGGTTACAGTCTCTAACAGGTTTTCCATCACTACTCTAGGAGTTGTTTTGGATTCTGACATTGCTGATAATAGTTGTTATTCATAGTTGAATCATCATACACCATTACTGTTACTGTGTATAACAGTCTCCTGGTTCTGCTCACTGTATATTACTTCATATAAGTCTTCCTAGGTTTTTTGTTTCATTTCTTATGGCACCAGTAGTATTTCATTACAATTATATACCACAGCTTATTCAGCCATTCCCCAACTGATAGATATCCCTTCAGTTTAAATGCTTTGCCAACACAAAAAGAGCCCCTATGAATATTTTTGTACAAATCAGTTCTTTTCTCTCTCTTTTTAAAAAAATCTCTTTGGGATACAGACCTGGTAGTATTGCTGAGTCAGAAAGTATGCACAGTTTTAAGGACCTTTGAACATGGTTTCAAATTGCTCTCCAAAATTTGCATCAGTTCACAGCTCCACCAACAATATATCAGTGTTCCAGTTTTCTCACATCCTCACAACATGTATCATTTTCCATTACTGTCATATTAGCCCATCTGATAGATGTGAGGTGATACCTCAAAGTTGTTTTAATTTGCATTTATCTAATTAATAGTGATTTGGAGTATTCTTTTTTCATATGACAAAAGATAGCTTTAATTTCTTCATCTAAGAAATGCCTATCCGTATCTTTTGACCATTTATGAACTGGGGAATGACTTCTACTTTTATAAATTTCATGTAGTTCTTTATATAGTTGAGAAATGAAGCCTTTTTTCAGAGGCACTTGCTATAAAATTTTCCTTTTCTGTTTTGCTTTCTTCCTTTAGGTTGTGAGCCCCTTTACAGTAAGAACTTTTCCTTTTTTTGTGCTTGTAACTCTAGTGCTTAGCAGTATGTCTGGCACATAGTAGGTCCTTAATAAATGTTTATTGACTATTGACTATCTTATCCATTTACTGACAACTCTCCAGGCCTATAATACATTACTTCCTTACCTCATTCTCAGAATTCTTAATCTCCTTCAAGGCTTAGTTCTTATGCTTTGTTCTACCTGAGGCCTTTTGGGATGATCTTGTAATTTAGTACAAGCTCTTAGTGCCTCACTCTCTAAATAATCTGGTGGTTTAAAAATATTCTTGTTTAATGTTTAGTTGATTATATATGTACATATTGTTGCAACCTACTAAACGTAGATCTTTTAAAAATAGGGAATATTGAAGTGTTTTTATACAACTAAAATGAATGTAGCCAAGATTAGAAGGAAAGCTGTAAGTTGGGGGGAAATTTTTGTTGGCAGTTTCTCAGAGGTCTGAATATCTAAAATATATAGAGAACTTTGCCAGTATATAACAATGTGAGCCATTCCTGAAGTGATAAATGGTCAAAAGATAGGAACAGACAGTTTTTGGATGAAGAAATCATGGAAAGTTGCTGTATATTATTGATTAGAGAAATGCAAATTTAAAAAACACTGAAATATCTCATACCTATCAGATTGGCTAAAATGATAAAGGGCAAAATATCAGATGTTGGATGGAATATGGAAAAATAGGGACACTAATTTGTTGTTGTTGGAAATGTGAACTGACCCAACCAGTTTGGAGAGCAATCTGGAATTGTACTCAAGGTGTTATAAAATTGCATATCCCTTTTGATCCAGTAATAGCACAATTAAGGTTATTTCCTAAAGCTAATCAAGGAAAAAAGAAAAGAAACTATATGTTCTAAAATACTGATAGCAGTTCTTTTTGTGTTAGCAAAAAACTAAAAACCGAAGGGATGTCCATCAATTGGGGAATGGCTGAATAGTCTGTGGTATGTGATTGTAATGGAATACTTTTGTATAATAAGAAATGACAAACAAGACGATCACAAAAAGACTTATATGAAGTGGTGCAAAGTGAAATGAGACGAACCAGAACATCATATACAGTAACAACAATAATGTATGATGATCAGTTGTGGATGACTTAATTATTTTCAACAAGGCAAGGTTCCAGGACAGTTCCAAAGGACTCATGATGAAAAAGGATATTCACTGCCATAGAAGGAACAGTTTGAATGCAGATTGAAACATGCCGTTCTTTACTTTATTTCCTCCATGAATTTTTCTCTCCTGTAAGCAATATGTGCCTTGTTTCATAACATGATGAACAGAGAAATATGTATTATATGAAAATGTAAGTACAATGTATATCATATTACTTGTTTTCTTGGTGAGAGGGAAGAGAGGGGAGAAAAAGAATGAGAGAGAATTTTAGACATAGCTACTATGAGAATTTTTTTCCCTTGGATGATCATATTTATTATGTATTTTGTGACCATTCATATGTATTATATTATTGCTTACATATTATATCATGCTATATATTTTTAAATGGTGATAAAAAATAGGGAATGTTTCAATTTTGTCTTTACCTCCAATGCCTATTATATTGCTTGACACATAGGTAGTCATTAATAAGTGCTTTTAATTATAGAGATCATAGGAAGCCATTACAGTTTACTGAGGAGGAAAGGAATATAAGTCTATTCTTTAAAAAATATCATTGGCTGCTGTATAGAGGTTGGATTGGTATAGTAAGAGACTTGAGGCTAGGAGGCTAATGAAGAGGCAGTTGCAGGAAACTAAGAGAGGTAATGAGCAGCTGAACTAGGATATTGACTGTGTCTAAATAAAAGAGAAGAGCATGAAAGTTGTGGAATTGGAATCTATAAAACTTGGGAGTGTGAAAGATAAAGAAAAGTAGAGACTTAAAGATGACTCAGAGACCATCTAAAATTCTTACAGTGATACTGTATGACTTTGAGTAATCAAAATGCCATAGGCTTCTAAGAATTAAAGCTGTGAGTCTTCCAAAGGGCAGTGGAAGGCATGCAGTGGAGTATGAGTAGGCTATAACACCTTACTAGTGAGGAATTACACATGATACAACATAAAGAATATTAGAAGGGAAGTTTATGGCTGAAAAGGAAGAGGAGCATGTCATCCCTTCAGGAAGAAAATGGGGAAAGAGATATATGAAAGTTAGTCTTTATACTCTATTGAGTATCTTTATACCCCATTGGGATCATCTACAAAGACTATCAGCATATGTAGTTCTCTTATGTGGGATTTATGGGAGAACAAGAATAGTTCTCATTCTACCCTTTTTGAGAAACACTTATCTCAATAAAATAATAGGTTCATTCATGTCTTATTAACTTATACAAAGTTCAGTACTTATGTGCATGAAATTCTTACATATTCCATTTCTCTTTATGTTCTAATCTGCTTTCCAGATACTAATACCTCATTTTAGCTTTCCTACTCTGGAGAATCATAGGATTTAAGGGTGAAAGGGCTTTAAATATTATCCAGTTTAAGGGAGCAGCTAGGTGGTTCAGTGGATTGAGAACCAGGCTCAGAGACCAGAGGTCCCAGATTCGAATCTGATCTTAGACACTCCCTAGCTCTGTGACCCTGGGCAAGTTACTTAACCCTCCTTGCCTAGCCCTTACAACTCTTATGCCTTAGAACCAATACACAGTATTGATTCTAATTTGGAAGGTAAGGGTTTAAAAAATATTACCTAATTTAACCCTCTTAATTTCCAGATATGTAAATTGAGGTTCTAGGATCGGATAGGAGAGGCCTATGGTTTTATACCTACTAAATATTAGAATTGGAATTTGAATACAGGACCTCTTGACTCAATCTGCTAAGGTTTTTTTTTTCCCCCTATAATATTTCTCTTCTCCACTAAGCCAGAACAGCTTAGAATTTCTTGCCTCTAGCTTTCCAACACATATATTCCTTTCTTATTTTTTAACAATAACATTGTTGTTGTAAAAAAAAGGGATGGAGTTATTTTGTTTTTAAATTTTCCTAGACTACCTAACCTACAAAAGAAAATTTACTTTAGGGAAGGGAGAATATTAGGGCAAATACAACTTCAATCTAAGATCCTATAGGATTCAGTGAGTTTCTTTTTTTTTTTCTTTTCATACTTTATGCAAAAAAAATTGTCTTCTATTGGTGGCAATATAATTGTATGGCAAAGATTTGAGTTTACAGTATTCAAAAGTGTATTTTCATTTTTCCAAAATAATTAGTGGTTGTTAGTACTACTTTTTTATTTTGATGATTAAGTAGGATTTCAAAAATTAATTTTAATAAGGGAATTATATTATAGACAGATCTACATTTTTCTATTCTCTACACATATACACTGATATTTTAGATACTTTTTTTTGATCCAAATGTTTCCATGTATCTTTTTTTCCATTTGTATGGTTTTTGTTGGTTGCTCTAATAGTCACCACCCAACATAATTGCTTTAGTTTACTAGATTCAATATTATTCTTATTCTTTTTTTCTTAATCCTGCAGGCATCTATCCAAAGTTAATGTAAGCTGTCAAAATATCTTTCTTAATTATGTTTATTGTAAATTATTCTGTCATTGTTTGACTCACTTTTGCCTATAGCATTATTGTTCTATTCTAGATATTGGACGTGCTGTCTCCACTCTCTAATCATTGTGATCTTCCTTCTATCCCACCAGTTCTAAGTTTTAACACTCAAAAACCTGAATTCATTCATAGAACAGTAATGTTATGCCCTTGAAAATTCTTTAGGTTATGATGTAGACTTATTAAGTAGAATATTAGTCTGATTTAAAGAAAAGTCTAAATTACAGACCTACTTTTTAAAAATGGATTTTTTTATTACCTTCAACTGCTACAAGAATTAAAAAATAAGATTAAGTGACTATTTTTAAATCAAAGAAGTAAGTTAATGAAACATTTCCATTTATTAGATCTGAATTTTATGACAGGTATAAGTGATAAAAAGCCTTAATGCAGGAGCTGTAGGAATATTGAAGGAGTCCATCATTTCTTAAACTGAATTTGAAAACTATTGATTTTTAGATTAGACTAGTTTTAATTGAAATAATTTTGCTCAGATTATGATTGTCACAAAGCAGATTCAATTTCATTACTTATTCCTCCCTATAGTGTAACAAAACAATTCAAGGTCAAACTGTCTTTAATAAATATTTTATTTTTATTAATAATAATTTATTATTAATTTTAATAAATATTTAACAAATCTTCTTTTATATTTTAATAAATATTCTTAAAAATGATTGCATTGTTTCTCTTGTCCTTTGCTCCTCCATTTGATTCCCCTATTTGCCTAGATTCAGTACTCTCTTATTTTCTGACCTGTTCTACTATGCCATTTCTCTGATTCATTTGTCTTTTTGAAAATATGGTGTGTAAGAGACTTAATTAACTAAAAAGTAGTCAGGTGTCTTGCTTAGAGTCACAGCCAATATGTGGCTAAGGTATGACTTGAATCCCAGGTCTTCTTTACTCCAAAGATGTTCGATTAGAAAACCTATAATAGCGATAAAAGGAAGTTGGGAAAATTTATTATGGAAATAAAGAAGGCTAAACTAATTTTCATGTCAGAAAATTGCCAAAATGAGTATTTTTTGGTGCATTTAACTTTTATTTTAATGTTTATATTATCAAGTGGAAAAACCACTAGCACCAAAACTTTCTAATAGAAACCCTCTTCAAATAACATGAAGCACCAGGATCTGGCAGAAAAAGCTTGACAATTACTATTATTTGCTGAAATATTGGGTCCTTTAATGATAATAAACTTCTCTCATGAACAAAAGTGCATCATTTGATGCCAATATCCTGCCAGCATTATTATATGACTAAAACACAGAATCTCTGAAGAATTAAAATTGAATGTCATATAGCAGACAATAGATATTGTGGGTGAGCAAACCGTAAGGTTGTTTTTTTTGTTGGTTTTTTTTTTTTTTTAATAAAAAGACCGTTCAGAGAAGAACAGCAATAAAAGGATGTCATTTGGGAAATTTATGATAGACTAGTCACATGGTAAGGGCACTGCCTGAGTGCACTACTGAGATTGTCAAATTGAAACCAAGGAAGACCTCTAGCCTTGGGTGGACCTCTTGTGACAGACTTAAGGAAGGATTGTATACAACAGTCATATACAGTGCCTATGCATGAGTTGGTTCTGATTTATCCAAACTGATGAGATTACACATCCATTTGAGTATGTTGAGGGGGTGTGACTAGATAGAAATTAACGTGGGAGTTTTAAGAAACTAAAAATTTAAAAAGAGTAAATTCAGCAAACATTTGTTATGTGCATCAAGGTTCTAGGCTCTTTATGAAGTCCTAGTTATACAGAGACAAAAAAAATGATAGTCTCTGCTTTCAAGGAACTTATGTCCTATTAGGGTAAAAAACCGCATTTAAATAAATGAGTAAAATATATCATAATGGGGTGAGGAGGGAAAGAATCATCAATAACTGGGAGAATCAGCTTCTTATTGATGGTGGAACTAAGCCTTAAAGGAAGCTAAGGATTCCAACAGACATTGATGAGGAAGAAAAGCATTCTGGCTAGCAACAAAAGAAAGTCTGTACAAAGATGTGGAAGTGGGGCTGCTTTGGTTACAACAAAGCATGTGAAAAGAACTAATGTATAATTGAATTAGAAATATATGTTGGAGCTAGGGTTTTAAATGACATATGTAGGATTTTGTGTTTTATACTAGAGGCATTAGGGAGGCCCTGAAGCTTTTGAGTAGAAAGTCACATAATCAGATTTATTTTATTCTTCTTTTTAAATTTTATTTAATTGATTAAGAAATGTTTCAATGGTTCCATGATTCATGTTCTTTCTCTCCCCTTCTTCCATCCCCCTCACATAGCCAATGTGCAATTCCACTGGGTTTTATATGTGTCATTGATTGGGACCCATTTCCATATTATTGATATTTGCACTAGAGTGATCATTTAGAGTCTACATCCCCAATCATATCCCCATCGACCAATGTGATTAAGCAGTTGTTTTTCTTCTGAGTTTCTACTTCCACAGTTCTTTCTCAATCAGATTCATCTTAGAACTATCATTTTGGCAGCTATATTGAAGTACAGTATAGAGTGGAAAACACTGAAGAAAGGAGACTCATTAAGAGGCTGGTGAATGAGTGAGGATGAAGGCTTCGAATAGCTTAGTTATGTGAGTGGAGATGAGGGTGTGAGAGAGGTTCTGGATGTAGATTTGGCAAGGCTGGGTGATAGGAAGTAAGCAAGAGAGGAGTCAAGCACTTGTAAACTTGAGTTGACTTTTAAGTTAACTGATATTATAAATAGGAAAATGAGAACCAGCTGGGTAGCTGAGTAGCTCAGTGGATTGAGAGCCAGGCCTACAGACAGGAGGTCTTAGGTTCAAAACAGGCCTCAGACACTTCCTAGCTGTGTTACCCTGAGCAAGTCACTTAACTCCCGTTGCCTAGCCCTTATCATTCTGCTGCCTTGGGACCAATACTTAGTATTGATTCTAAGGTGGAAAGTAAGGTTTTTGTTTTGCTTTGTTTTTGTTTTTTTAATGGGAACCAGGAAGAGGGTTTGTATTTAGGGCAAAAGAAGGTGTTTCATTTTGGATGTGTTAAGTTTGCAGTGCCTCTCAAACATCAGGTGGTATCCAGTAAATAGTCAGTGATGGAAGACTGGAGCTCAAGAAAAATGAAGATGTGATTTGTAGATATGAAAGTCATATGTACAGATTTCCGGATTGCCCTTTTTGTATCCTTAGCACTTTGCACTTTGCATAGTTCCTGAATACTGAATACTGATTATTGACTGACTGATGATAATTAAACTTATGAGAGTTAATGAAATCGCAGCCTGTAGAAAAAGAGAAGAGGACCCAGGGCAGAGGTTTATATCCTATTATGGATGAGACAGAGGGTTGTGGGCTCAATCATAGTATTATGAGATGATTTTGAACCAAGTTGAATAGTTGAACCTAAAGATTAGTTTTTAGTGATTTGTTCACATCTTGGAAAAAGGTCTCTAAAGGGATGGCTCAAGAAGTGTTCTCATTTGTGCTGTTCCATATTTTTTTTGAACAACTTGGATAAAGGATTAGGGGGCAAGTTTATCAAATTTGTAGATGACAAAAATAACCACAAAACAAAACTATATAGCTCATGGTGGTTATCATTAAAGCTCTTGATAGCTAAAATGTTGGATCAACTCTCATAAGATGAAATTTAATAAGAATGTAAATAATATCCTCTATTTAGGTTGAATTGCCTTTGCAAAACAAAAATGGGGGAGGGATAATCAGAGCAGTTTTTAAAAGATTTGGGTAAACTGCCAGCTGAGTATGAATCAGCAGGGTGATCCAGAGGCCAGAAGAGCTGAAGGAATACAGAGCTTCCAGGAATACAGAGCAGATAGTTCCATGTACTCTGCCATGGTCAGGTCACATCTGGAGTCTGCTCTTAACATTTGAAAAGATGTTAAGAAATTGGTGTGCCTTAAGTGGGGCATCTATGAGAAAAGGGCTTGAATTCATGCCAGTTGTTGAAGGAACTAGAGATATTTAGAGTGGAGAAGAGAAGACTTGGGAGGGGAGATATGATTCAAGTTCATCACCAGTTATATCACAGGAAAGATTTTTTATCAGGAACCAGGAACAATGGCTAGAAATTTTAGAACAAGCAAATTTTAGGCCTGATATAAGGAAAAAACTTTCAATTATTGTTTGTTAGATTCAATTGTGTATGACTTTTTGTGACCCTCTTTGGAGTTTTCTTGATAAAGATACTGGAATGGAATGGATAATGAAACTGAAGCAAACAGAGTTAAGTGACTTGCCCGGAGTCATATAGTTGGTAAATGTCTGAGACTGGATTCAAACTCAGGTCTTCTGACTACACTCTATCCACTGGGCCACCTAACTGCCCCAAATTAGAACTATACCTAAGTGAAAGATAGTAGATGTCTTTAAGCAAAGGGAGCATGAACAATTAAGATACATTTTAAAGGAGATACTTGTTCATGTACAGTTTGGGATATATGATCTTTGAGGTCTCTTCCAACTCTATGATTCTATCATATTTTATTGGGATTTATAACTTAGAGTTAGAAGGTATTGCAGAGATTATCTAGCTGTGCCTTCTTTTTCTAGAAGTTGAAACTAAGGGCATACTTAAGGTAAATGACTCAACTAAAGTCAGTGACCAAACTAGGATTCAGCCAAGATCCTCTGACTTAAAATGACAACTGTTTCCTTTACAAGAACACTACAACAATTCTCTTTAGTCTTTTCAGGAATTCAGATATCGAGTATGGTGCTTTCATTCATCATGATGTGGTTATTCCCTCCCTCAGTGAAAATCATAACTCATTTTTGCCATATCATAATCTTTTTCTCAGAGGTCTGTGCCTAGTTGACAGTTTTCTTTCTACTCCTATATTCCCCTTATGCTGAGTTGGCCTCCTCAATTATCCATTTCCTTCTCTCTCTCTAAAACTATACTTTTATTTTAATACAATTGAGATAGAGTTGTGGTTTGTTCCTATGCAAACACCAGAATGGTTATAGCCTTGATCTTACCATCAAAATGTTGTCTGCTGGCTTTCATATTCTTTTTGCAAACATTAACTTTTTACATCTTTGAACTTTAAAAAAGAAATTTATATATATTTATGGCATTAAAAGAGAAAATATGTTGATATTATATAATATCATACATATATTTTACACATTTGCAAATTTCTAAACTTTTTTTGTGCATCTGCTAGCCTTTGTCATCTGTAAGTTCTGCAAAACTCCCCTCAATTCCCATTTAATTTCTTATGCCAACCTGAAATATGTTAAAACCATAATGGAGAACGTTGTGATTTGCAAAGGATACTTGTATTTCTTTAAGGGACTGTGATGTTTATCCCTAAACTGATTTGTCTAAAGTATTGTACAAGGTGACTTGGGATTCCAAAATATATTTGTTTAAAGTGACAGGGCAACTCTCTAGCCCTGTGGTAATAATAATGAAATATTTGGCCAGAGATAAATCATCAATTTCCTTCATTGGACCAACTATGAAAGAAAAGGGTCTCCATTTAAGATTTCAATATTCCAATCATTTGGCAATCCTGTTTAATCCTATTTTTCAAATACATAAATGCTTTCTACTGACAGTGTCATGTATCCTTTCTTTTTCTTCTTCATATCTCAGTGATACTTTAGCAAGAGTATTTGAAAATCTTGATCCCAGTTAACTTTACTAATAAAGACTACCATGGTACTTTTGGGGTAGAATGTGAAATGTAGTTAAGATTGCCAAGGATGACAGTGAACAAAGATGCAGATCTGACTAGTGTCTTAAACTTCCATGCATTGCAATAAAGTTAAAAGTTAAAAATTTAGGGGAAGGAAATGAAATTTTAGGATTAGACAAAAATCTTTCAATAAAGTGGAAAATTAAGGGAGGGGGAAAATTCTTTACTGTAAATGAACATAGAATGGAATTAGGACAGTGGTTTAAATCCAGTTTTCAAATGGTAAATGCTACTTTGTACAAAGTACTGTGCTCTAGGCACTGAGGATTCAAAGACAATATAAAAAACAACTCCTGCACTTCAGGAGTTTACTTTATTTATTTTTTTAGGACAAATATCTGTTTCTGATGTTGAAACAAGACCAAGGACTTTATTTTCTGAATCTTTAGAGGTACAGCTACTGAAGTGGCAATGACTGAAGTATTCTCAGAAGCAGTTGACAGGATCCCATCTCCACAGAAGTTACTTCCCCAGATAATGGAGACCCCTATTCCCAAGGCTTTTGAGTTTAGAGCCTTTCTTGAGTCTGATGAGAGATATAGTAGGAAAAAAAATATTGGAATAAGGCAGGTGACTTAAGTCTTTGTCCGAGTAAGCTGCTTTCTAACTCTGTGGCTTAGGGTAAGTCATAACCCATAATTAGCATGGGTCACAAATTACTTATTAAAATTTGGATAATAGTACCTATCTTGCTTATATCGGAAGATTATTGAGAAGGTTAAATTAGATAGCACCTACAAAATCTCTTTCCAAACAGTCAACACAATAGTTATAAAATATTTATATTTATTCATTTTCATGTGGCTTTTGCTATTTAAGATGTTAATGCTGTGTTTTTAATGGCTCTTCTTTTCT
This sequence comes from Gracilinanus agilis, assembly GCF_016433145.1. NCBI lineage: Eukaryota > Metazoa > Chordata > Mammalia > Didelphimorphia > Didelphidae > Gracilinanus > Gracilinanus agilis. The sequence goes on from NC_058133.1 coordinate 464,288,387, forward strand.
GTTTGTTAATGTTCTACTTATCACTGGAATTTTAATATTTCCATAATTCCCTTATTTTTTTCTATGTAAAAAACTTCCATAAGTTATTCGTAATTGTGCATTATAGTTGATGATATCTCAGATAAATAAGCAGAAACTTTGTAGATAATCATGGTTTTAGAAAGTTGAGAGTCTTACAGAAGTAGTATGACATTGTAATAAAGCACAAACATAATTGCAAAGGAAAATTAACCCCTTAAGATTTTATTGTTTCTTTATTTGTTATGAATAAGGATATTTATACCCTTTGGATTTTTTGTGAACCTTATATTGGTTATTCCAGTAATTTATGTAGGAAATCTTTAGGTTAAACAAAACCTCAAATTACTTAATATAAAGACACAGAAGGAAACACACCAAATGCCACAAGTGATTTATTGATATATTTGTCACTGGTGCTTTATACTCAGGATATGTAAAATAGAATTTATTAGCTTTCCTCCAAAAATTGCTTCTCTTTCTGATATTGTTTTTTCTTCTTCTGTTATTTGTCTCATAATCCTAGCCACCTCCTATCTTCAGATGTCTAAAACTTTATACTTGGAGTCATGTGAACTGGGTCCAAATTCTGCCCCACATGTATATCGAATCTGTGATCATGATTAAATCAATCATCACAAAATCTAAATTTCTTAATCTGTTAAATGGTGATAAGGGTTCTGAGAAAGCCTGCTTTAAAAAAATGGAGAATTTAAATATGCACTATTTTTATTGCTACTATATAGCACATTAATTTTTTTTTAACATAAGGGTGCTTTAACTATATAAGATTAGGGGGAAATGTTTTAATAGCAGATTTTAGAAAACTGTAGTGGCCCTTTAATCACGGCATTGATAAAGTCTTTAGGCTGAACATCTTTGGGGAAATGACCTTTTAATACTCTAGCACTAATTTGATTCTCAGAGAAAAGAAAACAAATATTTCTTCTAATAAGTCTTAAGCTAATATAGCTCTATGTTTGTATGAGAATTATAGTTATAATTGGACTGTTCTCTTTTTTAAAAAATCTTTTTTGGCTAATACCATGTTTTCTTTTGAGGATTGCAGATTATCTTGGGAGCACAGATGATAGTTCAGCAACTTTCTAAAAGTAACACTTCAATGTATAGTGGGAATTGATTAAACAGAGAATTTTTTAACATCTTATTAAATCCTGATATTCTTAATAATATTCTTCCAACATCCCAAATACCAACCTTTTCTTGGCATTTTCAAATAGATGTTTTGCATTAAAGCAGTTTTACTATAAATATAATGTGACTTTGAGATGGTTGTTCTTAGTTTTCTGAATATTTTTGTTCATTTACAGAGTGACAAGTGGAGTAGGTTAACTTGGTTTAACAGTAATAGTGAAAAAATAGAAATGTCATATTTGTAACAGACACTGAAAGACTTAATTTTTATTATATTTGAATGCTAAATGCTGATTGAAATAGATGATCCAACTGTTTGTAGACATTTTTATGTTGCATACATTTTTTAAAATTATTTTAAGCACTTAAAAAGTGAATTCCTCCCTAATAGTCCTCTTCCCTTTCCATTGTGCAAAATTTTAAAACCAACTCTGTAAAATAGATCATTCAATATATAGCTATGTTGTCTGGCAAAACAGATTTCCACATTAATCATGTCTGAAAATATGTCTCAGCATCTTAAGTTTATCACCTCTCTGTCATGATGTGAATGGTGTTTCATCTTCATTCTTTTAGATTTGTAGTTTACTATTACATTGATCAGAGTATTAAGGTCATTCAAAATAATTGTTTTTTGCTGTAATGTCATTATTAAATAAATTTTTGTCTTCTGTTCAACTTACTAAGTATCAATTCATAAAGGTCTTCCCAGTTTCCTCTAAAATTGTAGATTTCCTCATTGTGGCAAAATAATAATCTATTCCATTGATATATTACATACAACTTGTTTAACCATCCCCCAATAGGACAACTTCTTAGTTTCCAGTTTTGGAATAATATGAAAAGAGCTGGTATAAATTTTGTGTGTGTGTGTGTGTGTGTGTGTGTGTGTATGTGTGTGTGTGTGTGTGTGTGTGTGTGCGTGCATGTAGTTAGGACCTCTCTCCTTCAATTTCTTTGGGGTATAACCTGAATAGTGATCTAACTAATGCAGTGTGGTAACTTTCTGGGCATATTTTCCAAATTGCCTTCCAGAATGATTGTATCAGTTCACAGCTCTATCAGTAGTGCACTGTTTTCCCACAATCCCTCCAATATTTACCCTTTTCCTCTTTTATCATCTTTTCCAGTATGGTAGGTATGAGGAAGAACCTCAAAGATGCTTTAATTTGCATTTCTCTTATTATTAGTAACTTTGGAGTGTTTTTCACAGGATTGTTCATAGTTTGAATTTTTTTTTCCTTTTAAAGTTACTGTTTATATCTTTTGATCATTAATCTATTGATTTATATTTGAATTAGTTCTTTGGAAATGAGACCTTTATTAGTGACATTTGTTGCAAAAAAATGTCCCCATGTTTCCTGTTTCCCTTCTAGTTTTTACCATATTCAGTTTGTTTGTACAAGAACTTAAATTTTATGTAATCAAAATTGTCTATTTTAATTTGTGGGATTCTACCACTTAATTAGCACATGACCTTACCTTGGTGGATGGTATGAGATGTTGGTTTAATCCCAATCTCTGACATTACATTTTGCAACTTTCCCAGCAGTTTTTGTCAAACAGTAGATTCTTGTCCCGAAAGGGTGAATCTCTTGATTTATCAAACACTAAATTACTGTAGTCATTTATTATTAGATTTTGTGTACCAATTCCACTGATCTACCACTGTATTTCTTAGCCAGTACCAAATTGTTTTGGTGATTACTGCTTTGTAATTCAGCTTGAAATCTGATATTCCTAGCCTACTTTCCTTCATATTTTTTTTCCCATTGATTCCCTTGATATTCTTTTGTTCTTCTGGATGAATTTTTATTCTTTATTTTCAATTTAATTTTCCAACTTTAAAATTAACACTATGTTCTTTATAATTACTTTTTAAACATACATTTTCTTCCATGCAACTATATCATTCATTTTTCCCAAATTTTCTTCAGAGTTGATCAAATTTTTGCTTTTTTAAAGTTTCATTTTTCAATCATTTTATAGAAGGTAATTTTATTTTATTGATTTCATTTGATTTTACATTATCTTCATCTCCAAATATGTTCCTTCTTCACCCTTTACCCAGGGAGCCATCTCTTGTTACAAAGTAGGCAAAAATAAAAAAAGAAAGAGGGTTAAAAAAGTAGTTTAGCAAAATTAACAATATGCAATATATGCACATAATGTTCCACTTTTATGGTCTCCAACCTTTGCATAGAAGAAGATAGTCTTTTTCTCTTTTAATGAGCCAAACTAAACATTATAATTAGATAATGTTTAGATTTTTAGCCCCTTTCATCTTGATTTGTTATATTTTTCCCCCTGGTTCTGCTACATAAAAAATGATTCGGGGCAGCTGGGTAGCTCAGTGGAGTGAGAGTCAGGCCTAGAGACAGGAGGTCCTAGGTTCAAACCCGGCCTCAGCCACTTCCCAGCTTTGTGACCCTGGGCAAGTCACTTGACCCCCATTGCCCACCCTTACCAATCTTCCACCTATGAGACAATACACCGAAGTACAAGGGTTTAAAAAAAATGATTCTACTCATTTTATTTGTAAAGTTATATTTCCCATTACTGGCATTACCTTTTATTGATATTGTGTTTGTGTATGTGTATGATTTTATTTTGTGTATAAGATTATTTTAGCCCAGTTAAATGTGGCAGCTTTTGTATTTAAAGTAACAATTTTTAAATGTACAACTCATATTTTTCTCTCATTTTGCTGTCTCTATGTGTAATAATCTGAGTTAACTAATAATGAGATTAATTTATGTGATAGAAAATTGTTTATATTCATAAAATATACCACAGAATATCATCAAACTATGACAAAGGAGATGGATAAATTACTGAATATAATTACAGTCCTCTACAACAATAAAAAAGCATATATAATAAACTCTTTTAGAAAGTATCTTGTCAATAAGCAATAGGCAAATTTATTGTAACTAATGAAATATTTTCTTTTCCTGAGATTATGCCATTTATTTTTATTTCCTTGATGTTTTTTCCTCTAAGGAGCAAACCCAAAATTTCATGCTGAATATTGTGTCACTTCAAAGAAATTTGTATTCAGGGTCTGTTCTTTCATATCAAGTTACTTGCCATGGCAACTAAGAATGGTTAAAACTAGAATAGAGTTATTTAGGTTTTATTTCTAGTAACTTACATTGTGTTCTTGCAGAGTACAGCACACTCTTACATAAGGCTGTTTATTATTGAATTCTTAGAAAACAGAGGCCATTAAAAAAACTAAACTGGGCAATGATGAGGGAAATAGGGTTATATTATCAAATGTAACAAAATTGTACTTTTAAAATATATAAAACAAGCTTGTTTCTGTACTATAACTTGTCAAAATATGTACTGCCTTATATTGCCTATGTGTACTAATCATAGATCATTGATATTCAAAAAATAAGTTACTCTTTTGCATGTTACCTACAATTTTTAAAAATTCTAATTTCAATTCTTAGATGATGATATTAGACTTTTCAGAGAGTATAAATAGGTTAACTCTTTTGGCAAATAATAATTGTAAATGTGATTACCAAATCATATTATGAATGATAGCAACTCCTCCTGTCCCCAGATACATAACTAAACCTCCCCTTCTCTTCTACTCACTTACTGAGGAATAGCACTGGAGGAAGTCTCAAAATTGTGCCAAATAGGTCCACTGTAAATTTATGTTATTTATTTCAGTTAAGTTCTCTTTCATGAACCCCAGCATTTGTTCCAAACCTCACTTTTTCTTGTCAGTCTTGCCTGGCCCTTCTCCCCAATGATTTAAGCTGAAATCTTTGCTTCATACTTACCAAAGGGAATTTGAAGCTATTCATTACAAGTTTCTGTTCATTTCCCCCATCTCCTCTTTTACTTCAGTATCTGGTGAAGAAGAGGCTAATGCTAAGCACTTTGCATACACTTTAATCTCTTCTCCTATCTTGTCCAGCAGATTACCCCTACAGTTAGCCCTTCTCTCTCTCTCTTTTTTTTTAATCTCACTGTCTACTTCCCTGCTATCTACAGATGTGACCAAAGACTCCCTCATCCCTAAAAATCCTCATCACTAGAATTTATTATTCCTATTGTCTCCTGAACTTTTTAGCTGAAATACTTAAAACTTCGTGCCTTTAATTCCTCCCTCTGATTCCCTTCTAACTCTTGGAAATCTAGCTTCTGAGCTCAACATTCAACTGAAGCTGAGCTCTTAAAGTTAGTAGTTATTGCATAATACCAAATCTAATAGCCTTCTCTAGCCTTCTCTCGATTCTCATTTTTCTTGACCTCTCCAAAGCATTTAGCCCCATTGACCACCAGCTTGAATTTTTGTGTAATGCCTCTGCCTTAGCTCTTCTCCTTCTCAAGACTATTCCTCAGGCTTCTTTGCTAGTTTGGATCTCCTCTTATCTCCTTCCCATTAACTAGTTTTCCTCCAAAGTTTTTTATTTCCCTTTTCTCTCACTTAATATCATCAGCTCCCAGAAATAATCATCTCCATGCATATACTTCAGAACCAAGATCTAGAAACCAATCCTTCTCTCCCCCTTCATCTCTCTCCCTTTCTATCTCTCCCTCCCTTTCTCTCCCCCTTTAACCCCCACCACCACCCCAGTGAACATTTCAATCTGGATGTCCCTTTGACATCTCAAACTCAACATGTCCAAAATAGAATTGATTGTCTTTCCTTCCCAAAACCCACTGATCTTCCAAACTTCTCTATGGTTATTAAGGGTACCACCAATCCCAGCTTCATAACCTTCACATCATTTTTGATTCCTCATTCACCATACATATCCATTTAGTTATAAAACCCTGGTATTTTTTTTCTTCACAACATCTTTTGGATATGATCCTTTCTCTCCAATAACCCAGTCACCAACTTAGTTTAATCAGTTACCAAATGCTTACTATGAACCAGCTTCTGTGCTAGGTATAGAGGATATAAATAGAAAAAAATTAAACAATTCTCATTAGCAAAGAACTTATATTCTAGGAGAGAGAGTTAATAAATACATATCAATATTTGCAGCATAAATATAAAATTATTAAAATTATGAGTATGTATACATATATCTGTGTATGTTATATATGATAGTAACATTTATATCACCTTTACAGTGTGCCAGACATTGTGCTAAGTGCTTTACAAGTACTATGTCATTTGATTTTGACATCAACCCTCGAAGATAGGGGCATTAATTATCCCCATTTTTCAGTTGAGGAAATGGAGGCAAACCTAAGTGACCTGCCCAAATCAAATCTCTAGTAAGTATCTGAAGCCAGATTTGAATTCATAAACAGAAATCATGAACAGTATAAATTGGGTATGGCCTCACAGGAAAGGGATTAATTATTTTAATGAGGACTGGCAACTCCTAGAATAAGGTGGTATTTTAACTGAGAGCTAAAGGAAGCCAGGAAGGTAAGAGGTAGGAATTAGGAAGGAGAATTCCATACTTGGGCAATGGCAGTGAAGAGACTTGAGTCAAGAAATGGGAGTATTCTATAAAAGGAGAAACAAGGAGATATGGAGGGCAGTGAAGTGTAAGAAGACCAGAAAGGAAGTAGCTAGGATATGAAGGACTTTAAAGTTCTCACAGGAAATTTTGTATTTGACCTTAGAAGTAATAGCAAATAATAAAATAATAAAAATTGAAGTTTATTGAATGAGTAAAATAATAATTTGTATTATATTTGGGTGATTCAATAAACACTGGATATTTCTCTAATTATTTAGATCTTTCTGAATTTTGAGTGAAAATTGTTTCATAGTTTTATTATATATTAGTATTTATGTTGCAGACTTTTAAAAAAAAATCTTAAATGGGATTTTTCTTTCTGGGGTTTTTTTCCCCTACTGGTTTTTGATATATAGAAATACTCATAGTTTGGGTGTTAGAGGTTTCTTTTGTACCCTGCTACTTTCCAGGAACTGTTGCGTTATTCATTGAATTTCTGAGATTCCCCATTCTAAGGTACCTGAAAAGGGATTCATCCTCTGCTTGTCCTCCCAAGGAAGAGATTCACCACTTCTAGAAGCAGCCATCTCCAGTTGGAAGAACTTAAACTGCTTCTTAGGAAGGTTTTTTTTTCTCCTGACACAGCTTATACTCACTGCTCCTGACCATGCCCTCTGGGGTCAACTGAAACAGAACCAGAAGAAATGTGTGGAAACATATATTTTACATATATGCATGTATCCTTAAACTATATATATATATTATAAAGATGTCCTTCCTTTCCCCTCTTTTGTTTTCATTTATGGCAAGGCATTAAGTGAATTCAAGGTCAAATCTGCTGCTTGCTTTGGTAGGCCAGAGAATGTTTTAAAATAAAGTTTTGGGGAATTCTGGTAAGATGGCAGCTTAGACGGAGCAAAACCTCAGACTTCCATACCATTCCTCATTGAGATAAAAAATAAAGCATTGTGAGGGGAAAGAAAACCAAATCTAACAACAGGACAGCGTTAGGGGATCCTACTGCTGGACAGCTCAAGAGGTAGGCCAAGAAAAAAAGGCCTGAATTCCTGAACTGTTGGGTTTGAGGGTAAGGAAGAAAGAGAATCCCAGGACCCCTCCCCAACATGCTGTGTGGAGTCTCCAGAGGCTCCTGGAATCTCTGGGCCAGCAAACCCACTAGTCTGGAGAGAGAGAGCCTTGCTGGCACCAGGGTCAGGGCATTAAACACAGATACAGGGAGGGGGCTAGAGGGAAAATGCAGAGAGGGCACCCTAGACACAGGGAAAACTCTCCATCTTACCTCTCCCCCCCACTCTCCCCTTCTCTTGAGGTTTTAGCCTCAAGACACATCAAGCCAAACAGATCAATCCAACCCTGGCTTAATCACATTAATAAGACAGATAAGAAGTCTGTAGAGGACAGGGAAACTCCAACACCCCTCCCCCATGGACTACAGAAAAAGTAGTTACAAACTACTATTACCAGCTGGGGAAGATCTTACATCAAAGCACATTAAAACCATCTGCTTAATTTAATAAGCCAGCAGAGCAGAGAAGGTACAGGAGGGAAAGAAGGAAAAGATATGAGTAAACAACAGAAAAAGAAAAAAGAAATTACAATTGACAGCTTCTTTCCAGGAAGTGAACTAAGAGCAAATGAAATAGAAGAAGAACAAGGAACCCCAAGCAAAACCAAAGAAACTCCAACGAATTGGACACAGGCTTTGGAAGATCTCAAAATTCAGTTACCTCAAGAACTCAAAAAACAATCAAGAGAGGCTGGAGTCAATTGGAAAAAGGAAATACATGAACTAAAACAAGAAAATAGTATCTTGAAACCAATGGCCAGCTTGAAAAACAAAACAAAGAAGATGAAAGATGAACTACAAAGAAAATCAGACCAGAAGAAGGATGACCAAAAAGCCAGGGATGAAATTCAGTCTTTAAAAATCAGAATCCAACAACTAGAAGCAAATGACTTCACAGGGCAGCAAGAATATATATAACAAAATCAAAAGAATGAAAGAATTGAGGAAAATATGAAACACCTCATTGACACAACAGGTCTGGAAAACAGATCTTGGAGAGAGAATTTAAGAATTATTGGTCTACCTGAACATCATGACAAAAGGAAAAACCTGGACATCATCCTACAGGAAATTATCCAAGAAAACTGCCCTGACATTCTCGAACAAGAGGGAATAATGGAAATTGAAAGAATCCACAGATCACCTCCTACATTTAATCCGCAACTGACAACTCCCAGGAACATTATAGCCAAATTCAAAAATTACCAGACCAAGGAATATTACAAGCTACTAAAAAGAAGTCATTCAGATACCAGGGGACCACAGTTAGGATAACACAGGATCTGGCAGCATCTACATTGAAGGACTGGAAGGCATGGAATATGATATTCCGGAAAGCAAGGGAACTAGGTCTACAACCAAGAATCAACTATCCAGCAAAACTGACTATATTCTTGCAGGGTATGGTCATTCAACAAAATTGAAGACTTCCAAGCATTCATAAAGAAAAAACTGGACTTAAACAAAGAATTTGCTACCCTAACACAGAACTCGAGAAGAAAGGGGAAAACAAACAAACAAACAAAAAAATAACCTTTTCTTTAAGGGACCCAATAAGTTCAAATGATTTGTATTCTTATAAGAAAAGATGATATTGGTAACTTAAAATCTGTTATTATCATCTGGGTAGCTAGAAGAAGTATACTCAGAGGGAATAGTGATAAACTGTATAGGATGAAATGCCAACACACACACACACACACAGACACACACACACACACACACACACACAGCTAGAGGTAAAAAAATAAGATAATATTAAGAGAAATGAGAAAAGAGACAAAATGGAGTAAATTTATATTCCATAAAGAAGCATGTGGAGGGGAACGGGAGAGGACCACAAATACTGGAAGGGTAAAGAGGTTGGAGAGAGCAAATACTTAATTCGTACATGCATTGAAATTAACTTAAAGAGGGAAGAACAATCAGACCCATTGGGGCAGAGAATTGATTCCTGCCCTCTAGAGAAGTAGAAGTGTAACAAAAGGATTGGTGGGGTGGAGAAGCAATACTATGGAGGAAGGGGGAGGAGGGGTAGTTTTAAAAAGACCCTAAAGAATAATAAAAGGGTAATAAGAGGGGTGAGAAGGGGAAGTACAATAACGGAGGGGACTAGGGGGACTGATTAAAAACAAAACACTGGTATAGAAGGAAATAGTGAAAGAAGAAAGGGCAGGACAAGGAGAGGGAATCAAAATGTTGGGGAACACCCAGTTGATAATTATAGCTCTAAATGTGAATGGGATGAACTCAAAAAATGGAAGCAAATAGCAGACTGGATTAGAAACCAAAATCCCTACCGTATGTTGTCTATAAGAAACACACATGAAGCAGGTAGACATACATAGAGTAAAAGTAAAAGGCTGGAGCAAAATCTATTGGGGTTCAACTGAGAAAAAGAAGTCAGGAGTTGCAATCATGATTTCTGACAAAGCCAAAGTAAAAATAGATCTGGTTAAAAGAGATAAAGGTAATTACATCCTGATAAAAGGCAGTATAGATAATGAAGAAATAGCAGTTCTCAATATGTATGCACCAAATGGTATAGCATCTAAATTTCTAAAGGAGAAACTGGCAGAGCTCAAGGAGGAAACATATAGTAAAACAATACTAGTAGGAGACCTGAAACTTCCCCTATCAGATCTAGATAAATCAAACCAAAAAATAAATAAGAGGTAAGAGAGGTGAATGGAATCCTAGAAAAATTAGAGTTAATAGATATGTGGAGAAAAATAATTAGGGACAAAAAGGAATACACCTTCTTTTCAGCAGCACATGGTACATTCACAAAGATTGACCACGTACTAGGGTAGTGATGGGCAAACTAAGGCCAGTGGGCCAGATGTAGCCCCCTAAAATGTTCTATCCAGCCAGGCAACATTATTCCTAATCTGACGAATACAATGAGTAGGATACAATACAATGAAACTTTGAAAGAGTTGCCTTAGAAACAGACTGACAAATGAGCATTTCCTTTCCTTTGGCCCCCTCTTTAAAAAGTTTGCCTGGGGGCAGCTGGGTAGCTCAGTGGAGTGAGAGTCAGGCCTAGAGACAGGAGTAGGTTCAAACCCGGCCTCAGCCACTTCCCAGCTGTGTGACCCTGGGCAAGTCACTTGACCCCCATTGCCCACCCTTACCACTCTTCCACCTATGAGACAATACACCGAAGTACAAGGGTTTAAAAAAAAAAAGTTTGCATATCACTGCACTAGGGCATAGAAACATGGCAAACAAATGCAAAAGAACAGAAATAATAAATGCAACCTTCTCAGATCATAATGCAATAAAAATAATAATAAGTAAGGGTACATGGATAGGCAAATCAAAAACTAATTGGAAACTAAATAATATGATTCTCAAAAATCAGTTAAAGAACAAATCATAGAAACAATTAAGAGTTTCAGAGAAGAGAATGAAAATGATGAGACATCCTACCAAAATCTGTGGGATGCAGCCAAAGCAGTACTGAGGGGGAAATTTGTATCTTCAAGCACATATATTAACAAATTAGGGCAAAGATCAATGAATTGGACATGCAAATCAAAAACTAGAAAGTGAAAAAATTAAAAATCCCCAGATGAAAACTAAACTAGAGATCATAAAAATTAAAGGAGAAATTAATAAAATCAAAAGTAAAAGAACTATTGAATTAATAAATAAGACCAGAAGCTGGTACTTTGAATAAACAAATAAAATTGACAAAGTACAGGTCAATCTAATTAAAAAAGAAAAGGAAAGAAGAAAACCAAATTAAGAGCATCAAAGACAGCAAAGGAAAGTGGTGAATGAGGGAGGGGATGTGGCAAAATTGGGACATTGATATATTGCTGGTGGAGTTGTGAATTGATCCAACCATTCTGGATGGCAATTTGGAACTATGCTCAAAGGGCTTTAAAAGACTATCTGTCTGGGACAGCTGGGTAGCTCAGTGGATTGAGAGGCCTAGCAGCGGGAGGTCCTAGGTTCAAATCCAGCCTCAGACACTTCCCAGCTGTGTGACCTTGGGCAAGTCACTTGACCGCCATTGCCCATCCTTACCACTCTTCCACCCAGGAGCCAATCACAGAAGTTAAGGCTTTAAAAAAATTTAAATTAAAAAAAAAAGACTATCTGTCCTTTGAACCAGCCATACCACTGCTGGGTTTATACCCCAAAGAAATCATAAGGAAAAAAAGACTTGTACAAAAATATTTATAGTTCCACTCTGTAGTGACAAAAAACTGGAAAACGAGGGTATGCCCTTCAACTGGGGAATGGCTGAACTAATTTTGGTGTCTGCTGGTGATGGAATACTATTATACTTAAAGGAATAATGATCTGGAGGAATTCCATGTGAACTGGAATGACCTCCAGGAATTGACACAGAGTGAAAGGAGCAGAACCAGGAGAACATTGTACCCAGAGACTGATACACTGTGGTAAAATCGAATGTAATGGATTCCTGTACTAGCAGCAGTGCAGTGATCTGGGACAGTTCTGAGGAACCTATGAAAAAGTACACTATCCACATTCAGAGGAAAAATGATGGCAGTGGAAACATAGAAGAAAAACAACTGCTTGAACACATGGGTTGTTGTAGATATGATTTGGGATGTAGGCTTTAAACAACCACCCCAGTGCAACTATCAACAATATGGAAATAGGTTTTGATAGATGACACATGTAAAAACCAGTGGAAATGCACATTGGTTATGGGCAGTGGGTGTGGTGGGTAGAGGGAAGAGTAAGAACATGAATCATGTAACTATGGAAAAATCTCTTATCATAAAAATTTTAAAATGTAAAATAAAATTAAATTTCATTGTGTTTTAAAATGTAAATACCATTCCTTGCTTTCTGCTGAAATTTTCTGGGGCTCCTCTTTATGTTAACTCTTGTTTAAAGGTAAAGATGAAAGTTTGGCTTGGAAATTTTTATCTCAGCTAATTTTTAGACAACCCATTAACTGGTTGCTGGATAGCACTTCAAAATCATAGGCTTCACAAATTCATACATTCCCCCCAATCTCCAACACACACACATTTGCATTCATACAGTCACACACCCTCCTGCCTCAAAACTTTGAGTTCTTTTTATGTCACCTTCTTTCCAGGCCTCCCCCTCCTCCCCCCATTTTTTTCAAACTTGAAACCATCCTTGAGTGTTCTCCTTTCTCATTCTCATGTCCAATCAGTTTCCAAGTCTAATGAATTTCTCCAGCACAATATTTCTCATATCTAACCTCTTCTCACTTGCATTCTTTGTTCTAGTTCAGGATCTCATTGTTTGCCTGGGCACTAGCAACCTTGCTGTTCCTTAACCATGACACTGTACTCTACGCATTTTTACTGACTCCTTCATGCACAGCATCTCTGTCTTTCTGTCTTACTTCAAATTCTAACTAAAATTTCACTATCTTCAGGATGCCTTTCCCAATCCTAGTAGTCCTTAATTCTGATGCCTTCCCTCTGTTGATTATTTCCATAATAGCTTTTTTATAGATAGCTGTTTGCAGGTTGCCTCTTCCAGACCATGCGCTCCTCTAGAACAGGAAATGCCTTTTATCTTTCTTTGTATCTTTGATACTTAACACAGTGCTTATCACATTGTATGTTATTAATAAATGATAATTGACTGACTTCTCCAAAACTAGTTTTTGCTGCTATTTACTCTCTATGTATCTTGTATGTGACTATTAACATACTTTAAAATCTATTATATAAGAATGTGAGTTTCTTGAAGGCAGGGGCTATTTTTGATTGATTCTTTGCATCTCTAATACTTATTAGCACAATAAGTAAATTCTTATAGACTGATTAAGGATTTTTCTTGACTAATTTCGTGATTAAAAAAAAAACTTTACTCTCTGACTTAGTAACAACTCTAAGACAGAGGGGCAGGGACTAGGTAAACAGGATTGAATGACTTGACCCAGGACACATAACTAAGAAGTGTCTGAAGTCAGAATTGAACTCAGACCCCCTAATTCCAGGACTGGTACTCTATCCACCCTGCCACCTAGCTGCCTCAATTTTTTTTAATAAACCAAGTTACTTTATGAAACTAACATAGAGATACAAATCTTATAAATTCTGCTAAAAGTTTGTAAATGTTTCTATTTTAGAGATCTGAGAAGAGAACTATAAATAATACCAATAAATTCATTCTCTAAAGTTTCAATTTATAAATCATATGAATCAATTTGTGAGGATATGATTATAAGTCCATACTTAATTATTATGTTTGTAAATTAACATTTGTCACTTGGTTCCCATGGAGATTCAGGATATAGAATAAGAGGCTAGAGCATTGGTTTCTAAGGTTTATGTAATATGTGCCACTTTTCTAAAAAACGAAATGGAACCCTTCCCCCTGATTTTCATAGCCTAATCTACACAAAGAATTTTCTTAGCTTATATTTTTAAATGAATATTTTTAATAATTTCATTGTATTATAAATCATTAGAATATAATCAAATTGAAATTTACTGTTATAGGCTCATAGATTTTAAGATGGAAGGAAACCAAGCCTAACCCCTTTTTTACAGTTAAAGAAACTGGTATGGGAGAAATATTTACTCTCTGAGTTCATGTGATAGATAATTGATTCCAAATACATATTTACCACACTGCAGAAATTATGAAGGTAAAAAAAATCTAGGTTTTCCCTTTTTAAAAAAATTTATCATACCCAAGCATTAGTTCAAGCCTCAAAGAAAACCTGAAAAATTATGAGGATTCTAGAAAGACACCTTAAAGGAAAAATTGCATCAGAGTGACATAGAAAGAATTCATTTAAATATTACAATCTTACACAGCCCTCTTAAGCCATACAACTTAAATAGAAGTTGTTGTTATTCATTTGTTTCAATTGTTTCTGACTCTTTGTGACCCCATTTGGGGTTTTCTTGGCAAAGGTAATGGAATGGTTTGTTATTTTCTTCTCCAACTCATTTTACAAATAATGAAACTGAGACTAGCAGAATTAAGTGACTTGCCCAGGTCACACAACTGGTAAGTGTCTGAGGCCAGATTTGAACTCCAGAAGAGGAATCTTCCTTACTCAGGGCCTAGTACTCTATCCACTAAAAGGAAATGAAACATTAATTGAATAAGTGACATTTACATAGTTTGCAAAACCCTGCATAAATATTATTTCATTTTATATACCAGCCATCTGTGACATATATTATAGATATTCTCTCTTTTTCCCATTATTCCTCCCCCTTCCCCACCAAATCCTGCCCCTTCTAAACTTTTTTATACCTTTCAAGTATGCTACTTAGAAGTGGTTAGAAAATTGAGGATCAGGGAATTTAAGTCAGTCAAAAATCATTTATTAAATGCTTACTATGTGCTAGGCATAGTGAGGATAAAAAGAAGGGGGGGGGCGGAGACCTTGCACTCAAGTAGCCCACAGTTTAATCCAGGAGACAGCATGTAATATATGTTCAAACAAGCTATATACAGCTTAAGTAGGAAATAAATTAGTATAGGGAATGTACTCATATTAAGAGAGATTGTGATAACTTTCCAATAAAAGTTGGGATTTTAACTGGTATTTGAAGGAAGACAGGGAAGCTAGTTGATAAAGATGAGGAAAGAGAACATTCCAAGGTTGGAGGACAGCCAGAGAAAATGGCCCAGATGGGAAGAGATGGAATATCTTGTTTGTGGAACAGCAAGAAGCCAATGTCATTGGATTGAAGAACACAGGGAATGAGTAAGTTGTAAGAAGATTAGAAAGATATGTAGGAAGCGGAGGGGATAGTTTATGAAAGACCTTGAGAACCAGAGAGTTTTTGTTTGTTTTGTTTTGTTTTTTGTTTTTTAAGCTCTGCCACTTACTCTGCCTCTAGTTTTAGATAAATCAGTGATCCTGTCTGTCTCAGTTTTTCCTTTACAGAATGAAAGTGTTGGACAAGATTACCTCCAATTTTCCTTCTACCTCTAAATGTAGGTTCTTCAAATTCATGTTAGTAGAAGGGCTTTAACAGAAGTATTTCTTTTATGAAGGAATTCTGGTGTGTTCCTTTTAACTATACAGAAGATCTTCACTTAGGAGGAATGGTAGAAATGAGAAACTGATCCTCCTCCTAGGAGACAAAGTCCCTTCTTTGTCTTCTCATCTTGGGGAGCTCCAAGGTTCCAAACACAACAGAATTGTTTAATTCTCCTTTTCAGAAGTCTTTACAGGCAGAAATATTCTTTGAGCCATTATTTTTGTTGCATCTTTTTAAACTTAATTTTACCTTACTTTATATTTTGTTGTTGCTATTTTCACATTTTAAAATTAATCTGGCTTCAACTCATCTCTAGTTCAAACTTAATGTAATCAAAATTTGGGAAATCTTGACCAAAAAAGATGTTACATAAGTTGTCTCAGCTTAATTACATTTTTAAGCTCATAAATAAATTTTAGGATTTTTTCCCTAAACCTAACAAAGCTATTCAACAAAGATAGAATAGGTACCAATTCATTTCTATGAATCTAGGACCCTACTAGTACCTTACAATCTTTTTCAACATTGTTTCCTACCTCTAAATCCCTAGGTACTCTTTCATACAGGCTATGTGTATGAAAAGCAATATAGAAACAATTACAGTTCATATGATAAGTTACTAGAGCAGCTATCTAAATTAATAAGGAGCATCTACTGATTTAAAATACACTATATTTTAATTTTAGATTGTTTTAACTAGGTTTGAGGGGAGCAAAGCTGTAAGCTTTGATAGTGTTAAAATCAGATAAGAGATAGTTGTTACTGATTGTTCTGTTTTGTCTTGTATTTCATTCCTTTTCTAATAAGTTCCAAAGTCTTGACTGATAATTGACCCTTGACAGAGATAAATAAAAGTGGTTATTATTTATTTTTTAACTTATGCTGGTTCAATTTGTCATATGCAAACCCTCATTAACCATTCTTCTGGCCTCTGGATTGCCTGATCCCCTGTCCCCTTTACTTCCTTTTAAATCTTGAGTTACTCATTTCACTGTTTTACCATATCATTACTGCTCTAATAAGGAGAATAAAACTTCTCACTTCCTTGTGAATGTAATGCCTTTCTCTCCTCTAAATAGGCTGGAATTCCCTTCTTATTTTCATTACTAATGAGATTGGATTTTATCACCTTGACCGAAAGTAATGTTTGCATTTCATAAAACTGGCTGGTAAATAAGCATTTTGGCATTTACATTTTTATATTATATTCCATATATTTATTTAATATGCACATATGTGTTGGATAATTAGTTGCCTTGTAAATAGTGTACTCTTTACCAGTGGATGTTTCACTTAATTAAAGAAATAAAAAATGTTCTAGTACAATATGGTCCACAAGGGTTTATCTGTATTGTAATAATTATTACTACACCATTTTCTAATCAGTTGGTATATTCTTTTCTACTCTTCTCATATACAAAATTAATATCAAACACTAAGTAACCAAAAATTCTAAATTCTTTCATAGCATGACATCTTCCTTGTAGAAAAAAATCCTGGTTTATTTTTCCTAATATATCAATTCTTTCAATAGTTAATTCAAGTTTTAAAAATTACAACCCTTGATATAAAATGCTAATGGATAATCTAAAAACTGCAGTTCTTAATACTCTTTTCCCCTTTTTGATCACTCTATCACCATCACTGAGGGACTGAAAGCCATTTTGAGTTTTATCATTTTCATGGGTATCTGTGTTCCATAAAATAAGCATTGATAATTAACCTGTTTGTCCTTAGGGACTGATCCTTGGATAACAAGTCTGTCACCACAGATATACTCACAGCCTTTCTAATTTATTAGGACTTGCCAGAGCTAACATTCTTCTGGCATAGTATTTTAGAAGCCAGGGCTTTGCTAGAGAACCTATGGCATGTGTACGAAAAGGGGCATGCAGAGCCCTCTCTGTGGGCATGCCTGCAGGAGCCTGCAGTTCAGTACTAGAAAGCCAGAGGTGTTCCCCTCCCCCTCTCCATGCACCTGAGGACATTTCTCACTTCCCCCACCCCTCTGCCCAGCAGCCAATGGGAGCCCTTCCTCCCTCCCTTGTCTGGGGTAAGGTGCAGGGGATAGGGGCTGGGGAAGGGACATATGCTGCCTGAGGGTGTGGCACAGACAGCAGCCTGTGGAGTCTGTAGTGAAGGTGATTCTTTGATGGAGTTGGAGAAGAAGCTAGATTTGAGGGAAGCATAGCTCACTTGGCACATAGCTGGAGGGGAGCTGAGCACACAGGCCACTCTTCACCCTCTCCACATGCACCTCTCATCACCTGTCCCTCTGCTCAGCTGCCAAATGGGAGCACTTCCTCCCTCCCTCCCCTGTTTGGTGGCGGGGCAAAGTGTGAGTGAGGTTATGTGACACTCGGTCAGGGGATGGGACAAGTACAACACTCAGTCTTGGCGGGATATGGAGGGAGCCTGGCACTCTGCCTCTAAAAGGTTCACCATCACTGAGCTGGGGAATAGGACCTCTTTTAGAACCTCTGGAGTAGAATTTTAATGACGATAGTTGCTGGTGTTCATTAAATAATATATATTCTGTTTTTCTTTGCTTATTTTTTTTGTAGGCAAAGTCATCAATAAAGATTTGCGCCACTATCTGAGTCTTCAATTTCAAAAGGGCTCAATTGATCACAAACTCCAGCAGGTGATTAGAGACAATCTCTACTTGAGAACCATCCCATGTAAGTATATATGAATGTCTGCTGCAAGTAAGATGAAATCTTTCTAGTTAAACTAAAGATTTAGAAATAAAATTCAATAAAGCCTACAGTTCTGTAATATAAAGATTGGAACATCCTCAACTTCAACCCTCATCCTGGGATTGAGGAATAAGCTGCAAGAAACTTTGGGAGAACTTATTTTATTTTTTAGAAAATTGGAATAATTTTTATTATGAATAAAATAGAATTATTAATAAAATATTTAAGATAAAGCAATCATTGCTTTGCAGTCATTAGTCTTCCTCAGTGATCTGCATGAATGAAAACATTTATTATGCGTTTATTCTGTATGAGTACTGTACTAAGCTCTGCTGATATGAATACAAAAGCAAAGCAGTCTCTATCCTCAAGGACTTCACATTCTAATAGAAAGAGATCACATCCACTGGAGTAGCAAGAAGAAAAGGGAATTTGGTATAGGAAATCACAGCTAATGAATGGAGCTCCAGGGGAGTTCATTGACATGCCCTTTCCAGAAGCAATATTTGTTTGATTTGATGCTTATTTCTTGAACAAGCAAGTGCAGAGTAGGATTTGGAGAACAGGAAACATACAGCTAGACAAAAGACCTGGGATGGAAGGGGTGAAATAGACTCGCTGGCCAAGTTCTATAGGCTATATAATTCAAAAAGTTGTGCAATCAGAAGATTTTAAAGTTTTATTTAAAACTATCTACAGTTTCAAAACATTGAAATTTGGAGTCTGATAGTCTCCTATCTCAGAAAAGTAAAAGTTGTATGCCCCTGGGCAAGTCACTTTATCTCTGTGATGCTCAATTTAGTCATTTATGTACTCAATTAGTCATTTATGTACTCAGTTTCAGTGTATACAAAACGAGGACATTAATACCTGTAGTACCCTCCCTAGCTACTGATTATTGAATGGGATAATGTATGTAAGGTACATTATAAATCTGAATATTCTATTCAGGAGTCTGTCAATAAGCATTTAGTGCCTACTATGTGCCAGGCATTATGCTATATAAAAGTCAGTTATCATTGGTATAACTTAAGACAAGCAGTAAATATAGTACAACTCAATGCAAGGGCAGCATACATTTCCCCTTCTGGGTAGGACTCTCATTTTCACAAGAAAGAGAAGAATTCAGTGCCACCTTTTTTTGTGGACTTTTAAAAATTGACTTTATTCTAGAAGTTAATGAGCATGTTCTTGTTTTCTTAGAGTTGTTAGTTGATGGGGGAAGGGAAGAAAATAAGCCTTTGATAACACCTACTATTTGCCAGGCAGTGTGCTAAATGTGTTTTACAAATACTATCTCATTTATTCCTTACAAAAACCCTGTGAGATAGGTGCTATTCGCATTCCCATTTTATAGTCGAGGAAACTGAGGCAATAGCATTTTAGTTATATAATAAGTATCTGAGACGAGATTTGAATTCAGGTCTTCCTGACTCTGGGACTAAAGTTCTATTTGCCTAATGGTCCAGCCATCTATTGCTTATGGTGGATACTAACAGAGAATCCACTTCTTTCAATAACAATTTAAAAACAAGAAGTTTATTATCTGACTTGTTTAAAAGACTCAGGGCAGAAAATAAGAGCAAGCCTAACAATTTGGAAATTGAAAAGCAGCTGGAGTGTGTTTTCTCCCTTCTTTTGAATTTGAGGCATAGCAGGGAGCCAAAAGAAAATATGCTACTTCTAAACTTAATAACAATATAATAGTAGCTAACATTTATATAGTGCTTTAAGGTTTGCAGAGCACTTTACAAATATTATCTCATTTGATCCTCACCGCTCTGTGAGGTAGGTGCTATTTTTAACCTCATTTTACAGAGGAGAAAATTGGCCAGATAGGGATTAAATGACTTGCCTAAGACCACATAGCTAATAAATGCCTGAGCTCAGTTTTGAACCGGGCTTCTTGGTCCAATCCTCTATACACAGTGCCTCCTATAAGCATATTCATTTTATGGGCATACATATATGTATTTGAAAATCTTTATGTTCTTAAATGATTATGATTAAATAAAAGAATTTCAGACTTCATAGGCATGTATTGAAACACATTTTTTGGCCTTTCTATTCCTAGTGCTTAGCACAGTGCCTATTATATGGTAGGTATTTAGTAAGTGTTTAGTAAGTTGACTGCCTACCGACAGTATTTGCATGTAACTGTGGTGAAGAGTAGATGAGTGAGTCTTAAGAATTGAGCAGAGCAGATTGAGAAACTTGGAAGTTAGGACATACATACATACACACACACACATATACACATCTATATGTATGTATATGTATGTGTGTGTGTGTGTATATATATATATATATATATATACATATACATTTCCTGGAATGAGGGTAAATTTTGTGGGGGAGGAGACTGAACTAGACACTGAACTCTGAGAAATGAGGGAGAATATCTAGGGAGTCCTCAGAGTGGTTAACAACTAACAGAACATTTATTGGGTGACAAATTTCAATTGATTGATTCTCAGGGAGTGAAAATTTACTGACTAATGGTAGTAGAGAGAGTCAGGAAGTGGCAATGGAAACACAATAATTTAGAAGTAGCATGAGAGCACTAATCACTAAATATGAGGAATACCATTGAGGTAACTGTCATGTTTTTGTTGTTAAGTATTTCCTAGTTCTGCTTTGATGAAAAAAAAGTAAAGAATTTAAAACTTTTTATACTAAATTTGGTTTTTACTTAGAGTATGGTTTAGCCTTTGTTCTACATATGCAGCCAACACTCTAGTTCAGTCTCTCATCTCTTCTTACCTGGACTATTATAATAGTCTCTTAGTTGGTCTTCCTAACTATAGTTTCTCTCTGTCCATTCTGTCTTCCAAAATGTGTCCAGTGATTTTCCTAAGGTACAGGTCTGAACATGCCACTCCTATATTCAGTAAACTCAAGGGGTTTCCCTTTGCCTCTTTGATGAACAGGTACAAGAATTATAACCTGTTCATTTCATGAAGTTAATTTTATATTAAAATCTTAGCATTCCATAAATTTTAGAAATAATTCCAATGATTAATGTCTAGATAGCAATAACTGAATGAATGGGTGAATGAAAAAATAACCAAAAGAATATGTGATTTCTTCAATATAGGGTACATTCTTTTATAGCTTAGTTCTGAAACACATTGGCATGCTCAGGCTATTAAAAGTAGTATCAGAGATGTTATTTGAACCAAAGTCTTCCCAACTCTTAAGTCTAACGCTCTTTCTTTGAAGACTGTCCAAATCAATCACTGTGAACATTTTATGAATCAGTCTAAAAACTTGATGATCCAAAATACTTTCCTTTTCTTACTGGAATGTTACAAATATTCCAGAAAACTTTTTTTTAATTTTCTTTTCATGCCTTCATATAGCATATAATTTTAAGTGGCTGTTTCAAAGGTACATTATATTTTAAATAGTTAACATTTATTCAGTGCTTTATAATTTTTCTCATTTGATACTCTAAAATACCTTGGAAGAAAGGAAGGTGTTGTTATTATCCCCATTTTTTAGATGAAGAAACTGAGACAAACAGAGGTTCAATGACATGTTCAGAGTTCCAAAGTTAGTGTTATAATAGGATATTTGTTAATTAAGAGTTAATTGAGGGGGCAGCTGGGTAGCACAGTGGATTGAGAGCCAGGCCTAGAGACGGGAGGTCGTAGGTGCAAGTCTAGCCTCAGACACTTCCCAGCTGTATGACCCTGGGCAAGTCATTTGACCCCCATTGCCTACCCATGCCACTCTTCTGCCTTGGAGCCAATACAAAGTATTGACTCCAAGATGGAAGGTAAGGGTTTTAAAAAAGAGTTAATTGAGTAAGAGTTCAGTAGAAAATAGAGTTAAGTAATATAAGTTATTTTATAGATGCATAAGAGGGTTATCCTTTTCCTTAGGGTTTTTTTTTTCACTTACAATAAACATATTTTTGATATAACTGGCCAAGCCAGAATTCTTAAGACTGCTCTGAGAGCTATTTCTCTCAACAGTCACAACACACACAGCCTATCTACCTAGGACAAATAGTGATACCACACTATATAAATAATCTAGTTAGTAAACCCTTACAACATTTTACAACAATGTGTAAGGCCAAATTTGAACTCAAGTCTTCCTTATTCTAGGCACAGCTATCATTCTAAGCTACATTACCTAGCCTCTCTCATATCAATAATATGGCATGGGGATATAGCCAATGAGATGTTTTATTTTTTGTATTTCCTTTGTGAGTTTGATTTATTATATCATCTCCTTTTCCTTGTTAACAAGGATAATTGAGAATTGGGTTATTTATTGAGATTTAATAAAAGTGTAAGTGTTTGTTTTAGGCAATCAAATTTGCCATGATATTCCAACTCAGGTTTTCAGTCTTTGTAGTTTTAAATTTTATAAATTTGTGTTTTTATCTTTATTTTTTAAATTCTCTTTTCTCATCCATACATTATTTATTGCCCTAGTTTCACTTTCAATCGAAGAATTTTTTGGTGAACATTATAAACAGTATTTTTATAAGCATTATTTCTGAATATTTTGTAAGTCAAAACATGTTTTATAAGTCTGACTTACCTCTTTTCCTCCCTTTTAGGCACTACAAGAGCCCCCAGGGATGGAGAAGTTCCAGGAGTAGACTATAATTTCATTTCTGTTGAGCAGTTCAGAGCACTAGAAGAGAGTGGAGCATTGTTGGAAAGTGGAACATATGATGGTATGTGGCCCAAAACATTTCAAATCCAGGAGTATTTCTGAATGATAAAAAAAAAATTTACACAAAATTTCATCAGTAAAATACCAAGTATCCCATTTTTTTCTCCTTTCCATTTTTCATCATTGAGATGAATTTGATGAATTACCAAAAACATTGAAAAATCAAGAGAATTTAACTTTCTGATTTGCATTAGCAAGAAAACATTATATGCATAATTAGTATTGATTTAAATAGGAAAAAAATTAAATGAAACTGAATTCTGTTTAATTATATTAGCCAAGCTTGCAAGGCCTTGAAGAAAAGTTGAGAAAATGCTCCCTCTTTATTCATCATGGAGGTGGGAAACTATTGCTTATACTATTGGGTAAAATTGATGTTGATGTTGGCTAGTTTTGCTGAACTGTTTTTTTTTTCTCTTTCTTTTTTAATCATTGTTAAAAGGAATGGCTCACTAAGAAAGAAAATGCAGAGTGATTATATTTGGAAAATGTGTGTGATGTAAAATAGGTCAATAAGAAAATAAACTTGAAACAAAAGTACTGTGAAACTAAGGTACTCTGTCTTATAAAGAAACTTGAAAGTGAACTGTTCTTTAATAATTCTGCCAGATACACTATCTACTTCACTGATTCCTTTTGAGTCTACAGGTATTTATTTTCGAGTGCCTATAATAATTATTCACATTTATTTATAGTTCTAAGGTTTTGAAGTACTTTAAAGTAATCTCTAGATTTTACAGATGAGGAAACTTAAGCTCAGAAATGAAATGATTTATCTAAAGTCAGAGCTAATAAGGCAAGAAGAGAAGTGATATAGGTGTCTATATATCCAGAACACTGCTTTGGCACTATCCCATCCATAAGAAATACTTTGGAGCAATTAGGTATCACATTGGTAGAGTGCCTGACTTAGAGTTGGGAAGGCCTGGGTTCAAATCCATCCTCAGACATTTTTATCTGTGTGACCCTGAGCAAGCCACTTAACCCTACTGCCTAGTCCTTACTTCTCTTCACTTCTAGAGTTGATACTAAGATAGAAGGTAAGAGTTTAAAAAAAGAAAGAAATATTAGCAATTTATTTCTCATTTCAATCAGATAACCGTTTTGGTTCTTAATTTTGGGTTTTTATTTTATGAACTAAGGAGATGCCAGTGTTTTCTGTATATTATTAACTATCACAAATGTAGCTTGGGTTTTCTAAATCCCAACTTCATTTTGATCTTGGAAACTTCCCCCAAATGTTATAAATGGTTTAACAAATCAGAAGATTATTGGACTGGGCACTTCTCATTACATGTTAAGGATGTAACCATTCTAAAACTGATATAACCATGAGCAATCGAATATATATTTACCATTACCCTAATGTGGTTATACTAAAATGAGTACTTCCTTACCATGGAGGAAGAAAATTGTAAATATTTTCAAAGGATATTATAAATAGGTCACAAACCTACAAAGATACTTTGGGAATTAGCAAGCACAACTTCCCTAAGCAGTCAGAACAGTGGAGAACCAGGAATATGCCATTGAATTTGTTGATTGTAATAAAAAATGATTTACCTCTGGATGGAGTTAAGAGCCATCACTGGATTCAAAAGCCCCTCCATATGTCACATCCAGATGTGACAACTTAGCCAACAATGTGCTAGGAATAGGAAAGAAGCTTCAGACAAATAACTAAGTCCGAAAGGGTTTGGCAATTCAAGACTGGATCATCGTCACCAGAAATTGCTGACGGGTCATCCCACCCTTAAGAAGCCTGAACTTTAAGATCAAAATAGACTGAAAGAAAATAGTAGAATCTATGTGATATATTACTGCAAGATGAATAAAGAATATCTCAGAATAAAAGTCTACATTGGAAGCAACTGTTGTCCACAATTGCCTAGACATAAAACTGATCCGTGAAACTTAAGAATACTGTTTTAATAGATATTGCCGTTCCAAGTATTTATAACTTCCAAGTTTTCCAGATTTAGAGATAGCAGAGCCAAGGAGATAAAAATAATTTAGGAATAGGATGAGGTACATGTCATTTCTGTTATCCTGTCTCCTCCTAGAGGCATATTGAGGATGCTTTCATTTCTTACCTAATACTTCAAACCACAAAAAGCAGTTTTTAAATTATTAGTGTCTCTAGTCGTCTCTAAAACATTAAATATAAAAAAAATAGGAATATAGTGACTTGTTCTGGGATCCCTTCTAGCTCAATTCAGTCAAAAAAGATAAGAATAAGATGGCATTAAGGATAATTGGCGATTTTAGGTTGACAAGGAACTTCAAACAGGGTATTTTATTTACCATCATAAAAATCCTATGAGAATGTATCCTACAAATTTATCCTCATTTTATTGGTAAAGTAACCGAGGCTTATAGAGATTAAATTACTTTCCCATGGTAAATTAAACCTATGTCTTATTCTAAGGTCAGCATTCTTTCCACTAAACCATGCAATCTCTTTATCATTCTTGATTCTTCACAAGGTTATCCTCTTCTAATTAGAGGAACTTCCCAATATCAGCATTTTTGAGCTTTGTGTCTTGTTGTTGGTTGACTTCTACCCCTCCCTCCCCCTCTATAAAAGCAAATAAGAGAACACCAATAACTTATAGTCAATGCATCTACATTTCCATCTACCCAAAATCTTTAAGAATCATCCATACAAAAATCTAAGGCATTCATAGTGAATGTATTGAAGGGACAAGAACAGGATTTCAAAAGTAATATCCTGCATTATTATTGATTATTAAAAAAATCAATTCAAAACATAGCTTTTTGTTTTCTTTTACAAGAAGATATGTCATATCCTGTAAGGGTTAAGATAGGAGTTTTGACAAAATAAGAGAGTAGCTTTCAACTTTTTTTTAATGAGAATATAGTAGAATTGTAAATTAATATCCCTTTAAGCCAGAGAAAAGAAAACTTCTAGCAGTTTTTAACAATTAACAATTTAGATTAATTAAAATATAGACAGTCAAAGAATATAGTAAAGTTAATATAGTATAGGAAAGAAATGTAGGAAAGAGGTAGAGAAAGAAAATTTCCTAATATCTCTACTAGTTATCCTATAACTACCTATAATTACTACCTAAAACTGCTTATATCTACCTATAACTACCTCTAGTAACAAACACCCCATAAAGTTCCAACCCAATCCAGCCTAATCAAAACCAACCCAATCAGTGTTTAATCCAACCCAAATTATGTCTGTCAAAAAAGACCAGCCACTTTCCAAAAAGTTCAAGAAAGAAAAAGAATCTAACAGTCCAAACCAAAAGCCCAAAACCCAAACCCAAAAAACCCACTCAATAAGCTCAGGCCCCCCTTTTATATTCCAGCAACTAAATGTCAACCACCAACCCAACACACTCCCAGCAGGCAACTTCCCCACAACTCCCAGTCCTAACTGTTAGCAACTGACAGATCAACCAACTGATGTTGACCCCCTTTTTATATCCTCTTTCTACCTCACTTCCTTTCTCTATGGTTTCTGCTTCCTGTCACTGTGGGCTGGTTAATCCCTACACATTTCTATTGTTAGAGGACCTCCAGGTCCCCTGTTAAATTAAAAAAAGGAATAAAGAATTCCTTTTTACAATCCAAACATCAAATGTATTCAAGATGCCTTGAAAGATGTAACGAATGAAATAACCATGTTTAACGGTTCTCTGATGAACCATAAAATGGGGAGATATATACTTTCTAGAGGTCTTTACTCTGATGGAAAAGATCCTGTATAGAGTTCAAAATTAAAAATGATGTAGCAAGTTTCTTTCTCCAGATACAAATGTTTGTAAGTGTCATTTTATTGACTGCATCAAGCTCCATCAGTGTTCTCTCTCTCTCTCTCTCTCTCTCTCTCTCTCTCTCTCTCTCTCGCTCTCTCTCTCTCTCTCGCTCTCTCGCTCTCTCGCTCTCTCGCTCTCTCGCTCTCCCTCCCTCTTACTCTCCCTCTTCTCCCTCTTCACCTCTCCCCCCTGCTACTTGCCTCAGCGGATAGAGGACTAGACCTGGAGATGTGAGGTGCTGGGTTCAAATTTAACCTCAGATACTTCCTAGTTGTGAGATCCTGGGCAAGTCACTTAACCATTTGTCTAGTGTAATGCAAAAGGGTGCATATTAGGCCTGCAAAGCCTAACTGCAAAGTTTTCTGACAGTTGAAAAGGGCTTAGAATCCTGAGGTTAGGCAGTAGACCCTGGAGACTCGATGAGAGTAGGAGGGGTCAACTGAGCTCTATCTTGGGACTAAAAACCTGGCCTATATTCTGCAGTTTTTCTCTTAAAATTTGTTAGCTTAACTATTTCCTTTATATCTCCCTAACCTCCCTTATTCCCAATCATCATTTTCCCTTTCCTGAATTTCTGTGAGTTTTGAAAGGAGGGTGGATCTGGGTGGTAGCTTTCAAACTTGGTAGATTTAGTTTCCCTGTAGTCAAATAGGGCTTACCCTTGTTACAAATTATCTCTTGAATCATTGTATCCAACTTTTCTAACCCTATAGGCTACAAAACCTCTAGGGGCTGAGTTAAGGCAGGTCCTTCTCAGTTTCACATTCCTGTCTCCCTCCCCCACCTGAGGCTTTCTCTAGGTGGCTGTTAGTTACCTTGAATCCCTCCATCCCTTTCAATCAACCCTAAAACTCAATAAACCCTCTTTGTCACTTAATCAAACCTTTGGCAAGTTCATTAGTTGATTGAATAAGAGAGGTAGAAGGGGAGAAAGGAATAATATTGCCTCTGAGTCCTGAAGGGAATTGGAGGTGTCCATTTGGAGGAAGTGCAATCTCAATACTTCCTCTGAACTCTTCCTTTGTGAAAGCCCTCTAGTCAGTTTCAAGCCATTCTTGGCTGGCCCCAACCTTGGTCTGTAGAAGTGCCCTTCCTGCTTGAAGGGCTCAGTCTGTTTCCCTTTAGTGTCTCTATCTCAAACCTGAGTCCCAGTCTGTGTCCCCCAGACTGCAGTTGCCTGCCCAGAATACCTCATCCTCTCCCTTGCAATTCTTTATACCTCCATGTTTATATTCCCTTACTTTTCCTACCACCTCAATCTACCACCTTCACCACTGTACCTTTGTTATCTACTTACTGCCTTAGGGATCCACAAACCCCTATCCAGAGTGCCTTATCCCTATTCACACTACCTTTAGTCCCTTACCTGCCTTATCCCCTATTACAACCCTTAATCCCTTTATTACCTCCATCCTTAATTCTCATATTACAATCCAGTATGTTACCCTACTAGATTTATCCCCTTATAACACTAGCCCTTATCACTCTTGTGCCTTGAAACCAATACTAAGTATCAATTCTAAGATAGAAGGTAAGTGTTTTTAAAAAATAAAAATAAATGTTTCTTGACTACCTTCTGATACATTTGCATTTATTAGGCCTGATTCTTTGAAAGCTACTAAAAGGGTCATATCAATCCGTTTGTATCTATGCAATTATAAAAAATGTTTTGTGGTGATATGGAAATCATCCATTTTTTGAACATTAGTGTCTGAGGCATGGAGTGCAATAGAAAAATAGGAAGCATGCCACCTCTAATTATTATTAGCCTCCTGCAAGCCTGCTGCTTAGAACTTGTCTGACTCTGGGGCCTTAAAGACCAGAGCTTTTACAGTTCCTGCCAATCTGGAAAGGCTTTGAGTTGAGGTTCAAAAATGGACTGTATGTTATCTGTTTCAGGACCATCCTTGAAGAAAGTAAAAGACTCATTACTAGCTTGGCCACAGACTGTTGAATTTTTTCAGGCATAGTCAAAATTAGATCCTGGAATTATAACTCTAATGCTAAGTGTGGACACCACACTTGTGATTTCATTGACAGTAGAGTGGGAACTCTCAGGTTAGTAAGTTCCCTCTAGCACTGAAAGCCAGAGCCTTCTCTACAATCAATATTATTAGAGACTTGTCTAGGCCAGGGGTATGGAATTCAAATATAAAGGGGATACTCATCCATACACAAGGATCCCTGTGGGCTGCAGATTAACTTAGTTTTAAAATGTAAAGTTATTGGTGCTTAATTATATTTTTGTTTATTTTGTTAAATATTTCCAAGTTACATTTTAATCTAGTCTTACCACCCTTAGGAGTGTTGTAGGTACACTTCTGGTCTAAGGCACTAATAGCTGTGGTGACTTGCCCAGAATCACACAGTCAATACTTATCACAGACTAGAATTGAACTTTGTTCTTCCTGCCCCAGATGCAGATTGTCTACCTACTCCTCTATACTATTTTATAATGATAATCCCATACATTTGTATGGATTTCACACTGTACAAAGCGATTTCTGATTTCCATTGAAAAAACTGGAGAAAGGGATAAAGTTGCAAAGAGGGAAATTTAGGCTTAATACCAGGAAAAACTCCTTAATATTAATAAGTACAATCATTCATAGTGTTAAAGATTTCAGACAAACAAAAAGAAGGAAAAAACATATTCCTTTGACACCTATTATTTCCTAGTGACCAAAGGTTTAAAAAAAGCAACAATTATTCAAATGTTGGATAGCCCACCTTAAAAATTGTTGGAACTCTTTTCCCTGAAGGGCCTCAAACATAAATTTGATGCTCACTTGTTCAGGTATGATGTAATAGAGATTCTGTTTTTAGATATAGTTTGGAATAGATGACTGCTGAGGTCCTTTCCACCCTAAAATTCTTTGATTCTGTTTGTATAATTTTGTTTGATCCCACAGTTTTGTTTTTCTACTGCATCTGTGGTTTCATGGTTAAATTCTTTCTACTAGTATAGATTGACACCTGCTTTGCGACTGACAATTTTAGAAAATTGACTGGGGTACTGAGAATTAACCTCCTTTGTGACCCTTGTGTCACCTAACCAGCATATCTAAGTCTTCCTGACTGCAAGGCAAGCTCTCTGTCCATTTAGTATTTTATGTTACCATAGTACCAACCCTGCATTTCTGTGTTACATGTATTTTTCTTTTTCTACAGATAATTAAACTAAGGCACAAAAAGGATTAAAGCCCATGATAAATATTGCTTTAAAGGTTACAGCACTTTTCTCATAAAAACACTCTGAAGTTGCAAGTATTATTATCCTTTCTTTTACTGAGAGGAAAAATGAGAATCAGAGAGGTTATAGAATTTGCCCAAACTTTATTAAGTGTCAGAGCTAGAGTTTCAGCCTGACTTTGATTCTAGTGCTCTTTCCTCTACATTGTGTATGTGTTAAGAACCATGAAAAAAGTGCAAAGTGCTATATAGGATTTTAGATAAGAGGAAAACCGCTTTGGACTTGTGTGATCAGCTTCATGAAGAAGATGACATTTGAGCCAGACCTTGAAGGATGTATAGAATTTTGATAGATTGAAATGGTAGCCTTCTAGACAGAAGGAAAGACTCAAAGATGAAGAAGTATGGCATATCTTTCAGGAATGAAAAGATAGTTTTGCTGAAGCAAAATTTTTGTCTAAAGTAGTAAAGGAATATAAAACTGGAACAGTAATTTAGAAACACATTTCAAACGATTTTAAATGTAAGACTAAGGAATTTACACTTTGTTTTGTAGCCAGTGGGTATCCAAAGACATTTTTGATCTAGAAGCCAGAATAGGATGAATTGTCAAGTGGAAATGCTGGTGACTTGAAGACCAGTTAGAAGGTTGTTTCTGTAGTACAGAGGAAAGGTACTGGTCTTGAGGAGAAAGTGTTGTGAGTAAAAAAGTCACACAATTTACAAAAGAGAATGTGTAGGAAATATCTCAGCATGGCATAGCAGGTCATGGAGATGATGGCTGTGTGGATTGTTGTTTCAAATGTTACTAAAGGTATCAAGCCTCAGTGAGAGAGAATAATGGGGCTATTAGCAGAAATAACCCCCCCACCCCCCCATTCTCCCTCTCTTTCTCTCACTTCCTCTTGTTACATTCCCCTCCTCCTCCATATTCATCTCTCCTTCCTTCCAAAACCTCTGAGAGAGAGAGAGAGAGAATGAGAACTCAGTTATTTAAGGAATAATGAGGCAAGATGAAGAAGTGGTTGATTCAGAAACCTTTACAACGTGATTTCATTGTCATATAAAGTATTAGAAATTTTCATAAATAACTCATTAAAATATAGATACAAAAATACTTCCTAAAGCCAAATTTCAAGAATTTTGTATTTCTACCACCCTGCCTGTAGAATGGGTACTTGAAAGATAATTATACTTTTTAGGGGGGCTGCTAGATGGCTCAGTGTTTGAGAGCCAGGCCTAGTGACAGGAGTTTCTGGGTTCAAATTTGGCCTCAGATGCTTCCTAGGTGGGCAAGTCACTTAACCCCCATTGCCTAGCCCTTGCCACTCTTCTGCCTTGGATCCAGTGCACAATATTGATTCCCAGATGGAAGGTATGGTTTTGGTTTTTGTTTTTTAATTCATTATAGTCTTCTAGACTTGTCTGTCAAATGTGATGATCAGCTCATGGTTTAATTTGGAAGTAAAATTTGAGATGTACGTTTCTTTCAGAGAAACCCTTAGTTATCTCTCGGGGAGACCTAATTTACCTCACATGGATGAGTACTTTAATTAATTCTTCTAGGAAGCAAAAAGCCTTTACTAAGAAGAAGTGATTTATCTTAAATAGAGGGAAAGTATTTTATTTCTTTAAAAAAATTTGCTTACTTTATCCTACTATAATATCAGTATGATTATGATTAATATAAGGTCAAAACTTATGGTAGCCACCAACTGTTAACATAATTTTGATGACCTCCTTCCTTCTTGGCTCTTTGATTTAAAATATGTATAAAATTAAGAAAATATTTTAATTTTTCTGTATTATTTTCACAAAAATGCTATTCTTATGATTAGATAGTAAAGTTAGCATTTTATGGCTTCTGGTGTGGGCCAGTATTGAACTGTACAATCGATGCCATTTTTTGTTTGATAAAGTATTAAATGAGATTACATATTTTGGATGTGTAGAATTTTAATTTTTAAAAAAATTATTCTACCTGTAGGCTTTTACCTTTAGCCTCCATACAGAGTTGAAATTTCAACAAAATTATTATGTTGCACAGTGAAACAAAATTGATTAGGGTTAGTTACCTTTCTCTTTTATTCCAACCTAATCCTGCTGTTTATCTTACATAAAGGTACTAATGTACTTAAAATTAACAAAGGAGAAAATAATTAAGTTCCTTTTCTGGAACTGTGTGTACTATAATCACTTTGGGAATAACTGTACTATGCTCAAATAGAACATCAACCTCTGCATTTAAAAATAAAATGTAATGATAAGTAGCAGCATTTATAATTCAATAATTATAGGTCTTATATACTTTAGTATACAGCAGAGTAATCTAATTCTACTTTAAATAGAGGTTCTGCTTTTAGACTGTAAGTAACGAGAAATCAGTCCCTCAACAATAATGTCAGATAGTGCAGAACTTAGTGATTGACTCATGGTTGTTAATATTCTCATTCTGACATTGCTGTTGCTTTTTATTTTACACATCAGGAAATTTCTATGGAACCCCCAAGCCACCAGCAGAACCTAGTCCTTTCCAGCCAGATCCAGTTGATCAGGTCCTATTTGATAATGACTTTGACACGGAATCTCAACGAAAAAGAACCACATCGGTCAGCAAAATGCAAAGAATGGACAGTTCTCTTCCTGAGGAGGAAGAGGAGGAAGACAAGGAGGCAGTTAATGGAAGTGGAAATACAGGTTTGTAACTGGCAAACAATTCTTATTGTTATACTTATTGATTGACTTTAACATGGCACTAAACTGTAAGTAGTTCACTTTTTCATAGGGTAAAAAGTAACTTCAAACTGTGTGGGTTTATAACTATCTATTAATATGGCATGATAGGGCAAAGAAGATCTAGACAATACACTACATTCTGCACATGATTTCAAGAAACAAATTTAAACTATCAATTAAGATACAGAAATAAGTTATTTGCATCTTTGCTTAAGGGATGTTAGAGGTTAACTTCTGATAACTTAATAAGAATCTTGATGCTTGTTTCCTTCCAATGACTTATGAGGAAAACTTAGGTGATTTAAGAAACAGTTATTAAAGAAACAGTGATTAGAAGGGATTTAAAATCACAGTAGGAAAATAACCTGAAAATTGACATTTTCCTTAGTAAAAAATTTCAAGTTGGCCTCATTTTTCTTCATTAAAAAAAATTCTCTGGTATTAACGGAGACTGCCTAAACTTTGGTGGACTTTTGTGGTAATGTAGGAGTCACATGGGAGGTAATGATACCTCAGACTAAGAATATGAATAGAAATAACAATGGAGAGGAAACTTCCTAGTCTATTTCCTTCTTTGTAATAAAAATAATTAGTTTTTTTCCTTTAATTGCATCCTCTGATCACACTCAAAATGCATACAAGAAAATAAAGATGTCTGGTTGACCACAGATATTTTTGGTAAAGAGAAGACAGAATCAGAAAAATAAAACAGAAAATAATAGAATCGACTGTAAGAAATGCTTATTAAATAAGCAAGTGGAGGGGGGAAGGGGATAAGAAATCATTTCAGTTTCCTCATAGTTCTCACAGATGGAGAACAGGCAACAGTTTGCCTTTCCTACTCTCCTCAGCACTCCATACCCACACCTGGCCGTAGTTGTTGCAGCAAGTAAGGGAATCTTAGTGTCTTTCATGTGCCACCATTACATATACCTCTCTATCCTTTGGTGCAGATTTGAGTAATCTTGCACAGGTTAGTCAGGGTCATGGAGACCTTGAACTGTATTTATCAGGGTATCAGCTATGGTCAAGACTACCTTCCCAGTTCTTGGAGAAAGAGTCCCTCCAAATAGGCAATATTAACACATGTGTGGGGAACAGCAAAAAGACAAATGTGGCTGGAATGAAGAGCACTTGAAGCAGAGCAATGTATACTAGGGCTAGAAAGGTTGGTTGGAGCCCAACTGAGAAAGGTTTTGTATTTTATCCTAAAGGGAACAAATTGTGCCACAAGTGATTTGAGTAGGGCAAAAGCATGGTCAAATATAGAGTTTAAGAATATCGCTTTGTTAGTGGTGTGGAGAATGCTTTGGAGAGACAAGAGACTAGAGGCAGGAAAACTTGTTAGGACGTTATTATAGGAGTCTGGGCCATAAGTAATTAGTCAATTAGTGAACAAATATTGATTAAACAACTACTGTTTGCCAGGCAGTGATTTGGTGCTAGGAATACTAAGGCAAAGTCTTAAGGAGCTCACTTTCAATAAGGATTAGTGCCTGAAATAAAGAGGTGTGTATCTGATAAAGAGAATGACTTATCAGAGATGTTGTATAATTCACAAAATATTAGAACTATGGAATATGGGTAGTGAGGAAAATCAAGGAGATGAAGATTACTCTGAGGTTGCAGAAATGGAAAAATCCATTTTCCTTAAGAGAAATAGGAAAGTTCAGAAGAAGAATGAGTGAAGACAGAGGGAGAGATAATGAGCTCTGTTTTGTACTTGCTGAATTTGAAATAAACATAGGCTAACCTGTTCATAATGTTTAGTAGTTGCTGATGTGAGATTCAAGCTGAGAGGAAAAAGTCTAGGCCTCAATATATAGATCTAGGAATTATGCAAAAGAAATGTTTATTGAACATGAAATTATCAAGAAAGAAGATAAAAAGAAAAGGAAAAAGAATAATATCTTTTTCATCAAGAGGTGAGAGATACTAAGGACAAACTAGACACACTGAGGAAAGACAACTTCAGGGAAGCTCTCCTTAGCCCAGAAGAGATAAGAACTTGATGAGGAGTCCATTAAGGGAGTAGATGATTTCCAGTAATGAAGAGCTATGAATTTTTCCATTTGGCTACATGATCAATTTAAATTTGAGCTCAGTCTTGTGTGTATAAAGGACCTTGTGTGTATGAAGAGGTTTTTCCTTAATTGGGGGATTATACTAACTGCCTTGCTATACCTGCTTAATAAATATCCTTTCTAAAAGCTAATTAACTCTGACTAATCATCATTGGGAACCTTTTTAGTGGGGGTGTCCAAATAATAAATAGTACTAGAAACCCCAGCCCCTAGAATCTAAGAGAGTAATCAAGTGCACTGTGGAGAGCTGGCCCACCCCACCAAGGCAAGCAGGAGTTGCAGAATTAGTCCTGGATGGAGTGTTACATATATACAAAATAGAAGATAATTTTGGGAGAGAAGGAAAAACACCAAGAATTGGGAAATAAAGATGGACTTGATATAGAAGGTGGTATTTTAGCTGATTCTTGAAGGAAACTAAAGATTTTAAGGAGTAGAGGTTAGCAGGGAAAGCATTTCTGGTATGAGGACAACCAGTTCAAAAGATTAATTAGACATATAAGATGTGGGAGTGGGTAGATATTGCATAAGAAGATTGGAGAGACAGGCTGGATCCATGCTCTAAAGGATCGTGTCAAACAGAGGAGGTTATGTGGGTTTATTGACTAGTTTAGGAAGTGCTAGAAGTTTGTAGAAAGAGGAGAACCTTTGGAACAGCCTTTGTGGGATGTTGCAAAAGAATGATTTGAAGAACAAAGAGATTACCTTGCTTATTTATTACATGAAACTTCTTTCTATAGATATATGTGGGCCCAGGCTCTAATTTTAAACTTGAAAAATTATATTCCAATAATTAGTTTGGTGTGTTTACCAAGATTTTTTTTCCAAGCAATTTTGATGTTTACTCAGTTAATATAAATGAATTTGACCAATTTTACACATTTTGAAAGGTACCTTTTTGGTTTTGAATATAAATATATAGGCAATTTAAAATTATTTGTAAAGAAATTACCTGATACAGAATATCTAGTATAGGTATCATTTTCAAGTTCTATTGATTTTGTCACCTATTCTACTTTAGCATACATATAATAGCACCTTTATTTCTTTTGGTTCATTTGGAAGAAGGAGCATTTTATGGTGAAAAACCAGTTCACTTAGTTACTCAAAGAAATAGCAATATTCTGGAGGTAGGCCTGCTATGTTTCATAATATGCCTGAACAGTTTATGCTATACAAATTCCTCATAACGAGACAAGCAGAAAGGGAAGCTGCATAATTTTCTGGTACTTATCATTTTTCACAGCATTGCTACTCTTTAGGGGTGAGATTGTGAATTCTCAGAACATTATATTTATACATATTCAAATATAAATACAAAAATATTCTAAAACCAAATACAAAGAATGTCCTATCACTTATATTGCACAGATCCCTCGTTTGATATCATTCAGAGCTGATAATATTGTTTTCTCATCTGGCAAGTCCCATTCTCCATAGCAGGCCAAAATGTGTAGAAGACTGCTTAGGGCCCAGGAAGATCTAGATTCAGTTCTGCCTCTCATATCTTATGCTTTATTCTTTATTCCTCATCAGCTTCTATAGATTTCATTGTCTTTTTAAGTATCTCCTTTACTCACAGTCTCCTCTAACCCAAATTCTGCCCTAATTTTGGGGGACAGCAACTTATATATTGATTTTGTCCCAAATCCCCCTCTCAGGTCTTCAGGCCCCTTAACTTCCTTGAACCGTTCTTCTGTTTTAACTAGGCAACACTCAAGGTGATTGTGCCTTTTATTTTGCCATCTCCCAAGTATTCCACTTTCACCACCACCACCACCACCACCACAACAATAATAATAATAATTAACATTTTGTAACATTTTAAGATTTATATATTAAATATATTATCTCATTTGATTCAATAACTCCAAAATGTAATACAAATACAATTCTAATTTTGTATAATTCCATTTTTCTTATACCTCCTCAACCTATTCATTCCCTACCCCTTAGTACTTTCCTAGGCCATTATCTCTATTCTGACTATAATCTCTTCTTTTCCCAAACTCAACTCTAGTGAATCAGTTGAGTTTTGTTCTATCTTCTACTTGAATTCTTTGTCCTTGTGTACTTTTGCTATTCCTGCCTTGCAAAAGCCCAATTTGGATGACTGTCGTCTGCCTTTTTCACTGCTACTTATGTGGCTCTAAACACAGATGGAAATCATGCAGCCATGCTAAAAAGGGCCATTAAAATTTTATCTGATTTTGACTGGGCCCTTCCTGAGAAAGGAGATCTTTTCTTCCCTAATTGATTGCCTATATAATTCACCATAGCTATGGTTCCAAACCTCTTTTCTTCTCAAGATTCTGTAGCAAGCCCTTCCTTCCACCTCCCTTTCAGTTGAGGACCTTCAACTTACTCTTTGCCAAGAAAATTAAAGGCTATTCACCTCAGGCTACTTCTAATCCCTAATCTTCTTAGAAATGGTCCCCTATTGGTTCTGTAACATTTCTTTCTTGGTATTCCTCCTTCCTGTCTAACTACTTCTCAGTCTCCATTGCTGCATCTTCATCCTAATCAGATGCACTATTTGGTAGCATTCCAGATTTCTATTCTGGGCACCGTAGTCTCCTGGAGTTCTGAGTTAAAATTGTAAGGACACAATATGAGGAATCCTGCACTGTGATCATAGCAAAAAGAAATTGTGTTGTACATAAAAGAAATTAAAGGGATTGGGGCAGGTAGGTGTCTCAGTGGATAGAGCCAGACCTGAAAACAGGAGGTCCTGTGTTCAAATGTGACCTCAGACACTTTCTAGCTGTGTGATCCTGAGCAAATCACTTAACCCTCAATTCCTAATCTTTACTACTTCTGCCTTGGAACTGATATTAAGCATCAATTCTAAACTAGAATGTAAGGATTTTTTTTTAAAATTAAAGGAATTGGAGGAAAGAGATGGGCAACCAAAATTTCTAACAGCATAGGGAATCTCTGGCAGATCTCTGTCAGGGCTGTCCAGATGGGAATTTTCCAGTATTATTGATTCAGCTGTGTAGAGGCTTCATCTACCTAATTTGGGAAGACCCTTTCATTTAGAGCTTTCCTCAGTAGCAATCTTGAGAAACCCATAGACTTCTAAGCAGTTATATAAGAGAATTCACCTGTCCATTTTTATACCACTACTTTGCTATTCAGGTTTTACATGTAATCTCATTGGCCAGTGTCAGAACTTTTCTAATTCTTTCCTCTTCCACTATCATTTCATTTATAAAAGAAAACATTTTTAACTCTTTTAAACCAATTCTTCATGAACTCTTCCAGGAATTCATGTCAAATTTATACCCAAGATGGTTTTTTGGAAGCTTTACTTGTAAATGTTATGAAGTCATTCTTTTCTGAGTTTGCATCTTGATCATTCCTATCACCATAATACTTTTTATGGTGATATTCTTTTTTTTGTGATTGTTTACTCATTTTTCTAGACTTTTGAATTGATGTTATGACAGGCTCTTTGTACTTCTGGAAGAAAGATCTGGGCTGGTCCCATTGCTACTTCCTTGGATTGAGTGTTGTATTATTCCAGGATATCAAGAATAGACTGGGGAGCTGCAATCTTTCAGTACTATATCAGAGTGTTTTGATCTAGGGCAGTCTGGGTAGAGTCCCCTTGATCTGAACTCTTTGAATTCCTGATCTGGATTTAGGTCTGTATATCAGTTGACAGCTGCTGGGCTTTGCCCCAGATCAGCTAGCTGATAAGCTCTCCTGGTTCCAAAGGAGAGAATTGCAGTCTTCCATTGGGCCTGTGATGCCCACCCTGGTCATTCCTCTGTAGACATTGGCTTTTGAGTGTTAGTCCCACACCAACAGATAGCTTTTGGACATTTTGAACTAGGTATTCCATGGGTATCACAAAACCAAATCAAACCTAATTTTGTGTCCTGCAAAAAATATTCCTCTTAGGAACTCCCCCCACCACCCCCCTGTTGTTGTTGTTGTTGTTGTTGTTGTTGTTGTTGTTGTTGTTGTTGTTATCTCCATTCCCCCCACCCCCCAAGTTCACAACCTTATAGCCATCCTTGACTTCTTACTCTTCTTCAGTTGTCACATCTTTTAATTCTAATCTGATATCCATTCCTTTCTCTTCACTCACATCCAGTAGTCTACTCGTTTTCTCTGGCTTAAGTTTCTCCCCACCTCAATCCATCTTTCCACTCAGCTGCCAAAAGTGTTCTTCCCAAAGTACTTGCCTGACCATGTTATTCCCCTACTCAGTAAAGCTGTTGGTTCCTTAGAACCCCTTGGGTTCAAATATCAATCCTCTTTGGAACTTAAAACCCTTGCCTACTTTTCTAGCCTCTTTACACATTACTCTGCTTCCTTCACTTCACATACATTTTATTCAAAATGATCCCTTTACTATTCCTTATATACGACTCCATCTCTGGTCTTTTTGCCTTCTCCAGGCTTTCTTGCCTAGAATATATCTCCTCCTCATCTCTTGTTTCTTAGAATCCCTAATTTTCCTCAAGACTTATACTAAGTGCCATATTCTCCAAAAGTCTATCTCACCCCTTCAGCTGCTAGTGATTGCCAAAAATGTCATCCTTTTGTATAAACTTATTTATGTCTCTATTATCTCACTTGGTAGAATGTAAGCTTCTTTAGGGTAGGGACTGTTACTACTTTTTCCTCTTTGTATCCTAAATGCTCAGCACAGTGCCCTGCATTTACATTCTTACTAAAGTCTTGCTTGCTAGCTTTTTTTTTTTTTTAAATAATTTATAACAATTTCCTTAACTCTTCACTCCTATGTTTTTCACACAATTTCTAATGGATTTTCCTTAGAAGATTTGACTGGTCATCCCTCTAACCATTTAATTTCATTGGTTCACCATTGCCTCTAGAATAAAATGTAAACTCCTCTGCTTGGCTTAAAACTTTCGCAACTTGACTTCAAGTGTTCTTTCAATCCTTATTGTGCGTTATTTACTCTGTGATCTAGTTTAATGAGCCTTTTCTGTCTTTTATACCCAATATTCCACCTTTCATCTCCATGCCTTTGCTCCCTTCATAGAATTCATTCCTTTATCACTTCATCTCTCATTTAATATACAACTCATGTACTGCCATGTGTTAGTGCCCTCCTTACCTAGCTATCTTGTATTAAGTTTCCTTTTACTTTTGTATTTATGTTGTCTCTAGTCATATATGCTCATGCTGTCTTCCCCAATAGAACTTAATGTCCTTGAGAGCAAGGATTATAACAATTTTGTCTTTTTTATTCCCAGCACTTAGAATTGTGCCTGGCATATATTATATGCTTTATCAGTGCTTGTTGATTGATTCATAAATAAGAGTATACTGCATATATTGAATCTTTAGGTATTGGAATACCTTTCCATTTTGTGCTTGGCAGATTCAGATGTTAATTTTTTTAAACATCTGTGGTCAAATGGGACAAAGTGATTAATTAGACTTGGAAAATAAATATGTGAAGGGCAGCAAGGTAGCACAGTGGATAGAGTGCCAGGCCTGGAGTAACAAGGACTTAGGTTCAAATATGGCCTTAGACAATTCCTAG
The DNA here is from genome assembly GCF_016433145.1 of Gracilinanus agilis. NCBI lineage: Eukaryota > Metazoa > Chordata > Mammalia > Didelphimorphia > Didelphidae > Gracilinanus > Gracilinanus agilis. The sequence goes on from NC_058133.1 coordinate 464,328,806, forward strand.
CTGTGTGACCCTGGGCAGTTCACTTAATCCCTGTTGCCCGGCCTTTATAATTTTTCTGCCTTGAAACCGATATACAGTATTGATGATGGAAGGGGAAGGAAGGAAGGAAATTGAGAAATCAGTAAGTTCATTTCAGCTTTGAAGAGTATTGTACTGTTTGAGCATGATAGAAATATATAAGGAAATTAGTTTTTGTGTAGCATTTAGTTTTAATGAAAGGAAAAGATTTTGTTTAAGGCAAAACATACATTTATCCAAATTTCATGCTGTTCTCCTTTGAACACTTGTAGAAAACAAAGAGAGACATTCAGAGTCTTCTGACTGGATGAAGACAGTTCCCAGTTACAACCAAACAAACAGCTCCATGGACTTTAGAAATTACATGGCAAGAGATGAGAACCTGGAACCTTTGCCTAAGAACTGGGAAATGGCCTACACTGACACAGGGATGATCTACTTCATTGAGTAAGCAAATGTTTGTGCCATTTCTAACTTTTCCCAATGGTAATTGTCCAAAACCCTTTTAAAACATAGTTTAACTATTATATATATATTACCCAAGAGTCCCTGCTTATTTTTCTTCTTTCTTACATTTAAAAAATAAAAACTAATTTGATTTCTGATCTAATCATTTTCCCTCATGACAAGAAGTAGATTCAGATACAGTTGATGAAATAAATGTCAAGTATGTCATGTTTACATTTTTCATCCATCAATAGGTCTATAAATTTGAAAGAGTGATTCAGGTATTCCCATGATCATCATGATCTTCACTTTTATAGAAGTCAGCTGTTTTTCATCCATAGATGTTAAATGTGATGAATCAATAATTTCACAAAATCAGAGTTAGAAGATACCCTAGCAGTAGCCTAACCTAGAATCCCCTTTACAGTATCTCCAACCTTTCCTATGAAAACTTCTATTAGAAGATTCTCCCCAACTTCCCAAAGTAGCCCATTCCACTTTTGGCTTTTTAGGAGATTTCTTCCTGCATTATGTTCCTTCCTATTTCTACCTGCTGGAGCCAGAGAGAATAAGTCTGGTCTCTCCACATGACACCACTTGAAAATAGCCATTATATCTCCTCTACATTTTCTCTACATTGGCTTCCTTCTAGCAATCCTCATAGGGCATTAACTTGAGACCCTTCATCATCCTGGTTGCCCTTTTCTGGACAACTCCATTTCATCAATCCCTTTTCCTAAAGAATAGAATGTACCACAGTATGAAGTTATCTAGACTTGGTCTGACACAGGATAGAAAAACAGCAGAACTTTCATATCCCTTGTTGTGGCCCCCTATGCCTCTCTCTCAGCAGCCAGAAGTCCAATTAGCTACTTTTGGCTGCTACATGTGATCCTGTATGCCTTTTGCATTTGCACATTTTTCAAATATGAACCATTGTTCATCCAGGACTCTCACATCTTTTAATTTTTTTAACTGTAGTATAAGGTTTTAATTTATTCCTATTATCATATGTAATTTTTTCCCTATTCTAGTCAAGGAACCCTCTCCCTTAAGAAATCTTTAAGAAAGTATATCAATTCAATGGAAGTTTGTTAAGTACCTATCCTCTTCAGGATACTGTCAAAATCTCTTTGCATCCTGACTGCCATCCACCATGTGAGATATCCCTCAGCTTAGTCTCAGCCTGAGAATTGATTGACACACCATCTAAGCTATTAGTACAGACATTTAACATAAAAATGGCACTCTGCCAAGGTTTTTTTTTTAATTCAGCTGTTTAGTGACCATTCTTTGGGTCTAGTCATGCAGATCCAACTATCTCTTCTATAATATAGTTCATCTCTCTCTTTTTCCTGTCCACAAGAATATCATGAGTAATTTTCCCTAGGTAAATTACTGGTACACATCTGCAGGCCTTCCCTGCACCATACAAGCCTTAATTGTCTGAGGCACAAAAAGAAAGTGACTTACCTATAGTCAAACAGCTAGTAATAATCAAAGGTAAATCTTGAGGCCAGACTTTCCTAATCTCCAACTTAACCCTCCACCTGTTTAAGCTTTCTACATCTTACCAGTCTAGTACTTCTGTCAAATAAGGAAATGAGATTAGTCTGGTCCCATCTGTTTTTTTTTATTTTTATTTTTATTTTTATTTTTTTAAAAAACCCTTACCTAGGGGCAGCTGGGTAGCTCAGTGGAGTGAGAGCCAGGCCTAGAGACAGGAGGTCCTAGGTTCAAACCTGGCCTCAGCTACTTCCCAACTGTGTGACCCTGGGCAAGTCACTTGACCCCCATTGCCCACCCTTACCACTCTTCCACCTATGAGACAATACACTGAAGTACAAGGGTTTAAAAAAAAAAAAACCCTTACCTTCTGTCTTGGAGTCAATACTATATATTGGCTCCAAGGCAGAAGATTGGTAAGGATAGGCAATGGGGGTCAAGTGACTTGCCCAGGGTCACACTGCTTGGAAGTGTCTGAGGTCGGATTTGAACCTAGGACCTCCCATCTCTAGGCCTGGCTCTCAATCCACTGAGCTACCCAGCTGCCCCCAGGTTCCAGCTGTTTTTGATGAAACTTTACTAATTCTTTATGAATTTTGCTCTCTTTTCCAAATGGTCACTAATACTCCCTTTAATAATGCATTCTAGAATTTTAATCAATGTTAAACTGATTGACCTATCAATTTGCAGTCTTCCCTCTCTCTTTTTGAAAATCAGGACATTTTGCACCCCATCTAAATCTGTAGCACCTTTTCTATTCACATCCTTTCTCCTGTTTATCTATTCTTCAGCCCCCTAGCCAGTATCTTAAATCAGTCTCTTATATTATCACCTCCTTGTCTCTTTCCTTTCTAAACCATCTTCCACATTGTTTATAAAATAATTTTCCTAAAGCACAAATCAGATCATGGTATTCCCCAAATCAAAAATCTCCAGTGGTTCCTCTTGTTTCTATGATAAAAGTGGAACTTTGCTTGATATTATAAACCTTTATTCATCTAGTTTTAACCTATCTTCCCCAGAATGTCGCATATTATTATTCTCTTGACAAAGTTTGTATTCCCCTCAGCCTAATTCATTTGGGACTCCTGAGCCCATAATCCCCTGGACCTTGTCCCTGGACCATATTCCTGTACCCAAAATATATTCCCTCCTTATCTCCACATATTAGAATCCCAAGCTTCTTTCGAGATTCAGCTCGTGGTAAGCCTTTTCTAATGTTCTCATCATCCTCTTGAAATCATATAATTATCTCTTGTATCTATTGTAATTACACTGTAGAACAATATCTTCTTAATGCCAAGGACCCTTTCTCTTTGCCTTTGTGTCCATATATCCACTGTAGCTTATATTTAATAAATACTTAATAAATGTATTTTGGATTGGATTTGAATCACTCTGACAGTAGTTCAGTGGATACTACTGCCAATCTTTTATTTATTTATTTATTTTTGTTTGCTGTCTTAGAATGTAGTTCGATTGGGCTTGGTAACTTAAACTCATTGGGACCAGTTAAGTTGTTCTTTTATTATCTCCTTTCTTTTTTAAGTTTCATCTCTAAGCCATTTTTCTTCTCCCCTTTCCAATCCAAATATTCTTTTTGCAAGAGACAATAAACAAAAGTCACAGAACTTGGCAACTAGAAGGTTATCTTCTTGGTCCAGAAGCCATCTCATTCAGTCAGCAGCAGATCAAGAATCTTAACTTAATAGATAATTTCTGAGACTCTTTTTTTTCTTCTTCCCTCCCTCCCTCCCTCCCTCCCTTCCTTCCTCCCTCCCTTCCTTCCTTCCTTCCTTCCTTCCTTCCTTCCTTCCTTCCTTCCTCCCTCCCT